>NC_034601.1:50670444-50694170 GCF_900095145.1 Mus pahari | reverse complement strand
TGTGTGTGTGTGTGTGTGTGTGTGTGTGTGTCTGTCTGTCTGTCTGTCTGTCTGTCTGTCTGTCTGTCTGTCTATGTGTGTGGCAACTCTCCTACCTGACAGTTCCCTGTCCAATTCAGTTGAGTGCTTGATTTTCCACTGGGTGAAAGGACCACCTAGTGACATTCAGCATTTTGGTTCTATTACTCCTTGTAAAAGGATTTATTTACAGTAGCTTTATAGAGAGAGCTGGTTTTGCTCCCCACAGGAGATATTTCCTGCTTTTTCTTGGGTAAGTACTTGTTCATGTCTCTCCAGGAATGTTCCATAACAGGAGACAACTGTCTCATCTGGTAGGGGTGGAGGAAGAACCCCCACTCCCCATGGAATGTTCTTTCTCATCTTGCACTTTCTAAGAGGGAATACAACTTGAGATTTAATTCTTATGAATGTTAGTACATATTGTATTAGTTGTATTGTATTAGTTCCTGCTTTTTTTTTTTTAACTGAAGTAGACAATCAACAATGAAGACATGGTTGTGAATTCTCTTGGGACTTTGAGAAGCAGCTCTTTACTAACGTTATGACGTAGAAAGCACACAAGTCCTCCAAAACAAGAAATGGAGGTGTCAAAGCAATTTTGATGCTTTAGTTTTCTTTTAACATAAACTTTGTGCCATATTGTAGGAACATTGACATAGTTTTCAAGCCTGTCTTCTTACTCATTTCTATGGTAAGTAACCAAAAACTTACCTATTTGAAAGATCTCTTGGAGGCTGGTAGAATGATATAAAGAACCTTGCTTTAAACTTGGGTGAGATGCTTAGTAATAACTTTCCTTGGACACATGATAACCTATTTAAATCCCAGTCCTCCAATTCAAGATATACCACCAGTCACCCATTCCCAAGATGCTTATAATGGAAATAACATTTTCCCACCCTGAAAAATAAAGACAGGGACTATTTTATTTATAGAACATTTGTTTTGTTTGTTTGTTTTGTTTGTTTTTAAAGAACAACTCAAAGGAATGCCCCAAATAATCATATTCTGAGCTTTTAAAAAGTGGGATGCTTATGCAGTACGACAGTATACAGAAGGAATAACTACTACTGCAGAACTATGAATACTTCTCACAGATCTAATATGGATAGCACACTAATCATCATTGGCAGCAGTAGCAGGACCAATGTCCACAATGCCATTGCAAGAAATTTCAAATGCCAGCAAATGTGATATTTGGGGGCAGAGATCAGAAGTGGTAACCTAAGGGCCTATAAGGTAGTTGGGAGATAGAAGAAGCCAAATTGGATGCTGTAAATGTATCCTCACCTACAGTGGTTGGTAATGTAGGAACATGTATGGGCAAAATTCATCAAGCTATATTCTTAATATTTGTATATTTTAAATGCGTACATTATCTTTGTGAATGTGTAGGAAATAGTTCAACTCAAAGTAGCCTTTGTCCCAGGATCTGGATTTTCTGTCACTATCAATTTATTAAAAGAGTATTCTCAATGAATAGTTTCCAACTTGCAGTCATCCACCCTTTATTTGTGGTCATTTTATAACTGGTCTACAGCTGATGGGAATAATGTGAAGGTCATACTTCACTGTTAGTGACAGCTGAAGATGCACCACATGCTAATGGCAGCAAGGTACAGGGAAATCTAAGCAGTAGGCTGTACTTCTGCCTTTAGGTTGCAAGCCAAAAGCCCTGAAAGAATTGTTTTAAAGTTTCCCAATTTAAATAGACAAAGGCGAGAGGAGTGTGGGCTGCACAGTTTATAAATAGACATTGCTGAAGGCTGACTGATGATGAAATGGTTGTTTGGTAGATCTTTCTCTTCAAGGATGATAAAAAAAGATTTTATCAGCTAGGCATGATGGTACAGGCCTGTAGTCCTAGAATTCAGGAAGCTGAGGGAGGGGGATCACAGGATCAAGACCAGCCTGGACTAGTCAGAGAGATCCTGGCTCAAACAAACAAATAAATGAGGATGCTATTATCAAAAATTATTTTAAAAATACTATTTTTCCCTGACCTCTAGAAGAGAGTCTGAATTTTCCCAAGTCAGCCTTGCTGGGTGATATTTTTCTCTGTCTGAGACTTTTAATATTTTAATTCATTGTTGTAAAGAGTATAACGGTGATGATGATCATGGTGTCTTTTGCCATTTGGACAAGAAGCTTCTGTCATCATAGCCAGAAGGACAGGGATGACAGAAGACTTTGGAACCACAACATGGTCTAAGAAACCAAAGATGCCAGTTACAGGAAAATTTCCCTGCCCAACCCACTGAGTTATCACAGAACTGGAGAAATCTAGAGTGGCATCAGGAGACTCATCTTAGAGAACGTTTAAGGAAACTTGATCGTTTAGAATCAGTACTTCCAGTTCTTCCCCCCTCCCCACTTCTGAGTCTTTGTGTGTGTGTGTGTGTGTGTGTGTGTGTGTGTGTCCTATAAAGGTCTTAACTTTTGTCTACTGGGTAATGAATTCTTCAATATTTTTGGAATCAAAGCTATCTTTACTGTTTACACAGCTCTGGATAAGACATATCATCATACTGAGTGACAAGCTTTAGACCAACAGGAAGAAAGCTGTTGTGTGTGTGTGAGCCTTTCAGAGGCAGCTGTGCTAAGCTATGCTGACTACTATCAAGGTTGTTTTGTTTTGGAACAGGATGGGCTCAGAGCAAAGACACTGCAGCCCCCAGCAGAAACCTTATCTTGTTATGTCATAAGGAGAGTTACTGCAATTGTTCCAGGGCAATGTGACATTGAAATGTCACCTGAATAGTAACCCTTAAAATAAAAACACCCCCTTAGAATGTGCTATGCATTTTATCTCCACTGTCTTGTCTGCTGTATATATACCACAGTGTATCTAATAAACTACCCTTTTTGTGTCTTGGTGAATGTTTTCATTACCTGCTCATTGTTACCACTATCCCACATGGCATTTTGGTAGTCCAGAAGAGGGAGCATCTCTTGGCTGCTTCTTACTCTGGAGCCTGTTTATGTAAAAGCCATAGCTCTTATCTTAAAGGGGGTAAGAGATAGTTTCTTTATTATGAATCCATTTTGAGTGAACATGGCCCAGGAATACAAATTTTGGTTACTCCAAATTCCATTTTCTAACATGGAAGCAATTTCATGAAGTTTTAATATTTTTTTTTATATAAAACAAAGGAAGCCATAAGACAAAAGAATCTAACAGACAGGCCACAAACACACTAAACAAGATACTTCCTTCTCACTGACCATGGAACTTCCTCCAAAACTGATCACAAATTAGGACACAAAGCAACTCTCAGCAGATATAAGAAAATTGAAATAACACCTTGTATCCTATGATTATCATGGAATAAAGCTGGATATCTACAATAATAGAAATGGCAGAAAGTATACAAACATATGAAAGCTGAAAACTCATCACTGAAAAGTTAGCCAAAACAGAAATCAAGAAGGAAATTAAAACTTTTTAGAATTATATGAAAATGAACAAAACGTACACAAACCTATGGGACACAATGAAAGCAGTTCTAAGAAGCAAGTTCATAGTCCTAACTGCTTATATTACACACAAACAAAACAAAAAAACTTAGGGAGAGTTCATATAAGAAATTTAACAATACAATTGAAAACTAGAAAAAGAAGAAATAATAACCTAAAATAGTAGATAAGAAGAAATAACCAAACTCAGAGATAAAATCAATAAAGTAGAAACAAACAACAATGAAAAATACAAAGAGTCAATGAGTATCTTTGCTTATTGGTTCTTTGAGAAAATTGACAAGATTTTCTTAGCCAATTTAGTCAAAAGTTGGAGAGTAAAAATCAATAGAATTAGGGATGAAAAAAGGGGCATTACAATGGACACCAAGGAAATTCAGAGAATTATAAGGACACACTTTAAAAAATCTGTACTCCACCAGACTGAAAAACCTAAAAAAAAAAAATTTGAATAAATTCCTTAATCTACTAAGGTTAAATCAAGATGAATTAAACAATCTGAACAAACCCATATCTCCAAGTGAAACAGTAACAGTAATTAAAAAACCCCCCAACCAAGAAAAAACCCAGGGCCAGATGGATTTAGTGCAGAATTCTACCAGACTTTCAAGCTATTCTACAAAATAAAAACTGAAGGAACATTTCCTAATTCTTTTTATGAAGCCATCTACTATTCCGATGCCAAAACACACAAAAACCCAACAAAATGAAAATTATTGACTAATATCTCATGAAAAGAGATACAAAACTTCTCAATAAAATATTTACAATTTTAATACAAAGACACGTTAAAAATAACATTCACCATGATCGAGATGAAGTTGATTCATCTCAAAGATACAGGAATGATCCAACATACATTAATCAATAAATGAAACCCACCACATAAACAAGCTGAAAGACTAAAACCATATGTGATCATTTCATCAGATGCAAAAGGCCTTTGGCAAAATCTGGCATCTCTCTATTTTAAAAGTCTGGAGAGACTAGGAATACAAGGGGAATACCTCAACATAATAAAGGCAATTTATAGCAAGCTCACAGTCAACTTAGACCAAAATGGGGAGAAACTCAAAGCATTTCCACTAAAATTAGGAACAAGAAAAGGATATTTATTTTCTTCCTAACTGTAGTACTTGATGTCTTAGCTCGAGCAATGTGCTGGTTGTTTTTGTGTGTCAACTTGACAACAGCTAGAACCATCAGAGAGAATGGAGCCTCAGCTGAGGAAGTGCCTCCATGAGATCCAGCTATAGGGCATTTTCTCAATTAGTGATCAGTAGGGGAGGGCACAGCCCACTGTGGGTTGTGCCTCCCCTGGGTTGGTAGTCCTTGCTTCTACAGGGAATAGGTTGAGTAATCCAGTAAGCAGCACTCCTCCATGGTCTCTGTATCATCTCCTGTCTCCAGGTTCCAGCCCTGCTTGAGTTCTGTCCTGACTTCCTCCAATGATAGATTGAGGTCCGGAAGTGTAAGCCAAATAAACCCTTTCCTCTCCTACTTGCTTTTTTGGCCATGGCATTTTCATCACAACAATAAAACACAGAAGAAGACAAGCAATAAGACAACTGAATGATATTAAGGGGATGCAAATAAGAAAGAAAGAAGTCAAGTATCCTTATTTGCAGATGTTATGCTTTATAGATAAAAGACCCTAAAAACTCTACCAAGAGAGTTCTACAGTTGATAAAAACCTTCACCAAAGTAGTAAAATACACCATTAACACAAAAGTCAATAGCCTTCTCAGTATACTGAGAATAAAATCAAGAAAAAAGTACCTTTCTCAATGTCCTCAAAATATATTGGGATAATTCTAAACAAGCAAGTGAAATACTTGTATAATAAAAACTTTCAAGATATCAAAGAAATTGAAGACACTAGAAGATCGAAAGTCTCCCATGCTCACATATCAGTAGGGTTAATATTGCAAAAATGACCATTCTGCCAAAAGCAATCTACAGATTGCAATGTCATCTCTACCAAAAGTCCAACATAGTTTGTTACAAAAATTGAAAAGTACAATCTTTGAAGAGTATTGGTATTAGGTCTTCTTTGAAGATCTGATAGAACTCTGCACTAAACCCATCTGGTCTTGGGCTTTTTTTTTTTTTTTTTTTTTTTTTTTTGTTGTTGGGGGATTTTTTTTTTTTTTTTTTTTTTTTTAGTTGGTTGGGAGACTTTTAATGACTGTTTCTATTTCTTTAGGGGTTTTGGGACTGTTTAGATGGCTTATCTGATCCTGATTTAACTTTGGTATTTGGTATCTGTCTAGAAAATTGTCCATTTCATCCAGATTTTCCAGTTTTCTTGAATATAGACTTTTGTAGTAGGATCTGATGATTTTTAAAATTTCCTCAGTTTCTGTTGTTATGTCTCCCTTTTCATTTCTGACTTTGTTAATTTGGATACTGTCTCTGTACCCTCTGGTTAGTCTGGCTAAGGGTTTATCTGTCTTGTTGATTTTGTTAAAGAACCAGCCCAAATGTTAGCTTTTAAGCTTTTGATTTGTGTGTTTCAGTCAGAATAACCACAGTGGTTAGGTAGCTAATAAGGGACAAGCAGGGGCATGGGAAGGGGATCTCTTAAGAAAACATGAATACAATATAGTATTAATAGTGAGATAAAGGAGAAACCAGAAGTATTAAACGGTGTGGGGCATGAGAGAGAAGGGAAAGTGAGGGATGTGGAGAAGGGCAACTAACTGAAGGCCTTCTTAAAAGCCATAAGTACTACCATAGAAGGTTCCTAAAATATACATATATGAGACAAGTTTAAAGTAATAATCTAATAGGGGAGACAATGCCCCAACTAGACATCTTTGCCACCAAGTGAAACCTCCAGTGTCCAGCAATGGATTACAATTTGTTAAGTAATTGACTGTCTTAGTTATGGTTTCATTACTGGGAAGAACCAAAATGACCAAGGCAACTCTTATAAAGGAAAATATTTAATTGGGGCTGGCTTGCAGTTTCAGAGGTTTAGTCCATGATTATCACCGTGAGAAGCTTGGTGGCAAGCAGGCAGATACGGTGCTAGAGGAGCCAAGAGTTCAACATGCTGATTCAAAGGCAGCAAAAGGGGTCTATGTTTCATACTGGGTGGAGCTTGAGCAAAGAAGACCTCAGAGCCCACACTCACAGTGACACACTTCCTCCAACAAGGTCACACCTACTCCAGCAAGGTCATACCTCCTAATAGTGTCACATCCTATGGGCCAAATATTCAAACATATGAGTCTATAGGGGACATACCTATTTTTTGTTTTGTTTTGTTTTGTTTTGTTTTCGAGACAGGGTTTGTCTGTATAGCCCTGGCTGTCCTGGAACTCACTCTGTAGACCAGGCTGGCCACAGACTCAGAAATCCGCCTGCCTCTGCCTCCCAAGTGCTGGGACTAAAGGTGTGCGCCACCACCGCCTGGCTGGACATACCTATTCTTTTTTTTCCTTTCTTTTTTTCTTTTCTTTTTTTAATCTTTTTTTTATTAGATATTTTCTTTATTTACATTTCAAATGCTATCCCGAAAGTTCCCTATACCCTCCCCCACACCTGCTCCCCTACCCACCCACTCCCCCTTCTTAGCCCTGGCCTTCCCCTGTACTGACTGGGGCATATAAAGTTTGCAAGACCAAGGGGCCTCTCTTCCCAATGATGGCCGATTAGATCATCTTCTGCTACATATGCAGCTAGAGACACGAGCTCTGGGGGTACTGGTTAGTTCATATTGTTGTTTCACTTATACGGTTGCAGAGCCCTTCAGTTCCTTGGGTACTTTCTCTAGCTCCTCCATTGGCGGCCCTGTGTTCCATCCAGTAGCTGACTGTGAGCATCCACTTCTGTTTGCCAGGCACTGGCATAGCCTCACAAGGGGCCGCTATATCAGGGTCCTTTCAGCAAAATCTTTCTGGCATGTGCAATAGTGTCTGGGTTTGGTGGCTGATGATAGGATGGATCCCCAGGTGGGGTAGTCTCTGGATATTCCATTCTTTCATCTTAGCTCCAAACTTCATGTCTGTAACTCCTTTCATGGGTATTTTGTTCCCTATTCTAAGGAGGAATGAAGTATCCACACATTGGTGTTCCTTCTTCTTGGTTTTCTTGTGTTTTGCAAACTGTATCTTGGTTAGTCTAAGTTTCTGGACTAATATCTACTTATCAGTGAGTATATATCTAGTGACTTCTTTTGTGATTGGGTTATCTCACTAAGGATAATATCCTCCAGATGTCTGGAGCCAGAAATGGGTCTGTCCCAGAAGCTGTGTCACTTCTGCAGTCTGCCCTCTCACAGGCGCCCACTGGAGCCTGGGCGACCCGGAGCAAAGATGACTCCCTTACCAGCTCAGGCGGTGAGACTGGACATACCTATTCAAACCACCATATTCCACTCCCTGGGCCCCATAGTCTAGAAGCCATAACAGTGCAAAATGCTAACTTAGACCGACTTCTAAAACCCCCATAGTCTATCACTGTCTCAACAATGTTTAAAAGTCAAAAGTTCAAAAACTCTTATGAGATTCATGCAATCTCTTATCTGTAATACCCTATAAAATCAAAATCAAGAAGCAGATCAGATACTTCCAACTTATCATGGCACAGGATATATGTTACTATTCCAAAATGTAAGGAAGGGAGCACAGTGAGGAAATACTGGACCAAAGCAAGATGAAAAGCAGCTGGACAAACCCCAAGCTCTGCGTCTCCATGTCGGATGTCAAAGTGCTCTCCAGATCTCCAACTCCTTTCAGCTTGTTTGGAACAAGCCTTTTTCTCTTGGACTGGTTTTACTCCCAGGTAGTCCCTTTCCTTGACAGGTATCCCATGAGTCTGGCATCTCAGGCATCTCAGGGTCTCCGAGACAATCCAGGCTTCACCTTCATAGCTTTGCATTCGGGCATTTCACAACTTCACACACTGGCCTCCCTGGGTCTCCATGTCACTGCACATACAGCTTGAGAGCTGGTTCCCAGCTAGAGGCTTCTCATCTACTAACTAGTATTCATTGTACTGAAAGGTACTCTGTATGCTACAGGAAGAGAAAAGCAATTACCACCATCTCCCTGCCACAACCCTGCAACCTATAACAGAGACCTGCTTGCAAGATTTACTAGTGCAATCGTGGCACAAATGATATGGGAGTAACTAATCCCCTTTTTATTGGAACTAAGGTCCTCTCCATGAGGTGGAAGCTGTATCTGATTCTGTTAAAGTTTCTAAAAACCTGAAACTAGACAGGTCGTAAGCCTTGGCAGAAAACCAACTGCTATTATTGCGCTTAAGGAATATAACAATAAAATGATATATTGCTATATCCATAGATCAGTTTATCATTCACCCTTCATCAGAGAAGATTCTTCTTGTACTCTATGGTTGTTAGTAAGAGACCCTCAACTGCACAACGTACAGAGATCGAGAGTCTTTGGGACAAAGACAAGTGGGATGTCTTCACCAAACCACTCTCCTCAACACTCCTGGATCTATTCAGAAGAGGATACACAAAGACTGTAAAAGCCAGAAACTGTGCATGATTTCCAGGAGATAATATCAGACAGAACTGCAGCAACATAGATACGAACTCACAGAGTTGTGACTGCATGCACAACACCTATACATGTTTACACTGGACAAAAATCCAGCACAGAGAAAGGGAAGTAGACAAAAAAACCTACAGTGATCGCGAAGCTATTTGCAATTAACGTCTTTTGGGAAAGGGAAAATGAGTTTTCTTCAGTGATGTTATACCCAGAAGTAGGTGGCCAACACAAAGAGGACTTTGGATTTTGTGTGTACACTTTTTGTTTTGCTATTTTTGTTCTATTAGTTTTATTTGTTATAGTGTTTAATTTTTTTTTTTTTGGAGAGAGAGTGGAGAAAGGGGTGTGTGTGTGTGTGTGTGTGTGTGTGTGTGTGTGTGTGTGAGCGAGCAAGCAGGAGAGAGAGAGAGAGAGAGAGAGAGAGAGAGAGAGAAGCTGAAAGGGTAGGAGAGTGGAGATAAATTTGGAGGGGTTGTGGGATGTGAACAAATATGATCAAAAATATTTCATGAGATCTTTTTTTTAATAAAAAAGAGGGGTTAAACATCTCTACACCAGAAACTCAGCATATTCCTGTGATCTGGTTGGAGATGGTCATTTCCTTTCCTTTTCTGGTGGAATCCAGTTGAAAGCCATTCTCAGATATGTCTAGACCCTAATAAACAAGATTCTTTCTTCTCTCAGTTTTTGATAGGATTTTACAAGCTTCCTCTGCTGACTCAAGATCCCGTGGGACTAAGTGGATTTCAGGGACTTAACGCTGGGCCTATTTATCTAGAGACATTTTAAACTGTCCCTGAACTGAGGACATTACTTACTTCAAGCTATGGCCTGTGCCTTTATTTCAAGTTCCTCAACATTGACGGGCACCTCTCCTGGGAATGGGGTGTATATTCTTTCTGATTGTCTATCTCATGGACATTTCTACCTGGTCACTCTGTGGTGTCATTTAACCATCATGTCTTTTGTTACTCTGCCTCTGTTGTTCTCAGGTCCCAGAGCCGTTCCTATTTACAAATGCCAACTCTCATCTTAAATAGCAAAATTAGGTCCTCAGAAGAACATTGACTTTGCATACTTTAACACTTAGTTAGACTTCCAGTGCTTACCCTGATGAAGTTAACAATCCCTCAACACATATTTTTCCAGTGGGTCCCTATCTTGCTGGACTTTACACCAGTTCCAAGGCGCTCATGCTAAGTATACACATAAATTATGCTTCTTTTCGTGTGTATGCCGGCCAGTAATTTAAACTGAAGTGTTTCTGGTAGTTTTTCTTGACAGTGCAGCTATGATGGCATGCATCAGTACCAAGATTGCAGTGAAGCTGTGTGATACAACACATGTGGGCACCACCAGAAATACTTCAGATTCATTTCAAATTAATCTTTGGTCATTGTGTACTTAGGCAGAAACTTTTATTATTATTTTTTTTAGATTTATTTATTTATTTATTTATTTATTTATTTATTTATTTATTTAATGTATGAGAGAACACTGTTGCTCTCTTCAGACACACCAGGAGAGGGCATCAGATCCCTATTACAGATGGTTGTGGCTGGGAATTGAACTCAGGACCTCTTGAAGAGCTCTTAACCACTGAGTCATCTCTCCAGCACCAGAAACTTCTTTACTATTGTCAATTCTCCCACGAACTCTTTGATAAGATACATGATGGCATATGGAGTCATGACTCACAGTTTAAGAAGCTTTGGTATAGGAGTAGATTCAATGAGACTCAAAAATGGAAGATTGTAAGCTTCAAGGAGTTTTCATCTTACAATCCTTTGTTTAGCTAGCTTATGCTTTGTGATCAGATCTTCACAAGTATTTTGCATTGGTTTATTGTGAAACAGCAGTCAGAACAGAACCTGTTCATTTCCTGAATTTGAAAAAGAATTCTGATTATTTTAAGACATGTTGCTTCCCAAAAGGATGCTCAGTACATAGTGTGTTGTCTTTATCAATTATGGAAGTTACTGCTTAATACACTGGGTGCCATTTTTCCTGATGTTATTTCCATATATGACTAGTTGATTCATTTACAGTCCCCTTGGCTCTAATGATAGCATGAAACTATGCTATAAATTTTTCTTCACATAAACATTTTAGACTAATTTCTAAACACTTACTGCTGCAGGTCCTGGGCGTCATAGCTGGTTGTCACATGATTTGGAGGAGAGGGAGAAGGTTCATCTGTGATGCTCAGGGCATCTGTAGGAAGCTGGACCATGGAGGCATCCAGCCAGCCTACTGCAGAGCTGCTCCTTCGCAGTATGTGCACTCAGCACACTGAGAGACCCAGAAGATTCTCCACTGGGATGGAGGTTGGAAGAAATCTTCAAAAGAGAAAGATCCTGCAGATGACTGGTGCCTGGTAGCTTTCACAGGGGCAGGGTGAGAGAACACAGGCACCTAAGGATTGCCTCAGCCTGAAAACAGTGGCATGATTGGGTACTCATGGGAACAGGGAAAGAGAGGGGAGACCCACCCTGCAGCCCAGAGTGTGAGTTCAAGGTGCTGACTGGGTCCTGTTGGGAGGATGTACAGGGATGGAGGAGACCCTGCTGAGGCTGGTTGGCTTGCTCAGGCATGGATCAGCGGGTCAGGTCCAGGAATAGGTTCAGTGGCTCTGGGTTAATGCAGTCAGGACACTCACATTCCTTCTAAGGTAAAAGATAAGTGATTGCACCTGGCCCTTCCTACCATCAAGAAAGAAGTACAACCTTTAGTGGGTTTATTTGGATTCTGGAGAGAGCACATTTCTTTGGTGTGCAACTCAGGCCAAAATACCAAATGACTCAGAAAGCTGCTAGCTTTGTGTGGGTTCTAGAACAGGAAAAGGCTCTTCAATAGATCCAGGCTGCTGTGCAGGCTGCTCTACCACTTGGACCATATGATCCAGCAGACCCAATGGTACTTGAGGTGTCAGTGACAGATAGAGATGCTGTTTGGAGCCTTTGGCAGGCTCATATAGGTGAACCACAGAAGAGACCTTTGGGATTTTGGAGCAAGTCTCTACATGATCTGCAGGCAACTATTCTCCTTTTGAAAAATAGCTCTTGGCCTGCTATGTGGCCTACGTGGAAACTGACACCAAGTTACCATACGACATGAACATCCAGCATGAGCTGGGTGTTATTGAACCCACCAAGTTATAAAATAGGATGTGCACAGCAGCAGTCTATTATCAATTGGAAGTGATGTATACCTGATTGAGCCGAGCAGGTCCTGAAGGCACAAGCAAGTTATATGAAGAAGTTGCCCAAATGCTTTTGGTTTCTACTCCTGTTATAATGCCATCTGCTGGCAAGCATGTGCCTAAAGCCTCCTGGGATGTTCCCTATGATCAGCTGAGTGAAGAGGAGAAGACTAGGGCCTGGCTTACTGCTGGTTCTGCACTTTATGCTGGCACCACCCAGAAGTGGACAGCTGCAGCATTACAACCCCTTTCTGGGACAACCTTGAATGATACAGGTGAAGGGAAATCTTCACAGTAGGTGGTACGTCTTGCAGTATGCACGGTATTACAGTTTGTTTGGAAGAAGAAATGGTCAAATGTACAATTGTTCACTGATTCATGGGCTATAGCCAATGGATTGGCTGGATGGTCAGGGACTTGGGAAGATCACAATTGGAAAATTGGTGAGAAAGGCATCTGGGGAAGAAGTATGTGGATAGATCTCTCCAAATGGGCAAAGGATGTGAAGTAAAGATACTTGTGTCCCACACAAATGCTCATTAAAAGGTGACCTTAGCTGAGGAGGAGTTCAATAGTTAAGGGGATAAGATGACCCATTCTGTGAACAGTCAGCCTCTTTCCCCAGCCATCTCTGTCATTGATCAATGGCACATGAACAAAGTGACCATGATGGCACAGAGATGGGGGTTTTGTTTGGGCTCAACAATGTGTACTTCCACTCACCAAGGTTGACCTGGCTACAACTGCTGCTGAATGACAGATCTTCCAACAGCAGAGACTAACACTGAGCCCCAGACATGGCCCCATTCCTCGAGGTCACCAGCCAGCAGTCTGGTGGCAGGTTGACTACATTGGACCACTTCCTCCATGGAAAGGAAAATGTTTTGTTCTTACTGGAGTAGATAATTATTCTGGTTATGAATGTGCCTTTCTGCCAAAACCACCGCCTGTGGACAGAATGCGTTTTCCACTGTCACAGTTTTCCACACAGTATTGCATCTGACCAAGGAATTCATTTCACAGCCAGGGAAGTGCAATAGTAGGCCCACGGTCATGAGATCCACTGCTATTACCATGTTCCTCACTATCTTGAAGCATCATCAAGAGGTGGAAAAGGGAATAGTTCCACTTACTATCACTCCTAGTGACATACTAGGAAAGTGCTTCCTGTTCCCACAACTCTAAATTCTCTTGGTTTAGAAGTTTTTTGTTTCAGAGGTAGGAGTGCTCTTGCCAGGAGCCATGACAAACATTCCATTGAACTGGAAGCTCAGACTTCCCTCTTCATTTTGGGCTTCTAATGCCCTTAAACCAACAGGCTAAGTAAAGAATAACAGTGTTAGGAGGAGTGATAGATCCAGATTACCACGGGGAAATTGGATTGCATCTCCACAATGGAGGTAAGGACTATGGAGTGCAGGAGATCCTTTAGGGCATCTCTTAGTCCTACGATGTCTTGTGATTAAAGTCAATGGGGAACAACAAGAGCCTAATCCAAGCAGGATGACAACGGAAGGTATGGGTCACTCTTCTAGGAAAAGAGCTAAGACCTGCTGAGGTTCTTGCAGAGGGTGGAGGAAATACAGAATTGGTAGCAGAGGAAAGTAGTTACAAATACCATCTAAGGCCACATGACCAGTTGCAGAAATGAGGATTATAAGTGGTATGGGTGCTTCTGTTTTATTTTGTTAAGAATACATTTGTATAGATATTTGTGCTTACTTCCAACTTGTTTAACATCAATTAAGAGACTATCAACAGTTATTTAGGTTGAGATACTAAAAGAATATTCCCAAGGGACATTGACCTGTTTTAAATTACAATGTGTTTGCAATTGTAAAAGGGATAGTTATGTTAGGTGAATTTATGACCTAGTTATTGATTCATGTGGACATGAGATATGATTTGTGTCATTTACAAGGGGTGGCTTGTGATAGCTATCCTGGTTGTCAACTTGACTACATCTGGAATGAACTACAATTCACAAAAAGTTTAGGCCCAGGCCTTTAATCCCAGGAGACAGAAGCAAGCAGATCTCTGAGTTCAAGACCAGCCTGGGACAGAGCAAGTTCCAAATCCAGGTGTGGTGGTACATACCTTTAATCTAGGCTATACCTTCTGTTAGAGACGTACATAGGACAATGAAAAAAGGAGTGTTCGTGCTGCTTCATTTTGCTTGCATTTACTTGCCAGCACTTCTGTTGGGACCTACTTTCAGGGTTCCAGCTTCTACAGAATGCCAGCTGAAACACCCAGCCTCATGGGACTGAGCAACTACTAGATTCTTGGACTTTCCATAGACAGCTGCCCATTGTTGTGTGAGTTGGAGTGCAGACTTTAAGTCATTCCAACAATTTCCCTTAATACATAGAGATATTCCATAAGTTCTGTGACTCTAGAGAACACTGACTAATACTACTAATAATACTTACCTATTATTATTATTATGCTTTTGTAATAAAATTGTTAAAATTGGAACATTGTTAAAAGTCACACCGTAGGCAGTTTCACACAGAGCTAGGCTGAAGTTGGCGCTGCTGTTAAATATAAAAGGCTCTGGATTGCTAATGCAGGAAGAAGATGTCATATGCTTAGGCATGTCACTTTATCATCATAATAAAACCATTAGTCACATAACTCAGGGAAGGTACTTGGTCTCCATAAGAGAATCCTTTGTGTGTGTGTTATATGGGAGCAACAACTCCATTGTAGGACTTTTCTCTGTGAGGTTAGGTGACAAAGCCATGGCTCCCAGATTGCCTGGAACACTCTATACTCTGGTTTGCTTCACTTTTTATTATCCTGGGACCTGGAGTTTAACCTTTGTGGAGCCTCACTTTTCTATCAGTCATTTACTCAAGGGCAGAAGGAGTACAACTGAACAGTGACTTGTAGTTAAAGCAGGAGAAGATAACCAGTTTCCCCATTTCTTTTACTTTTTGAGCACATTATTTTAAAAGATTTTTTAAAAAAATAACATTTTATTTTTGAGACTATTACATATGTACATAATTTACCCTTTCCCTTCTCTCAAACACCCCCTTGCTTTCTTTAAAATTCATAATCTCTTTTTACATACATATATACATACATCATAATATACATTAATATATAGTAATATATATAAAATAAAGACTGAGCAGGTGGTAATTATAGATTTAACTAAATATAATAATTATAACATATACTTAAATATAATTATATGTAAATATAATTACCACCTGCTCAGTATTTACAATGTTACTGTATGCTTGCTTTCAGGGTTAACCATTTGATGTTGAATATTCAAATGGTGTGTTCTTCCCTCCTGCTCCCTGACTTCATTAGTTACCTGAAGTTCTTTGTGCAGGGCCAGGGTCTGGTGAGTTTCCACATTAAATAAAGTTTTCTTTGCAACACACAGAGACTAACTAGTACAGAAAACTACAACCAACTAAAATACAGAGTTGTGGAGCCCAGTCCTAACTGGTACATTCACAGCTCATCTCCTGTACCTAAGGCTCAAGGATCATTGTGTGAGAGAGGAGGAAAGATTGTAAGAGCCAGAGAAACTCTTTGCTACGAGATTGTGTCCCCTGGAATTGTCAGATTTTACAATTTTACAGTAAAATCATTTTACAGTACAAGATCAGTTTTATATTTACATCAATATCAAGTAGAAGGTACAGATATTTCCCATTTAACCACCATGCCCAGGCAGGAAAGCATAAGACACAATTTAGTACCTTGAGACTCTGTTTGTTTTTGGTTATATCCTCCCTTGTAATAATGCCCAGCACCACAGAGCTGCTAACAGTGCTCAAAGAGACAGAAGGTGTGCTGGCCACGCCCCCGCCCGACCCCACAGTGCCTACAGGAGGCTGAAACACCAGGAATCTGAGTACCCATTCATTGAGGAAAATGCAACAACTTACAGACAGGATCAAAACCAACTCACCTCAAGTCATATCTTACAGTGGAAATAGAAAGGAGAGAGGCCAACAGGCTTTGAAACAGTCATGTTCACGGCAGCTTGCTGACCTCTGACTGGACCTCCACTCCAAGTGTGAGGATGAGCCATGATCACTGCCTGAGGTCACCTGCATGGCAGAGGTCACCCCCGAGGGGCCAACGGGCTGGTCTGTGGTGTTTTAGTACTGGGATCCACCGGCAAGGAAGATCTGAGGACTGGACCCCGTGTATACACCCAAATCTAAGGTCTGTGAAGAGGAACTGCTGCTTAGGGCTCCGAATCTTTAACCACAACTGCACTCAAACATCTTTATTAACCAAAATAGGGCTCATCATAATCAACACACTAAAAAAGTTTTTAAAATTTAGATTTATCCACTTTGTATGTGAGTGTGTTTGCCTGTAGGTATGTATACACATCATGTACATGCTTGGTGCCTCTGGAGGTTAGATGTATGCACTGGAACTTCTGAAACTGGGGTTAAAGACGGTTGTGAACCACGGTGGGGTGCTAGGAATCAAACCCAGGCCCTCTCCTCTGTAAGAGTGACAAGTGCTTTTTAACTGCTGATTCTTCCCTTCAGCCCCAATAAACACTTTTTTTTTTGTTTTTTGTTTTTGTTTTTTTTTTTTGCCAGTAAGAAATAAGTTTATTCATGTAATGTAAGAATCTATGTTTTACAATTTGATGAATTCTTGAAACCATTCTGCACTCTGTTGGTTGTGGAAGCATTTTCCCTGGAAAAAGTTGTCCAGATGCCAAAGAAGTAGTAGCCAGTTTTTTTTAAATTAATTAATTAATTAATTATTCTTTTCTTTTTTTTTTTTTAAGATTTCTTTATTTATTATATGTAAGTACACTGTAGCTGTCTTCAGACACTCCAGAAGAGGGCGCCAGATCTTGGTACGGATGGTTGTGAGCCACCATGTGGTTGCTGGGATTTGAACTCAGGACCTTTGAAAGAACAGTCGGGTGCTCTTACCTGCTGAGCCATCTCACTAGCCCTATTATTATTTTCTTTATTTACATTTCAAATGGTATCCCGAAAGTTCCCTGTACCCCCCACCCCACCCCTGCTCCTCTACCCACCCACTCCCACTACTTGGCCCTGGCCTTCCCCTGTGCTGGGTCATATAAAGTTTACAAGACCAAGGGGCCTCTCTTCCCAATGATGGCCGATTAGGCCATCTTCTGAGTAGCCAGTTTGTTAATGGTTAGTGAACATGGTGATAAAGCAAAACCCCGTAGTTTAACTTGTTCGACGTTTGAGGCATTGGCTGTGCAGTGTTTAGTCAGAAGTCAGCCTTTCCTGTTTATGGATGCCAGCTTCAGGCGTTATAATTTTCACTGCTTTTCATGAACTAGTTTAGCATATTTTCTAGACATAAAGGTTTCACCAGGAATCGTGATGCATCAGATTGGCAGGAGACTACCAACAGTAACCATGACCTTTTTTTTTTTGAATGCACGTTTGCTCTTGGGAAGTGCTTTGGAGCACTTTACCCATTTCAACCACTTTTGGTCACACGTCACCATCCAATGGACAGACTGACTCACGATTGTTTCACAGAAAAAGACAGCTCAGAAGAACACTATTTGGTCAGCTCACGAGACACGCCCTAGCTGAACTTTTTCATCCCTTCATTGTATTGTAAATGCTAACAACCTTTGAATGGTCCATGTGTGGTCTCTGGCAACTTCTAGTCTAGTTATAGAAGGTCATCTGCAATGAGTGCTCTCAGCTGGCCATCATCAACGTGCCCCTGCCAGCAGCTGTGATCCCATCTTCAAGGCTCCAGTCACCTTTGTGGAATTTGACCCACCACAGCAGTGTATATCTGTTAGCAGTCCCTGGGACACAGGAACGGTTGGTGCTGAGAGTTGTCCCTAACATTTTACAGACCATTTTGAACTCAAAGAAAGAAGTAGCTCAGATTTTCTTTTTCTCTAATAGTATTACCACAATTTAAAATGAATATAATAAAAATGTACCCAATGAGTATAGCCCAAACATAAAGCAAGACATAAGTTGCTTTCACCAGCCTAATAGTAGCAGGCGTTCAGTCTCAGTTCCTCGACCCCGTTGCTTAGGGCTCTCGGGTTCTTACCTTTCCCCCACGGCAAATGCTGCTTTATTGTTTGTGTCTGAGCTCAGCATAAATCACATCGTTTGAGCATTTGGGTCTTTCCCTCTCTGTAGGCCTAACAGTGCTTCTCTTGGCTATTGATTCCAGCCATGTGCAGTGATTATAAGACTGATGAATAGCAACACACTCTGAACTCAACTAACCCCCTGAAAGTGGCTCTTTTTGTTTGTCCTCTTCCTCTGTATCACTCTGCAGGCTATGGGTCTATTTTTATAATCCCACCTAACATTTTCTTTAAAAAATTATTTTTATTTATCTTAAATGTATATGTGTATATATATTTAAATGTATGTAATGCATCTGTGGTGATGGTGGGGAGGTCTGTGCCATTTGAGAGATAGGCCTGCAGAGGGCAGAAGAGGACCACAGATCCCCTAGAGCAGGTGTTAGAGTTATTTATGATCTGCGGGACTTAAGATCTAGGAACTAAATCAGGTCCTTTGCAAGAGAAGTATTGCACCCTAACTGCCCAGCGATCTCCCTGATCCCTTCACTGGGACTTTATTCACCAGCAGCAGTGCCTTAAATCTGAGATCTGATGGTCCCAGGGACATGTTTGTAAAGACCAAGACAATCTTTTCTCAATCTTATCATGAGAGTCTGAAAGTCTCTAAAAAGTAAAAAAAAAAATAATTTAGCCTTCTTCTAAAAATTCATATCATACACCAAAAACATGTCCCAAATAAACAGCCATCTTCCAATACTCCAACCCCTCTTGGAAGAACCCTATGTCCTAATCCCTCTCACCCCCTCACCCCAAAAGCCCTGTTGTAAGGTTTATGGTGTTAAGAATAACACAGTCAATATCTCAGAAGTCTAGGGATGTGAGTGAGTGGTGGAGTACAGGTCTGGCATGGCCTCAATCTCCAGTACTATTGAAGGAGCCAGGGGAGATGGTGAATATTGAGGATAAATAAGTCAGAATCATGGAAAGTTGTTTAAGAGAGGAGATGGAGGCTTGAGGGACATCTTCAGTTTTAGAGCTGACATACTGAAGACAAGCAAAAGTTCCTGTTTCACTGACGGTCATATCCGCAATCACTGCTATCCGGAAGTGTCCTACAAGATAGCCAAAAGGGACTGGTCACAGCCTTTTGAAATTGTTTCCCAACATTACATTTAGACAAGACATTCAGCCTAAAGAGGCATAAGCATATAGCAAAAATACATATTAAAATTTATCTTCAAAATTTGAAAAGTGAGCATTTGAATAAAAGTGTTGGACTTGTTCTGCTGGACATTAAACAACATAAAAATGTTTAAAACATAATACTCAAGAATAGATATTTCAGAGAAAGGTAAAAGAAACATTCTAATAGAATGGTGGTACTTAACTTTTTTTTTTTTTTTTCTTTTTGCAGAAGTGCCGTTGCTGGTCAAACATCTTTTCTGAGGTGAACAAAATTTGTGTTTCTGTGTGAGGCAGGCAAAAAGCTTTCCAGTTCCATTTTTTTATTTAATATTTTTCCTGTACAATATATTTGGAACATGGTTTTCAAGAGACAATTCCACCTCCCCTCCCAGACATGGTTTTTCTGAGTAGCCCTGGTTGTCCTAGAACTCACTTCATAGACCAGGCTGGCCTTGAAGTCAAAGAAATCCACTTGCCCATTTCTCCAAAGTATGCCTCCAAAGTGCTGGGTTTAAAGGCATGTACCACCACTGCCCAAGACAGTTCTCATTACAGACAGGCAGAGCATGAACTTATGTTCCTTCTACCTTCTCTGGTTTGAAATGTTTGGACTTGGCAAGAGGGAGTTCTCTTTGGTATTAGTAATTTCGTTTTGTAGCCATTATGAAGGAAAGATAGTGGTGGCTAATGAGGCTAAAGTAATACCTCTTGTCTCAGTGCCTGGGCAGAAGTGAGATGAAGGTACGAGCTGCGAACTCTGTCTTTTCAGGTTTCAACTGCTATGATAAAACTTTGTCTACATATTTGCACCCGTGAGTATTTTGTTACCCTTTCCAAGAAGGACCAAAGCACCCACACTTTGGTCTTCCTTCTTCCTGAGCTTCATGTGGTCCATGACTTATATGGTGGGTATTCCATGCTCTTTGCCTAATATCCGCTTATCAGTGATTACATACCACGTGTGATCTTTTGTGACTGAGTTACCTCACTCAGGATGATATTTTCTAGATCCATCCATTTGTCTGCGAATTTCATGAAGTCATTGTTTTTAATAGCTGAGTAGTACTCCATTGTGTAAATGTACCACGTTTTCTGTATCCACTCCTTTGTTGAAGGACATCTGGGTTCTTTCCAGCTTCTGGCTATTATAAATATGGCTATGAACATAGTGGAACGTGTGTCCTTATTACATGTTGGAGCATCTTCTGGGCATATGCACAGGAGTGGTATAGCTGGGTCCTCAGGAAATACTATGTCCGATTTTCTGAGGAACAGCCAGACTGATTTCCAGAGTGGTCTACCAGCTTGCAATCCCATCAACAATGGAGGAGTGTTCCACTTTCTCCTCATCCTCACCAGCATCTGCTGTCACCTGAGTTTTTGATTTTAGCCATTCTGACTGGTGTGAGGTGGAATCTCAGGGTTGTTTTGATTTGCATTTCCCTGGTGACTAAGGATGTTGAACATTCCTTTAGGTGCTTCTCAGCGATTTGATATTCCTCAGTTGAGAATCCATTGTTTAACTCTGTACCCCATTTAAAAATAGGGTTATTTGATTCTCTGAAGTCTAACTTCTTGCATTCTTTGTATATATTGGATATGAGATGTGCGGCTTGTTGTCCTGGGTATTGCAGGTGGTGAGGGGTGGGCCCAGCTCTTCACTCTGCTCTCAAGCCCTCAGGGCCAGCTCTTCCATAATGCCCAGGTGAGGGGCAAGGCCAGCTCTATGCAGTCCTACAGCATTAATGTGGTGACCACCCAGGTGCCAGCCCAGACCAGGGTTGTCCATGTAGTCTTTGGTGGTAATATGAGCCACAGCAATTGACATAGACTCCTGCTGCTGCATGGCCACAGACCCAGCCATGGTCCTTGGAGGCTGCATAGGCTGGGACATCACCATGGCAGTGCAGGTTACTCATATCAGGGTGTTCCTCACCACCCTCAAGTCTCTGTATCTGCCTTTTCATCCCTGTGCCCACACCACTCTGCTTATCTTTCACTCCCATTTCTCCACTACATACTTGCTCATCTTCATGGTACTCAGGTCTCTGGGTGTCCTTGGCCTGGCCCTTGCTGCATGGTGGTGGCTGGAGGTTTCCATTCATAACCAGACAGATGAGTGCTTTGCAAATGAAACCTAGTTTATTAGGATAAATAATGTACAATGAAACATTTTATTTACACACTGTTTATAAGCTATCTTATAAAATTTACATTAAGATAAAAATGTAAAATGTTGACTGTACAGATTCTTTTTTGTAGTATTTAGATTTTTTCTTAATTTTTTACTACTTAAATGCATTTTATACATCAAGCATTAATAATAATGAGTATTTTGAGAATCAAATAATACATAAAAATTTGTTCAACTTTTATATTCAGATCTTTTCATACCCTAAAATTATCATTAATGAATTTTTAATACTATCTATAACTGAGTATCCTATATCTAATGTTGAATACTAAATTGTTTCAAAACATACAAAATATTTTTTTGGGAATTAAGCCTAGTAAAAGAGCATAAAATACTAAAAATGAATCATTTAGAAGTATATTAAAAACCCTTATATGATACCACATGACATAGTGAGAGAGTATTTAAAACACATTATATACCTGTGTACATTGTCAAACAATCAGTTTACTTAAAAAAGATTATAAGTGTTTCTAGGAGAGAAGTTATTTTTATCAGTAATTATATTTTAAAAGTTTCAAAATAGTAAAAGCTCTTTGAAGTTAAACGCTAAGAAAATGCTAATTTCAAGCACAGTGAGAAAAATTATCAATAATATAACCATGATGTTTGTAGAACATGATTTTAATATTTTCAACTGTTGATATTCAAAAAACAGAATAGTTATTTTGAGACATACTTTATTGTTATATCTCCCTTTTCATTTCTGATTTTACGAATTTGGATACTGTCTCTGTGCCCTCTGGTTAGTCTGGCTAAAGGTTTATCTATCTTGATGATTTTTCTCAAAGAACCAGCTCCTGGTTTGGTTGAATCTTTGTACAGTTCTTTTTGTTTCTATTTGGTTTGATTATTTCCTGCCATCTACTCCTCTTTGGTGTATTTACTTCTTTTTATTCTAGAGCTTTCAGGTGTGCTGTCAAGCTGCTAGTGTAAGTTCTCTCCAGTTTCTTTTTGGAGGCACTCAGAGCTATGAGTTT
Source organism: Mus pahari (assembly GCF_900095145.1). Lineage (NCBI taxonomy): Eukaryota > Metazoa > Chordata > Mammalia > Rodentia > Muridae > Mus > Mus pahari. Next base: position 50,671,534 of record NC_034601.1, on the reverse strand, counting down.
TCCTCCGACCACTGCTTTCATTGTGTCCCATAACTTTTTTTATGATGTGTCTTTATTTTCATTAAATTATAAAAAGCCTTTAATTTCTTTATTTCCCCCTTGACCAAGTTATCATTGAGTAGAGAGTTGTTCAGTTCCATTTGTATGTGTGCTTTCCATTGTTTTTGTTGGTATTGAAGACCAGCCTTAGTCTGTGGTGATCTGATAGGATGCATGGGATTATTTCAATCTTCTTGTACCTGTTGAGGCCTGTTTTGTGACCAATTACATGGTCTGTTTTGGAGAAGGTACCATGAGGTGCTGAGAAGAAGGTATATTCTTTTGCTTTAGGATAGAGTGTTCTATAAATATCAGTTAGAATCACTTCGCTCATAACTTTAGTTTCTGTTTCCGTGATCTGTCGATTGCTGAGAGTGGGGTATTGAAGTTTCCCACTATTATTGTGTGAGGTGTCATGTGTGCTTTGAGCTTTAGTAAAGTTTCTTTTATGAATGAGGGTTCCTTTGTATTTGGAGCATAGATGTTCAGAACTGAGAGTTCATCTTGGTAGATTTTTTTCCTTTGACCAGTATGAAGTGTCTTTCCTTATCTTTTTTGATAACTTTTGGTTGAAAGTTGATTTTATTAGATATTATAATGGAGACACCAGCTTGTTTCTTGGGATCATTTGTTTGGAAAATTGTTTTCCAATCTTTTACTCTGAGGTGGTGTCTGCCTTTGTCACTGAGGTACGTTTCCTTATGCAGCAAAATGCTGGGTCCTTTTTACATATCCAGTCTGTTAGTCTATGTCTTTTTTGGGGAATTGAGTCCATTGATGTTAAGAAATATTAAGGAAAAGTGGTTGTTACTTCCTGTTATTTTTGTTGTTAGAGGTGGAATTATATTTGTGTGGCTCTCTTCTTTTGGGTTTGTTGAAAGATTACTTTCCTGCTCTTTCTAGGGTGTAGTTTCCCTCCTAGTGTTGGTGCTTTTCATCTTTTATCCTTTGTAGGGCTGGATTTATGGAAAGGTATTGTATAAATTTGGTTATGTCATGGAATATCTTGTTTTAGTAGCCTGGGCTGGCATTTGTGTTCTCTTAGGGTCTG
>NC_034601.1:50660542-50670124 GCF_900095145.1 Mus pahari | reverse complement strand
GGCATCTCTTTCTTTAGGTTAGGGAAGTTTTCTTCTATAATTTTGTTGAAGACATTTACTGGCCCTTTAAGTTGGAAATCTTGACTCTCTTCTATACCGATTATCCTTAGGTTTGGTCTTCTCATTGTGTCCTGGCTTTCCTGAATGGTTTGGGTTTGGAGCTTTTTGCCTTTTGGTTTTTCTTTGACTTTTGTGTCAATGTTTTCTATGGTATCTTCTGCACCTGAAATTCTCACTTCTATGTCTTGTATTCTGTTGATGATGCTTGCATCTATGACTCCTGATCTCTTGCCTAGGTTTTCTAATCCCAGGGTTGTCTCCCTTTGTGATCTCTTTATTGTTTCTATTTCCAGTTTTAGATCCTGGATGGTTTTGTTCATTTCCTTCACCTCTTTGATTATGTTTTCCTGTAATTCTTTAAGACAATTTTGTGTTTCCTCTTTAAAAGGGCTTCTATCTGTTTTACCTGTGTTCTCCTATATTTCTTGAAGGGAGTTATTTATGTACTTAAAGTCCTCTATCTTCATCGTGAGAAGTGATTTTAGATTCGAATCTTGCTTTTTCAGTGTGATGGTGTATTAAGGATTTGCTATGTTGGGAGAATTGGGTTCTGATGATGCCAAGTAACTTTGGTTTCTGTTGCTTATGTTCTTATGCTTGTCTCCTGCCATCTGATTATCTCCAGTGCTACCTGCCCTTGCTATATCTGACTGGAGCCTGTCCTTCCTGAGATCCTGGTTGTGTCAGAACTCTGTGTCAGACAGAGTTCAGCTGTCTCTGGGATCCTGTGATTCTGGGATCTTGTGATCCTGAGATCCTGGGTGTGCCAGACCTCCTGGGAGTCAAGCTGCCTCTGGGACCCTGAGATCCTGGTGTGACCAAGCTCCTGGGATCCTGGGATCCTGAGATCCTGTGATCCTGTGGTCCTGGCCCTGTTAGAGTGCCCGGGAGTGGAGCTTCTTCTAGATGTTTTGAGATTGGCTGTAGAGTTAGTGCCCAAGGTCTGCTCAGGTCACCTTTGATCCTATGATCCTGGGTGTATGAGAGTACCTGGGAGTGGAGCTTCCTCTGGGTGTTCTGGGACTGGCTGCAGAGTTTGCATCCAAGGTCTGCTCAGGGCACCAGCCCAGACAGGAAGAATGCATGCCACTAATTGAGCAAAGTTCCTGGGTGCCTGGATCCCACTGGTCCCAGTTACTTCTGGTGTTGGGGCAGATGCTTATACAGATTCCTTTAAGCCTTTCTTATATGATATATTTATATCCTTAATAAAGCTAGCTACATAAAAAGTGGGAATAACAACAATATTAAAATAAACATATTCAGTATCCCCAAGTTATTGATCCTAGTAATTACCTTAGTGTATCAAACATCCACGGGTTGGGTTACCTCACTCAGGATGATATTTTTCTAGTTCCATCTATTTGCCTGAGAATTTCATGAAGTCATTGTTTTTAACAGCTGACTAGTACTCTATTGTGTAAATGTACCACATTTATCATCCTGATAAAGAACACACACAGTATGTACTCACTGATAAGTGAATATTAGCCCAAAAGCTCACAATGCCCATGATAAAACCCACAGACCATATGGAGCTTAGGAGGAAGGAAGATCAGCGTGCGGATGCTTCAGTCCTGCATTGAGGGGGGAACAGGATGATCGCTGGAGATGGAGGCATGGGGGCACCTGGGAGGGAGAGAGGAGTGGGAGAAAAAAGGGGGACATGATCAGGTACTAGAGGGGATGGGAGAGAGGTACAGAGCATCAGAAAATTGAATAAAAATATGTAGCAGTGAGGGATGAGGAGCTGGGAGTAGCCACTGGAGGGTCCCAGATGCCAGGGAATCAAGAGTCTCCCAGAACCCAACAAGGACAATTTTATCTGAAATATTCAGAGAAGGAGAGATAGAACCTGTAGAGACCATCTCCAGTAGATAGACATGTCCCCCGGGTCGGGAGATGGGGCCACCCACCCATCTCTAAGTTTTTAACCTAGAAGTATTCCTGTCCAAAGGAAAGATAGGTACAAAAAATGGAGCAGAGACTGAAGGAAGGGCCATCCGGGGACTGCACATCAGACACTCTTGCTGTTTCCAAGAGGCTCTTGCGGACAGGAACCTGGCATGGCTGTGCCTTGGGAGGACTGAGCTCTGGGACTCTGGTGGGGGAGTTGGTGGAAGGACTGGAGGAGAGGAGGGGGATTACAACCCCGCAGGAAGAACAATGTTGGCTGGATGAACCACTCAGTGCTCCCGACCACCAAGCAAGGAGTGTACAGGGAGCGCTCCAGAGCTCCAGACACTTATGTAGCAGAGGATGGCCTTGTCCGACATCAATGGTAGGGGAGGCCCTTGGTCCTGTGGAGGTTTGATGTCCCAGCATAGGGGATTGTGGAGCAGTGGGACTGGAGTGGTTGATTGGGTGGGGGAGCACCCTTAAAGAGACAAGAGGAGGGGAGAGGGCAGATGTGGGATGGGGGTGTAGTGGGGGGTTACCTGGAAGGGGAATATCATTTGAGACGTAAATTAATGGAATGATTAATAAAAAAATGCACAGATTGTCTGTCAATTGCTGTATATAAAATGGTATAGTGTTTGTCTATTACCTTTGCATATCCTTCTGTGTTCTTTAAACCTCCTCTACATTACTTATACTATTTAATACAATGCAAATTCTATGTAAATCATTTTTGACTCTATTTTTTAGGGAATATGTACAAATAACAGTTTATATATTTTCAATACAGGTACAACAATTACTATCCTCTGAACCCAAAATGAGCTCACAAGGTTGAATATTTAGGACATAAAGTCTATTTAAGGCTTTGTGTCCTTGTCCTAGGAAAACAGTCTGTGTCTAAAAGTTGCTGAATACTTGTGACTTTCTCTTCCCCAACCCAAGAACTACGGAAATGCTAGCCAGATCAGATCTTGTTCCATAATTTCATTCTTCAAGTATGCCTGACAATAGAATTTTTAAAATGTAGTGCAAACCCACTTACTATTAGTAGGAGTAATCTCAAGGATATTACAAATCATTCCATGTGTTATCTCCCTGTTTTAATCAAACAGGACATCAATATTTGTACTGTGAAAACCTACCCATTATTATATCAGACACTGAAAGTCACAGTCATATGCATACTGAGCTTCTGTCCTAGAGTGACTATGACATACAAGACCTTGCATCTCTGTGAATGAAGTCATTAACAGATGATAAATGGAGTTATTGAAGTTATTACTAAGAAGATGTGGAAGTCTATCAACTGACCAGGTCTTTGTTGTCTGGTTGTTGGGTGAAACATGGGAGCATGTTCAGCTTCTGGTACATTTCTGCCCTCTTCTGACCATTTTCTTTTGGGGGTCTGAGAATAGAAAGGAGAGAAACAAGAGTGAGTATCTGAGCATGCAGATGAAACCCCCGCAAGAAGACAGAGGGGGAAGACACTGTGCAAAGGAGGCACACTGAGAAGTGTGAATGACTCCCTTGGTTAAGTGAGGAATAATTTTGAGTTCTACATCAAGAAGATGGGTGCTGCCAGTTGTTTATGCCTCAGTTTCTGACAGAAGGAAGACAGAATTTCCAAGAGCATCTGAGGATGCCGAGTGACTGGAGTAGGCAGTTGAAGTGGTTGGCTCTCAGGATGATTTGCATCATATTCTAAGTGCTTCTAGCTTTCCACTTGAGAGTACAGTCTGCTTTATTACCCTTCTATGGGAATAAAAAGACAAAAGGTATTTAAATAGACTTTCTGAAGTGTTTAAAAAAAGATTTTTTTGAGCGCTACCCCCACATCTTCAGCAAATGTTCAACTCTGTGAATCTGTCTATCAGTGATGTTTTTCCTTAATATTTTTATTATTTAAATGCATTCTATATATCAAACATATTAATAATATTGANTATTTTGAGAATCAAATAATACATAAAAATTTGTTCAACTTTTATATTCAGATCCTTTCATACCCTAAAAATATCATTCATGAATTTTTAATACTATCCATAACTGAGGATCCTATATTTAATGTTGAATACTAAGTTGTTTCAAAACATACAGAATATTCTTTGGGAATTAAGCCTAGTAAAAGAGCATAAAATATTAAAAAAATGAATCATTAAGAAATATATTAAAGTCTACGGCTGTACCACCCTGAACATACCTGATCTTGTCTGATCTCAGAAGCTAAGCAGGGTCAGGCCTAGTTAGTACTTGGATGGGAGCCTGCCTGAGAATACCAGGTGCTGTAGGCTTAAAAAAAGAAAAAAGAAAAAAAAAACAATGGAAAGCACACATACACATGGAACTGAACAATTCTCTACTCAATGATGACAAAAGTTATGGGACACAATGAAAGCAGTGGTAGGAGAAAAACTCATAGCTCTGAGTGCCTCCAAAAAGAAACTGGAGAGAACTTACACTAGCAGCTTGACAGCACACCTGAAAGCTCTAGAACAAAAAGGAGCAAATTCACCCAAGAGGGCTAGAAAGCAAGAAATAATCAAACCAGGGCTGAAATCAACCAAATAGAAATAAAAAAAAAAACTATACAAAGAATCAACCAAACCAAAATGAACAAAATAGATAAACCCTTAGCCAAATTAACCAGAGAGCACAGAGACAATTTCCAAATTAATAAAATCAGAAATGAAAAGGGAGACATAACAATGAAATATATCTTAAAATAATTATTCTGTCTGTTGAATATCAACAGTTGAAATGTTAAAATCATGTTCTACATACATCATGGAAATATTGATAATTTTTCTCACTGTGCTTGAAATTAGCATTTTATTAATGTTTAAGTTCAAAGAGTTTTTACTATTTTGAAATTTTAAAAATATACTTACTGATAAAATAACTTCTCTCCTAGAAACATTGATAATCGTTTTTAAGTAAACTGATTGTTAGACAATGTACACAGACATATAATGCGTTTTAAATAATCTCTCACTATGTCAGGGGGTACCATATAAGGACTTTTGAATATATTTCTTATATTCTTAGTCCGTGGTGATATGATAGGGTGCATGGGATTATTTCAATCTTCTTGTACCTGTTGAGGCCTGTTTTGTGACCAATTATATGGTCTGTTTTGGAGCAGGTATCATGAGGTGCAGAGAAGAAGGTATATTCTTTTGCTTTAGGATGAAATGTTCTATAAACATCAGTTAGAATCATTTGGTTCATAACTTTAGTTTCTGTTTCCATGATCTGTCAATTGCTGAGAGTGGGGTGTTGAAGTCTCCCACTATTATTGTGTGGGGTGTCATGTGTTTTTTGAGCTTTAGTAAAGTTTCTTTTATGAATGAGGGTGCCCTGATATTTGGAGCATAGATGTTCAGAACTGAGAGTTCATCTTGGTAGATTTTTTCCTTTGATCACTATGAAGTGTCCTTCCTTATCTTTTTTGATAACTTTTGGTTGAAAGTTGATTTTATTCGATACTAGAACGGCTACTCCAGCTTATTTCTTGGGATCATTTGTTTGGAAAATTGTTTTCCAACCTTTTACTCTAAGGTATATCAATGATGTTTTAATGTGCCTCTTTAGCCTATCTTTTTTTTTGAAATAATTATTTAAGTATGTTTCATAGTTATACTTAGTAAGAACTGGTAATTAAAATCCTATATGCTATCTTAAATGCCTTAGGCAATACTAAAATCATCTTTCTTACACAGAAGTGGGCCTTGCTCTCCTGAAAGAATCAAAAGGATATGTAAACCTATGAGATTTACTATGGAATAAGTATTTACTAAGCAATCTGGTGTACATGATTACAGATCTCGAAGCCCATATCATCTGCAAGCTGGAAACACAGGAAAGCCAGTATTGTGTCTCAGGTCAAGTCCAAAGACTTTGGAATTGCCCAGTCTTGCACGGCCATATGGAAGGGAAGGTATCACATGGTACCTGTTTCTGGAACAAAGCCAGTTGCTGGGTGTATTCTCTATCTCTGTCTCTATCTCTATCTCTATCTCTATCTCTATCTCTATCTCTATCTCTATCTCTATCTCTATCTCTATCTCTATATCCATCTATCTTCATGTTCCTCCTTTGAGAAATGTTCTCCCTGCCAAGATGACTGGGGAATGTTCTTCCTGCCAAGGTTATTGACTCCATGAAAATCAGAGACAACACAGGTCTGGGAGGTGAGGGTATGTCTATATTCTTAGCAAATGGTAAATGCTGAGTCCTTCAGAACAGCCCTTAAAGTTGTGGGAAAGAACTCTAAAAGCATGAATTCAAAAATAAATAATTTCTCAATTATGTAAAATATAAGGATGCTATATGAATTATATGAAGGACTTCATGAATCTAAGAGAACAGAGGCACTATGAGCTAGCTTTTCAGAAGTATAAAAAGGCAGGCAGATACAAAGGGAGATTCAATTATTTGGACAGCGCAAATTAAGGTCCAGGTCGGGCCAGAATGGTAATCCTAGGACAGGATCCTACCCAGCTAAATTTATTGTCTGTGCTTACATTGGCAGGCAGATCTTTGAATTCGTTTGCAATGTTAAAAAAAAAAAAGTTCCAGCTATTCTGAACTCACATGAAGACCAAGCTGCACATCTGCTACATATGTGCTAGGAGGCCCAAGTCTAGCCATGTATGTTCTTTGGTTGGTGGTTCAGACTCTGAGAGCCTCAAGGGTCCAGGTTAGTTGACTTTGTTGGTCTTCCTGTGCAGTTCCTATCCCCTTTGGGGCCCTCGATCCTTCCTCCCATTCTCCAAACTCCATCCACTGTTTGGCTGTATCTGAGTCAGTTGCTGGGTAGAACCTCTCAGAGTACATGTTTCTTTCTGAAAGCATAACAGAAAATGGGGGCTATCCCAAAAGCTGTTGCCTGTCTGTGGGATATGCTCTTCTCTCTGGGCTGCCTTGTCTGGCCTCATTGGGAGAGGAAGTGCTTAGCCTCGCAGAGACTTGAAGTGCCAGTGTTGGAAGATTCTCAGGGGACCCCACTAGCTCAGAGGAGAGGAGAAGATGGGATGGGGGAAATTGTGGGAGGGGGTGACTCGGAGGTTGGCAGTAAGCAGGATATAATGTGAATAAGTGAAATTAGATTAAATAATAATAAAAAAAAATCCACCCTGCATTTAATGTCTTTTTCTAAGAATTAAGGAGCTGGAGTTATGTAATACTGATTTGTGGGATAAACAAAAAGGAACCTGGAGTAAATGACTGAATTGATATGTAAATAAAAGACTGGGCCTCTGTGAGGTTTGAACTATCTGGATGAGTAGTTTGGAAATAGCCAGAGAAAGTTGTCAAAAGAGGGAACACAGCTCTTTTAGAATGTTTTCTAACAGCTATAGAAAAAGAACTGCTTTGGCTAGCATAGTTCTTTTAGAATTTTTTCCGGCTTTCTGATTTTGGTTGGGAAACCCAAGAATTACTTTTCTAATTTTTCTAACAGGATTTCTGACTTGGACAGAAAATCCAAGAATTTTTCTAGCAACTTTTCCTGACTTTGATCAGAAAACCAATGAGTGGTCCAAATAGCTTTGAGAATTTTTTTTTCTAGCACATGAGCTGTCTCAAGCAGAATCTACCCGCAGAGTTGTCTCAAGCAGAACACAGGTTATCAGGTTGGACCCACAATTTGACTTCAAGTCATTCTCTTCACCACTCCCAGAAACTCCTTCTCTCTGGAATGCCTCTCCAAGCTGAGGCTGGTCCTCAGCATAGAAACAGAGGGACTGCTAATCTAAGTCTTACTCCAGGGATGAAGACATGAGAATCTGCAGGCATGGGTTACTAGTATAGAGACTGAACAAGAATGGTATCCCAGCTCAGAAGGGAAATGGGATTTCCTCTTTCCCTCTGTCTGCTTGTGCTATCTGCTGTAGCCTCAGGAAATGGCGTCACAGCTTCCAACAAGCTCATGGCGGGTCCTTTTTTTTTTTTTTTTTTTTAAATTGGATATTTTATTTATTTATGTTTCACAGGTTATCCTCTTTCCCAATTTCTTCCCTCCCAGAAGTGCCCTATGCCACCTCCCCTCCTCCTGCTTCTATAAGGGTGTGCCCCCCACCTACCTCTCTGCCCTTACATTCCCCTACACTGGGGCACTGAGCCTTTATGGGACCAAGGGCCTCTTCTCCCATTGATGCCCAACAAGGCCATCCTCTGGTACACATACAGCTGGAGCCATAGGTCCCTCCATGTGTACTCCTTGGTTGGTGGTTTAGACCCTGGGAGCTCTGGTTGGTTGATATTGTTCTCCCTATGGAGTTGCAATCCCCTTTGGCTCCTTCAGTTCTTTCTCTAACTCCTCCATTGGGGATCCCATACTCAGTCCAATGGTTGGTTGTGAGCATCCACCTCTGCATTTGCAGGCTCTGGCAGAGCCTCTCAGGAGACAGCTATATCAGGCTCCTGTCAGCAAGCACTTGTTGGCATCCACAACAGCGTCTGGGTTTGGTGACTGTATATGGGATGAATCCCCAGGTAGGGCAGTCTCTGGATGGCCTTTCCTTCAGTCTCTGCTCCACACTTTGTCTCGGTATTTGCTCCTATGAGTATTTAGTTCCCCTTTCTAAGAAGGACCGAACCACCCACACTTTGGTCTTCCTTCTTCTTGAGCTTCATGTGGTCTGTGAATTGTATCTTGGGTTTTCTGAGCTTTTGGGCTAATACCCACTTATCAGTGAGTGCATACCATGTGTGTTCTTTTGTGATTGGGTTACCTCACTCAGGATGATATTTTCTTGTTCCATCCATTTACCTGCAAGTTTCATGAATTTATTGTTTATAGTAGTTGAGTAGTACTCCATTGTGTAAATGTACCACATTTCTGTATCTACTCTCCTGTTGAAGGACATCTGGGTTCTTTCCAGCTTCTGGCTATTATAAATATGGCTGCTATGAACATAGTGGAGCAGGTGTCCTTATTACATGTTGGGGCATCTTCTGGGTATATGCCCAGGAGTGATATAGCTGGTTCCTCAGGTAATACTATGACCAATTTTCTGAGGAACTGCCAGACTGATTTCCAAAGTGGTTGTATCAGTATGCAATCCCACCAACAATGGAGGAGTGTTCCTCTTTCTCCACATCCTCGCCAGAATCTGCTGTCACCTGAGTTTTTGATTTTAGCCATTCTGACTGGTGTGAGGTGGAATCTCAGGGTTGTTTTGATTTGCATTTCCCTGATGACTAAGGATGTTAAACACTGCTTTAGATGTTTCTCAGTCATTCAACTCTATTGTGGGTTCAGTCTATCTGAAACTTGTCTAGGGAAAGGGAACTTACTATTTGTTACCCTGCCTGCCCTTGATTTAGCCTCCAGCCAATAGCTTTTAGAGTAAAACATTGACTGCTTCAGCGGATGGTACCAAAACTTAACTGTTGCTTATATAAACACTTGCTTGGTTTAAAGTCACTTCTATTTCTCCCATTCTCTGTCCAATTAATCATTAAAGTCTGCCCATTTTTTGCTTTCAAATGTGTCTTAGTCAGGGTTTCTATTCCTGTACAAACATCATGACCAAGAAGCAAGTTGGGGAGGAAAGGGTTTATTTGGCTTACATTTCCATACTGCTGTTGATCACCCAAGGATGCAGGACTGGAACT
>NC_034601.1:50658678-50660402 GCF_900095145.1 Mus pahari | reverse complement strand
CTCTCTTATAGAACCCAAGACTACCAGCCCAGAGATGGCACCACCCACAAGGGGCCCTACCCCCTTGATCACTAATTGAGAAAATGCCTTAAAGCTGGATCTCATGGAGGCACTTCCCCAACTGAAGCTCCTTTCTCTGTGATAACTCCAGCTGTGTCAAGTTGACACAAAGCTATCCAGTACAAAATGTCACTTGATTTTACTCAGTCTAATCATCCACTGCTTGATTTCTAGCCCTTTGTGTCCCATCCTGCTTCTGACAAATGGAGCAATAAGAAGTCATGTATGGTGGCTCACACTTGTAATCTCAGCACATGGGAGACTGAGGCATGAGGAGTGCCAAAATTTTGAGGCCAGTTTGAGGCATGTAATGAGTTCTAAGTTAGCCTAGGCTGTATAGCAAATCTAACAACAGCAACAACAACAAAAAGCAATAATGTTTTAGACATATTTTTTGGTATCAATTATATTATCAACACAGTCGAACTTTCCCCTTTTTATAACTGTAACTACTTTAAAATGAATCTTACTATGTATCTTACACAGTATTTCTATTGGACAGCTATCTTTTGACTGTCAACCCTTTATTTCTATTGCTTAAATTTTATTTTGTTTTATTAAACATAAATATTATGTAATTTAATTATCCTAGGTGTTACTTTGGTATAAATGGCATTATGCAGACATTCCTTCCAAATGAAAATATTTTCTCCCAGAGAGAAGAAGACAACTTAGGATGCAAGAGAATTAAGTAAGTCCCGGGAACTGAATGAAACTTATGAGGTTCACAAAGTTACTGAAAATTACCACATTAACAATGCCTCTCTGAGGTTATGTATGTAGATATGCAGTAACTGTTGGGAAAATGAGAAGGAGCAAGGAAGGGAAGGGGGGAAATAGAGAGTGGCAAAGCTGGCCTGCTGCCTAGGAGTCGTTCAGAGAGTTCCAGAGATGCAGCTTCCCCCCCCCCCCCAATCACTTGTCAGGATGATGCAACTGCCTCTGAGTCATCCGCCCACCTATGAATAACCCCTCACCTATGCTTCAGTTGACCTAAAAAAAAAAATTCACTCACAAAAAAACAAAGCAAGGCCTTTCCTTTGCTCTTCATGTGTCCTGAGCCCTGCTTATCCACTGAGGAGATATTTATAAGCACTTTCATTGTGACAGGAACACACTAGTGGGATACTGGTTCACTAAATAGACATGGGTGGAGATTTTTCTTTGAATTATTTTTGTGTTTGATGTCTGTGATATATGTGTGTGTGTCTGTGTGTGCTCACTTGTGGTTGTCAGTGTACATATCCATTATGAATGTGCAGAAACCAGCAAGGATTTCGTATCTTCTACCACTCTTCACCTTGCTCCCTTGATACAGGGTTCTCACTGAACCTATAGCTCACTGTTTGATATTAGGCTGGCCACCAAGCACCTGGAATCTTCTTGCCTCTGATCTCCAACTCTGGAGTTACAGGAATGGAAAGCAATAATACATGTTTTGTTGATGTTGTTGTTATTGTTTTTTCTTAGCTGCTAGAGGCTAGAACTCAGATCTTCATGCCAGTACAGCAAACAGTATAACTCATGGAACCTTATATGTAGGTCCAGGGCTCTTCTCCTTATTTGGTCTTCAATGCCCTCTCTGCGGTAAATGGATAAATAAATACCTTTTTTCACCCCTCTCTCTCTCTCTCTCTCTCTCTCTCTCTCTCTCTCTCTCTCTC
>NC_034601.1:50648957-50658559 GCF_900095145.1 Mus pahari | reverse complement strand
CTCCCCTTCCCCCTCCCCCCCTCTCTCCATACAATGTGGTTTAAGACAATTACTATAAAGATCCAGAGCCAAAGAAATTGGTCTAATTCTGCCTACTTTAGGCAATCCATTATCATATATTACTCTTAGAATGAGAAATTGTACTTATAGTTAACATTTCTGTCATAAAATGAAAACTACTTGCTTACAAAAGAAGTATGTGCTATGCTTCCAAGAAATGCAGAAGCATATGAACTATAAAAGGACAACCTTGCAGGAAGGTTAGGAATATGGCTCGGCTCTGGAGTCAAAGCACTCCCGTAGCTGACCTCTGGAGGGGCAGTTGGACAGACACCGGTCTGACTCTAACTGACCTCTGGAGGGGACAGACACCGGTCTGACTCTCTCCTTCACTAAAGGGGAAATTGTCACCAACATTTCCAGTAGAAAGAACAGTACTGTAGCATTTCCTGTGAAGACTCTCACATGTTTACTCAGCAAAGTAACTAGCAATCTTTATGACCTACCAGTACTGGCTTCAGACACCAGAAGACAAAGAGAGCTTAAAATAGAGTGCAGGTGACTGACATTTGATATGATAGAAATTTTAGACAGGGAAAACAAGTGACTGAAAATTTAATTTTCTACCATTAGGGTTTTTAATTAATAAGATTAATAATTTATTAATAAGATTAATAATCTGAGAATTTTATACCCTGTTCTTTAATCCCATTCTGTCCCTTCCTCGCACTCCTCCCAGATTCCTTCTATCCCTGTTTCATACCTATCCAACTTTGGGTCGTCATTTTCTTCAGACTCATCAAGACCAATTAGCACTACTTATATACTGTTGTGTGTGTAACCATCCCTGGGGCATGTTAGACCTACGACTAGATAGGCCTACTACTAGTACTACTAGGTCCTAGTATTCTATATTACATCTGTGGAGAAAACGAATTCTTCTTTTTCTGGAAGCTATTAATTACCGGTCACCTCTCAGCTAGAAATGGGACATTTTTGCTCCTTTGTCCCCTCTGTGCTGGGATTTTGTCTAGCTTGAGCTTTCAAAAGTCTTTTACAGGCTGTCACGGCGTCTATGAATTCATATGTGTGATAGTCCTTTTGTATTGGGAAACGGTTTCTCTGTAAGTCATTCACTGCCTGTGGCACTTAACATTCTTTCTGTTTCCACTTTTGCAGTAGTCCCTCCCTGAGCCTTGGGAGGAGGAGGGTGATACAGATGGTCCATTTAGAGTGGAGCACTCTGAAGTGCTTATCTTCTATAATGAAACCAGCTATGGATCTCTGTGTTCACTGCAAAAGGAAGCTTTACAAACACCACACACATACATCATAAATGAGGTAATGAGTAATAGAGAAAGAAACCCAATGTCAGCCTCTGGTCACCACATAAATGTGCACATGCACCTGTATCAATGTTCACATTCACATCTGAACATTACACACACAAACACCCCCACACACACATCCACACATTTTTTTACTTTCTTTTTTGTTTGTTTGTTTTGTTTTGGCTTTTTTGTTTTGTTTTGATTTTTGTTCCTTTTTTGTCGGGGTGGGGGGTTTCAAGACAGGGTTTCTCTGTGTAGTCCTGGCTGTCCTGGAACTCACTCTGTAGACCAGACTGGCCTCAAAATCAGAGATCTGCCGGCCTCTGCCTCCCAAGTGCTGGCATTTTTTTTTATTTTCAATTGAAGATTATATTATCTTATACCCAATAGTCCCAAAAATTGACTAGAAAAACTGTAGATGATACGTAATTGACTTATAAAACTTACCAGTCTTAATACACATGAGTAACAAGACTGCTGAGAAAGAGATCATGGACACGCTCTTCTTCCCAGTTTCTCCAATAAAATAAAACATTTAGAATATACATAACAAAAGAGGTAAAAACCTCTACAATGAAAACTTTAAATATATGAAGAAAGAGATTAAGAAACATACTAGAATTTGAAGACCTCCCAAGCGTATAGCTTGGTAGATTTAACATTGTGAAAAAATTCCTACCAAAACAATTTACTGATTCAATAAAATCACAATCAACATCCTCATCTCATTCTTCACATAAATAGAAACAAAATTCTCAATTTGATATAGAATAACAAAAGACCCAGAATAGCTAATTAGTCCCAGATACGTGTTTGTTTCTATGCATTCTGCTAATTTTAAGTGCTAAGTGCATCTGTCTATGACATCAACTTTTATACAACTGTTTCTATTAAGTCGATTTTGTTCGATATTCGAATGGCTACTCCAGCTTGCTTTTTGGGACCATTTGCTTGGAATATTATTTTCCAACCTTTTACTCTGAGGTAGTGCCTGTCTTTGTCACTGAGGTGAGTTTCCTGTATGCAGCAAAATGCTGGGTCCTGATTATGTATCCAGTCTGTTAGTCTATGTCTTTTTATTGGGGAGTTGAGTCCATTGATGTTGAGAGATATTAAGGAAAAGTGATTGTTACTTCCTGTTATTTTTGTTGTTAGAGGTGGAATTATATTTGTGTGACTATCTTCTTTTGGGTTTGTTGAAAGAAGACTATTTTCTTGCTTTTTCTAGGGTGTAGCTTCCCTCCTTGTGTAGGGGTTTTCTACCTATTGTCCTTTGTAGGGCTGGATTTGTGGAAAGATACTATGTAAATTATGGAAATAGAGAGTTTTGCTGGGTATAGTAGCCTAGGCTGGCATTTGTGTTCTCTTAGGGTCTGTATGACATCTGCACAGGATCTTCTGGCTTTCATAGTCTCTGGTGAGAAGGCTGGTATAATTCTGATAGAATTCTGGTATAATTCTCCCTTTATATGTTACTTGACCATTTCCCTTACTGTTTTTAATATTCTTTCTTTGTTTAGTGCATTTGGTGTTTTGATTATTATGTAATGGGAGGAATTTCTTTTCTGATCCAGTCTATTTGGAGTTCTGTAGGCTTCTTGTATATTCATGAGCATCTCTTTCTTTAACTTAGGGAAGTTTTCTTCTATAATTTTGTTGAAGATATTTACTGGCACTTTAAGTTGGGAATCTTTTTTTTTTTTTTTTTCGAGACAGGGTTTTTCTATATAGCCCTGGCTGTCCTGGAACTCACTTTGTAGACCAGGCTGGCCTTGAACTCAGAAATCCTCCTGCTTCTGCCTCCCGAGTGCTGGGATTAAAGGCATGCGCCACCATGCCTGGCTTAAGTTGGGAATCTTGACTCTCTTCTATATCTATTATCCTTAGGTTTGGTCTTCTCATTGTGTCCTGGCTTTCCTGGATGTTTTGGGTTTGGAGCTTTTTAACTTTTGTTTTTTTTGTTTGTTTGTTTTTGTTTTTTTGAATGTCAAAGAAACTCACAAGGTTTATTTTTATAATAATTAAACTATCTCTTGCCTGGTTTTAACACTGGATTGATTGAGTTTTACTTCATTTACATTTCAAATGCTCTCTCCAAAGTCCCCTATACCCTCTCCTCCCTGCTCCCCTACACACCCACTCCCACTTCTTGGCCCTGGTGTTCCCCTGTACTGGGTCATATAAAGTTTGCAAGACCAAGGGGCCTCTCTTCCCAATGATGGCTGAATATGCCATCTTCTGCTACATATGCAGCTAGAGACACGAGCTCATGGGGTACTGGTTAGTTCATATTGTTGTTCCACCTATAAGGTTGCAGACCCCTTCAGGTCCTTGGGTACTTTCTCTAGCTCCTCCATTGGGGGCCCTGTGTTCCATCCGATAGCTGACTGTGAGCATCCACTTCTGTGTTTGCCAGGCACTGGTATAGCCTCACAAGAGACAGCTATATCAGGGTCCTTTCAGCAAAATCTTGCTGGGTATGAAATAGTATCTGCATTTGGTGGCTGATGATGGGATGGACCCCTGGTTGGGGCAGTTTCTGGATGGTCCATCCTTTCGTCTCATGTCCTTCTTAAAGTCTCTATTATCATCACGAGAAGTGATTTTTAGATTTGAATTTTGCTTTTCCAGTGTGATGGTGTATCAAGGACTTGCTATGTTGGGAGAATTGGGTTCTGATGATGCCAAGTAACCTTGGTTTCTGTTACTTGCCTCCTGCCAGGTGGTTCTTGCTAGTGGTACCTGTCCTCACTATATCTGACTGGAGCTTGTCCTTCCTGTGATCCTGGTGGTGTCAGAACTCCTCAGAGTCCAGCTGTCTCTGTGATCTCGGAACCCTGGTATCCTGAGATCCTGGGTGTGTCAGGGCTCGTGGGAGTAAAGCTGCCTCTGGGACTGTGAGATTCCGGTGTGACCAAGACCCTGGGATCCTGGAATCCTGGAATCCTGGGTGTGTTAGAGCGCCTGGGAGCCTTCTCTGGGTGTTGTAGGACTGGCTGTAGAGTTTGGGCCCAAGGTCTGATCAGGGCTCAGGCTCAGAAGGGAAGGAACTGGTGCCACTGGTTGAGCAGGATTCCTGTGTCCCTGGAAACCCCTGGTCCCAGATACTCCTGGTGGTGTATCCTATGATCCTCAGAGTGTGGATCCTATGATCCTCAGAGTGTTAGAGCCTGGGAGCCTGGAATTGGAGCTTCCTCTGGGTGTAGTGGGACTGCCTGCACAGTTCGTGCCCAAGGTCTGCTCAGGGCTCTGGCCCAGACTGGAATTCTTGTTCTTACATCCACAAACACATATTTTTGATAATGTCATGTGTGCGTGTGTGTGTGTATGTGTGTGTATGTCCAATGTATTATTCACCCTCCATTTCCTTCTCTATTTTCCTTCAAGTACAGTTAGCACTACTTATATACTGTTGGGTGTGTAGCCATCCACTGGAGCATGTTAGACCTACGACTAGATAGTTAGGCCTACTACTAGTACTACGAGGTAGTAGAACTTTATATCTGTAGAGAAGACAAATTCTTCTTTTTCTGGAAGCTATTAATTACCAGTATCCTCTCAGCTAGAGATGAGACATTTATGCTCAGTCCCCTCACATTCCTTTTGAAGACCCCACTTCCCCCCAACTGATTCTCATTGTGTTTAGTTACAACTGTTTGCATGAACATAGGTACAGAATTATATTATTGGAACATACTCACATTCCCAGTGGTCACAGCACTGAAGAAAATGACACCATCGCTGGCAACTATTAATTGCCAAAAGCTCCTCCACTAGGAGTGGGACCTCAAAAGCACATTTCGTAATCTGTGATGAATTGCTGAAGGTTGTACAGGTCTTGTGCATGAAACTGTCGCAGCTGTGTGCTCATGATTGCAATGACCATGACTTATCAGGAAGTTCTCCAAAGCTGTTGTTCTTTCTCAAGCTTGGACAAGTTTTTCATCCCTCTATTCTGTGGTTTCCTATGGGAATTAGTAGGACTGATATAAGTGCCTTATCAAGGAGATCACCAAATAGTTATCTATTCTTAGGACTTTAGTCAGTTAAAAATCTTTTCATTATTGTTGCCACCACAGAAAAAAGTGTCTCTGTTGAAAGCTGAGAGTACCAGTAGTTTAATGAATGTGAATATGAATATGAAAGCCTGTCTATTTAGCAAAGGAGTAGTATAGACTTGTGCTTAGAGCTCATGAGCTCCTCAGCCATAGGTAATTGATCAGTCATGCAGTACAAGTATGCATCTCCTCTTGTGGAGTACACATTAAATCCAAATCAGAAAGTGGTTGGTTACCACCCAAACAGTCATACTAGGATTACACCACTTGGTATAACTTGACTGATGGGTCAGTATTGTTATTCAAGGTCCACAGCTGGTTAATATTCATGATGCCTTTTCTCCTTAAGTAGCCAACTCATCACCTAAGGTACTATGAATGTTACTCAGATAGGAATGTTACTCAGATAGCTCAGTTCCAGATTGACTTCTCGGTAGCCTGTAAACAAAATTCTGATGTCTTCAGCAATAGGGACCAAAGTATCAGAAACAAGGAAACTTCTCACAAAAAAAGAGAGCTCAGGAACCTGTAGAGGGGCCTCTTGAAGATACATTACCATGCCGTAGGTCAGCACAAGTCTTTGAGGAAACTACTAGAAGCCGGCTTGGGACCTGTTGTGATTTGATTACGTCCCTCAAAGTTCATGTGTTCAAACTTAACCACTGCCTATGCTAATGATATATGGAGAGAGAACCTGTAGGAAGTAATCAGGATTAAGGAGGGCATGAGGGAAGAGCCTCAAAGGTTGCACTCATTGCTTTATCAGGAGAAGGGATTTTGCTATTATCCCGCCTCTATGACATGCCTTTGCTAAGTCCGCTCGTGTGCAGTCTGCTTGGTAGGCCTAAAGGCCTGAAAGCAGTCACGAGGTGAAGAATTTCACAGAAACAGCCTCCTGGAACCTTGGCACTCCAATAGCCTGTATACTCAAACCCTGTCCCCGTGTTAGTCTGGTGTATTGATCCATGTGCTCTCTTTCAGTATTGTTTTATTATAAGTGCCTTTAAGGTTGATATTTGACATATAGCTAAGCCTCCATCAGTGTTCCAATAGTTCCTAGAAAATCCTTGAAGGCAACAGTGAGCTTGGAATTCAGTAAGAATGTTACCTATTCAGTAACATTCAAATTCACTTCTAGTAGAGATAGTGAAAATAATCAGGCATTAGAAAGAACAGAGCTAGAAAAGCTCAGGGTAGTCTGCATAGTGATTACTTAGGACAATAGCCGAGTCACACCCAAACACAGGAATACACAATGGCCTAGGAAATAGGTGGGCTTGGTGCAGGATTCTTCACTAGGCCTAGAGGAATAGCATAATCAGGTATTTACTAAGAACGCCTGGTGGTGGGTTTAACAATAGACTAGCATTGCATCAGAGCATTCACCTGGCTCCATTCTCAGGGGTAAATGCGGCCTGGCTCCCACCATCTTCTTACCTATGCATTACTTTTTGTTTTGTGTCAATTTAACTTGGCGGATGTGTTTGTCTGGCCTTTCTTGTTTTTCTTCTGTATTAAATTTTATATTTTGGGCAGATAAACCAGGCAGCAGACCAGGCCAAGGTGTTCCACGTGGGAGAGGTTTATTATGTGGGAGTGGGGGAGCAGCAAAGCGGGTAGAAGGGTAGGGAAGAGCAGAGAGAGAGAGAGGAGGGGGTGGCTTCCTCTCTTATACAGAAAATGATGTCACACCAGTGAGGGCAGGAACTGAGCCAAGTGGATTGTGGGATAGAAGGTCGTTGTCCTGGCAACGCAGGTCAAGGATCACATGGTTAGGCGGGGCTTGCAGTATCCTGGTGCTAACATTAAAAGTCTGGTGTTTGTTTGGACAAAATACATTCAGATCCAGCACACTCTCTCATGTCCGTGTCTGTCTGTCAATTCTTGCCCACTCCATGCACACCTGCCGGAACCCTGATTCCCACCGATTGAAGAGGGCCGACTGAGCCTGGTCCGTGGCATGCCTTCTGCCATATTATGATGCAGCAGGATGCTGGTGCTGTGCTGTCAGACTTCCCAGACTGAACTATACAGAGCTTTTATCTTTATAAATCATCTACTGTTAAGAATTCAGTTACAGGGGACCGGAGAGATGGTTCAGTCATTAAGAGCACTGACTGCTCTTCTGAAGGTCCTAAGTTCAAATTCCGGCAACCACATGGTGGCTCACAACCATCTGTAATGGGAGCCGATGCCCTCTTCTGGGGTGTCTGAAGACAGCTACAGTGTACTTACATATAATAAATAAATAAATCTAAAAAGAAAAAAGAATTCAGTTACAGCAGCATAAATTAGATTAGGAAAGGACAGAGAAGGGCAGAGTCTAGCTCTCAAACAGGGATGCTAATATTTTCTTGCAAACTGGAAACATCATAATGCATGTGACACACAAATATCAGATATACAAATATTAGGCACACACATATTGGAAAAACACAAACATCTAGTGTCAGCAATCTAGAATAATTAACACCAATACACAGTTCAAAAGGTTCCTAGTAATTCACAAAAATCATTTTTTGTTTATTTTCCCTTGTGAATTTATCTCATTTTGTTTAAATGTTTTTTCATCTTTTTCTGCTTTCATTTTTCCTGTTTCCTTTTTTCCTTCCTGCAATAAAAGTATTAAGCTGCTACAAAGTCTCTTAGCCTCATTTTAGAACAGTGCTCAAAAATATTTACAAGAGGCTGGATATGGCGGTAAACACTTGCAATGCAAATACTTGATATCTTAGGGTTTCCATTGCTATGTTGAGATATCATATCCAAGACAACACTATTTTTAAATTAAATTAAATTAGAATTTTTACTTATTCTCTTTATACCCTGCTCATTGCCCTTCTCCAAGTCACCCCCTCCTATAGTCCTTCCCCTATCCTCCCTCCCTTCTCTGAGCTAGTGGGATCCTGTTGGGTATCCCCCTACCCTGGCACTTCAAGTCCCTGCCCTCACAGAGGTAGGTGCTTTCTCTTTTTCTGAGGCCAGACAAGGCATCCAAGCTAGAAGAACATATATATTCCCAGTACAGGCAACAGCTTTGAGGATAGCCCCTGCACGAGTTGTTCGGGACTTACATGAAGACCCAGCTGCATATCTGTTATGTATGTGGGGGGAGTCCTAGGTCCAACCATGTATGCTATTTGATTGGTGGTTCAGCCTCTGAGAGCCTCAAGGGTCCAGGTTAGTTGACTCTGTTCATCTTCCTGTGGAGTTCCTATTTCCTATCCCCTTTGGGGCCCTCTATCCTTCCTCCTATTCTTTCATAAGAGTCCCCCAGCTTCATCCACTGTTTGACTGTGGGCGTCTGTATCTATCTGAGTCAGTTCCTAGGTGGAGTCTCTCAGAGGACATGATCCTTTCTGTAAGTGTAGCAATATCATTAATAGTGTTAGGAATTGGTGTTGCCTATGGGATGGGTCTCAAGTTGGACCAGTTTTTGTTGGCCATTCTTTCAGTCTCTGTTCCATCCCCTGTGCCTGTATTTCTTGTAGATGGGATAAATTTTGGCTTGAAAGTTTTGTGGGTGGGTTGGGGTCTCTATTGCTCCACTGGGGGGGATCCTGCCTTGGCTACAGGAGGTGGCCTCTTCAGGTTCTATATCCCTAATGTAGTGAGTCACAGCTAAGATCACCCCCATTGATTCTTGGGTGCCTCCTTGTTCCCAGGACTCTGTCTCATTCTGAAGAAGCTCCCACCTTTACATCCTCATCAGTTTCAGATTTCCATTCATTTTCGTGGCCATATAGCCATCTCTAATGTCCCTCCCCATACCTAATACTGACCCTCCCATCCCCTCTCCCTCCCAGTTTCCTCCCTTCATCTGTCTCTTACAACTATTTTATTCCCTCTTCTAGGTGAGAGTCAAGTATCCTAGCTTGAGCCTTACTTCTTGTATAGCTTCTTTGGGTCTGTGGAGTATATCATGGGTACCCCGTACTTTATGGCTAATATCCACTTATAAGTGAGTACATATTGTACATGTCCTCTTGGGATTGGGTTACCTCCCTCAGGAAGATATTCTCAAGTTCCATCCATTTGCCTTAGCTCCAAACTTTGTGTCTGTAACTCCTTTCATGGGTATTGTGTTCCCTATTCTAAGGAGGAATGAAGAAGACATTGGTCTTCCTTCTTCTTGGTTTTCTTGTGTTTTGCAAACTGTATCTNGGGTATTCTAAATTTCTGGACTAATATCCACTTATCAGTGAGTGCATAT
>NC_034601.1:50640194-50648369 GCF_900095145.1 Mus pahari | reverse complement strand
CTGCCTCCCTAGTGCTGGGATTAAAGGCGTGTGCCACCACGCCCGGCATAGAGCAAAGGACAAACAGGTATTTTCATTGGCTGTTCAGCCCAAATGCTGAAGCTAGCATCCACAACTGTGGCTATTTCTTCCTATGTTTGAGCTTTATAGGAAATTCAAGTGATAGAGGTTTCTTCAGTATTTTTCTGTTCTGTCGTTTGATTTTGAAATGAATGTGGATGCTTAGTCAACAGGTTGACTCAGTTGGGAGAAACAAGGTTTTGGGTGGGCCAACTCTGCAGCAGAGTCTTATATTCTAGACCGCAGCGTAGGCAGGTTAAACAATGTCAGTAACGATATAAATCAGGTGTAGGGATCAGGGAGAGTGGAAATAAATAATAAATTTACCACATAGTTATGGGGAAAGCCTCTGATGTCAGAGACTATGTAGTACTTCTCTGGCTGTACAGAATATTGAGGTAATCTGAGCTCTGGATTAATGAGAAGATTGTCATGCTTAATGGCACTAATTTGTGGGCCTGGACTTTTTGTAGCTCGGGCGGAGTTAAAACCTCCAGGGGAAAAGGTGAGAGTAAGAGGATCAGCACAGTGCTCCTCTGAGCTGTTGCAAGGCTGGTGCCAGCTAAGCAGACTTCTCTTTCCATGAGCAGTATCCGCAATTGATTATGTGTGGTAGGTAATATTTGGCAAAGGTGAAATGTGATAAATTTTAGTATTGCATGCTAGTTGCCTTTGGCATATGCAAACAGGTGTATGGCTGTGTAAAGCTGTCTGTAAGACATCGAGTTTCAGCTTATTGTTTTCTTCTTCTTTATTCTAGGAAATTTCAGCTTTAAGTGAGGGACAAAACCAAAATTGTAGCTGCTTTTTTCTTCTCCCTGTTGTGTCAGTTCCAAAGTGTTTGATTTATTGATACCAAGCAAGATGAATGGCTCGGGAGCAAGAATTGGCCCAAGTCACCCGAAGGTAAGTTTTCTACTTCTGGAATAACTTTGGTTTGATAATATAGGAAGAGCAAGAAAAAAAAAAGTGCTTCTTGTAGCCTATCCCCCTTGAGAAGGGTCACATATAACTGAGCTAGCCTTAAGCTCACTATTTTGTGAGCTAGCCTTGTGTGCTTGCTCCTTCTGCCTTTTCCTTCCAAGCACTTGGATTATAGATCTGACTTGATTCTAGTCTGTGTATTTGAGACATAGTATAAGTAATCATTTCTGTTTTGTAAAATGGGTGTATTAACATCATTTTCTTAGGATTTTATGAGATAAAGTTAGGTAAAGGTGTGTGTCATGCTGGGGATATATAGCTCAGTTGGTAGAATGCTCACCTAATATACACAAAGCTCTTTGGTGTACTCTTCAACACTGAAAAAAATCCTAAGACCATTTGTCTCAAACAGCAAGACTATATGTCCTCTCTCATATGCAGATCCTATGCAGTGTAATGTGTATGTGTCCTGTCCATCTATAAGTGGTTATAAATGTGTTTAAAGCCTAAAAATGTATAAAAGAGTCAAAGAGAGTGCCCAAAGAGGTTCTAGCAGAGGGGAGAGGGCAAACAGACACATGTCACATGAAAGCAGAGAGTCCAAGATGCAAATGAGGGCAGGGATGGGGAAGCAAAAGGAGGAATAGACTCTGCTGAGACATATTTAGCTGAAAACATCATAATGACATACAATACTTCACATGATAACAAACATGCAGTGGCTGACACATCGTAGAACACAATAAAACTTGGTTAGTGGCACAGCCACATCCACTGGAAATGACAAGAGTCCTGAAGCCAGCACAGCTGCGGGACACCGTTCCAGCAAAGCTGAGCTGCTGGCTGCAATCACTGTCCTTCTCTCTCTCATATTGGGGTTTTGGTCTCTATGTGTTGTGTTACTGGGGACTTTCTGCATTATGATTTATTTTGTGTCTTTTCCTGAGAAAAATTATGTCTGAGTCCCTTTAGGAAAATCCTAAAATTAACTCTATCTGGCCACTATTTGCAAGTCTTCCTTACGTGCTGGAGATCATTAAGCACAGGAAAGCTAGCTGAGAACATACTCTAGGAATCTTCTTGGGGTGTCTGCCCCTGAGCAAACTCAAACAGAATAACTGATGCAGAGTAAACAGAAACGATTGACAGAATCTGACTGGGCAGGGGAATAGGTTACAGATTCCAGGTCTCTTTTTATTATAGGCTTAGGACTCTCTAAAAATGTTGTAAAGATAGGGGGTCATACAGGCTACATTCCAGTAAGTAAGAAAGACTGACTAAAACAAACTTTTCCTGCTTTATAGTGTAGATGATGAAACATATACTAAAAGAAGTTAGGTATTAGTATCTCCTACTTATAAAAACTCTGGTTCAGATATTTTCTGTTTGTCTGGAATGCTTTCAAACAGCAAATATTGCCAGCCTAAAAGCAGACTGTCTTATAATAAGTGTGTTTGCTTTGGAGGAGACATTCTTTAGATTCTTTAAATTGGAGTTAAAAGGCTGATAATAATAAGAGTAATCTGTTCTGTTTGTATTCTCTAATTGTGTCTGAACTTGTAACCCCGGATATGGGATGCAAAATCAAACACGTTTCTGTAACAGTTGGATAATCACCAGTCTCTCTTTGTTCTGTGATTCTTGTATAAATAGAGAAGCACCTGGTTGCT
Source organism: Mus pahari (assembly GCF_900095145.1). Lineage (NCBI taxonomy): Eukaryota > Metazoa > Chordata > Mammalia > Rodentia > Muridae > Mus > Mus pahari. The sequence continues at coordinate 50,645,715 of NC_034601.1, read as the reverse complement.
AGTCAGGCAGAGCAGCAGAAGTAGCCTGATTGCTGGTCAGAGCCACAGAAGTTGTCTGATTGCTAGCAAGTCAGAGATTTTCCCTGACCTTTGTGCCTGGCTCCCTCCCTCCCCTAACCGACTCCATATCTCCTCTGCTGGCTACTCTGTTAGCAAAAACCCTCAGACTCTCCTCTCTGTGCTGGGGAAGACCCCAGCAGGTTACCTTAAGTTTGCCAACTGTAAAAGCTAGGGTTTTCTGTTTTTATTCCTAAGTTTATACTCCTTTTTAGTTTCCTGGGACTTTGGGATATTATCTTCTCAGACTGAAACACAAATTGTGGACATTAACTGCTATTCTATGTCTCAATACAAAGTCCTGGAAATGTCAATATGTTCTTTCTTCAAACCTTTTTTTAAAAAGAAAAGCTTTATTCTCTGTTGGTTAGATTTTAATTATTTGTTTTGAACAAATGCATCTGATTCTTGTGGGTAATTATGTTTTCAACCAATAAAGATTCAGAATTTCTGTTCATATTCAAACTGAAAGAAAACTGTATCCAAGTGTTACACTTCTGAATTTAAACTAAATTTTAGGTAACTCATTATTTATATGTATCATGAAAGTGTCTAAGCTTGTAACCACACGTGCTGATGAGATAAAAATTTGACACCAGAGGCATGGTTGGACTCCTGACTCTTAGAACTACAGATGTCTTCCTAGACTGCTTATTATGGGTTGTATCTGACTAAACCAAAGGAGAAACTAGCATAATTCTTTTTTTCTGGCACATACTCTATCTGCCATCATTTGTCATCTATCCAACAGTCATGCAGCACTTAACTATATGCTAAACACACTTCCAAAACCCAGAGATTAATCAGTGAAGAAAAGTAGAATCTTATTTCAAGGTTCAAGATTCCCAGTGGAGAATCAACACAACAAATTGGTAAATTCTATAGCATGTTAAAAGGCAATGTCTCATATAAACAAAAAAAAATCAGGAAAAAAGATATTGTCTATCTAGGCATGTCCACAGAAAGCACTGCAAGAAGGTCATAGTTAGAAAGCAGAGTCCAGATAGCCTTAGGAGAGAACAGAAAGCCAGCGTTGCTGGCCAGAGGAGCTGCAAGTGCTAATGTCCTAAGTAGGAAGCAAGTTTGGCATCTTCAAAAAGAAGCAGGAAGGCTAGTGTCGATGTTGGAGGGGAGACTTTGGTCAAGAGATGTTGGAGAAGTATGTGATGGGCTAACTTTCATGGGTCATGGGATCCCCTTTGAGGCCTTGGCAATGACTTACATGTCAACAGAGCACCACCAGCTCTTGCATCGAGGCAAAAATGGAACAGAGTCCCCATGGGAGACCCTTGTAATCATTGAGGCTTTCCTACGAGTGACATCAGTGGAGATGGTGAGAAATCACCAAATGCTGGGCAGAGTTGGAGGCGAGCAGTTTTCAGATGGCTGGATGGGGGAAGGGAAGCAGATGAGGAGTCAAGGATGACTAAAATTTTGGCAGGAACAATTAGAAGGATGAAGCTGTCTTTAAATGAGGAAGACGGGGGTGGAGGCTCCAGGTGAGGAATGTTGGGGACTGTGCTCTAGACAATTCTGAGCTTGAGAGCCACACTAGACAACAGAGTGAAGAAACCAGGTGGCAAAGTCGAGGTGGGAGACTAGCGAAGTTAGGTATTTGGGGGAAGTGGGCACGAGGCATGGCGTTTCCAGCCATGAAGCATGGTGAGAACCCCATCTTACACATTTATTCATTTATTTTTGATGTTCTAAGGACTTCTACGGCTCCCCTTCACCACAGAGCCCATAGAAACACTCATCCAAACAGGCTGGCTCTGGCCTGCACTTACATACAAGGGCCTTTAATCTTGCCAGGTTTCTAGATCCGTGCCTGGCTGTCACGTCCACTCTATCTTGGGCTTGCTAAAATGAAGTCTTTCTTGAAACTCCTAATTCCTTGGTGCTGTTCAGTCAGCTTCTATAAAATAACTCAATGTCTTATACCCTTCCCACACCAAAGAACACTTATAGGTACGTATTATTGATTTTGATTACAGGGATTATATGCATTCTTTATTTTGATTATAGGGTTGTCCTAATCATGAAGCACTGGTCCTCCTCCCTTTCAAATTTTGCCAATTGTTTCTAGGGTTTAGAAGGATCTGCAGTTCCTATTGGCACATCATTATCCACTGTGGGGAATCAAAGCCCTTGCCAAGACACTCTAGCCCAAGATATGCACAGACCATAATATTAATTAATTAACTTTCCATTTCATCACAGTCTTCCCTCCTCTTCTCTCCTCCCAGTCCTCCCCACTCCACCTCTTCATCCCAATCTTCTCTTCCTCCCCTTCTCTTCAGGAAAAAGGAGCCTCCCATGGATATCAATCTGTCCTAAGACTAGGCACATTTTCTCTTATTGAGGTTACGTGAGGCAGCTCAGTTGGAGCAAAGGGTTGTAAACGCAAGCAACAGAGTCACAAACAGCCCCTTTTTCTGCTGTTAGGAGACCCACATGAAGACTAAGCTAGACAACTGTAACATATGCAGAGGGCCTAGATCTGACTTATGCAGGATCCCTGTTTGGCAATGCAGTCTCTGTGTGGCCCCACTGTCCCAGGTTAGTTAATTCTGTAGTTTTCTTATGTTGACAAACCATACTCTTAAGACACAATCCAGAGTCTCTTTTATAACCTTCTTTCCTGATGATTTCCCAGGGTGAATATTCTCACCTAAGATGTGAATTAGGGTGAACTAATACTGTGGTCATGGTCATTGCTGGGTATAATCTACCTGTCCTTTTGCAGGGTGTATTCGTGTGTGTGTGTGTGTTGGGGGGCAGATAAGGAGATCAGATGGATATCAAAGCCGAACTTTCTCGTCATGCTCAGGCTTGAAAGATCAGGCTAAGACAGGAGGATCACAAGTTTGATGATAGTATGGGCTACATAGTGAGACCAATCTCAAAAACAAGTAAAATAACCAAAAACACCCCAAACCAACCAACCAAACAAAAATCAGATATAACAGTTGGGTCCGAGGCTCTAAAAGCAAAGGAATAATTATACATTCTAGGAGGCCATACTCTATTGAAAGAGAATAACAAGTAATGATGGATGTGCAAGAAATAACATGAGTATACTGGGATCCTGAACAATCAGTACCCCTCATAGCTGGAGGGTGAAAGAGAGGCAGTGACCAGTCCTCTTTTCTTCCTCTATTTTCTTTTCCCTTCCAATATAGGATGTGTATTAAGTAGGTGAAATTAGAAAGGGCTATAGCATCCCATAATACATTCAGCTATTTCATGGGGGAAAAAATGCTTATCGGCTATGCAGAAGATACAGAAGTGTCAGTGGCCAGGAACACAGGGAAGGGTGCAGGGGGGAACTGTGTAGAGCCGGAGAGATACACTAAAGAACATATCATATTTGGGGAATGACACATGAATTACTTTGTTTTGTACTATCAAGTGGAGAACAGAAAATGAGGCAAGGATCAGACCAGGAGCAGGAGGAGACCCCCCCCCCCCACATTACCCTGCAATGGTCAAGCCAAACTCTAGCAGGAGAGCCTCTATGAGGTTAAAGCAACTTCTTATTTATGAGGCCAGGCAGTGTCATCACAAGACAGAATGGGATCTGTAGTTGTTTTGAGTTAACTTGTGAATGGCTGCTGTGGTTGTAGAAGATGTGGAAGGAAGACAGCATCTGACTCCTTTCACTCCGAGGATAAGTCATCTGTCAGTTTCAGGGCACATTTACATACACATCTTCAGATAAAGGCGTTCCTCATACCTATGACACTAGGGTTGTTGTGAGAATGAGAAGGCATAACTCTTCTGAAAGAGCAGAACAGTGTATACTCTCTGCTCCCTACTCCTTGTTCCCTACTCTTCCTTCTACTCCTCTTTCAAGTCTTTATTAAACAAGTAAAGGAAACCCATAAGATCTCCAAGTAGCCATTAACCCCTATGTGGCTACCAAGTGAGCAGAGACTGAAGGAAAGGCCATTCACAGACTGCCCCACCTGGGGATCCATCCCATCTGCAGACACCAAACCCAGACACTATTGCTGCTGCCAAGAAGCACTTGCTGACAGGAGCCTCATATAGCTGCCCTCTGAGAGGCTGTGCCAGAGCCTGACCAACAATGAGGTTGACGTGCGATAGCTCATCTGAGATGTGTTCCCAGTGTGAAATGCACACACAAGTTTGTAACTAACATGGTCACATCCCCAAACCATTATTCTCATGGAATTCCTTCCTAAAATCAGAATAGCCAAGCACTGTGCATCTGTGGAGGGTTTTTCTATAGAAAGTCAGAATTAGATATGTTTCTGAAGTGCTTTTCTGTCTCTGGCAGGTGAGCATTTGTTTTTGTTTTTGTGTTTTTTTAAATTTGCAGTGATGTTTTTGTGAAAGACAGTTTGGCTTTCAATTCCCTACTCTGTTATCATGTTTTTCATAGTATTTTGGAAATGTTGAATAAGTGAAAAAGAAAAAAAAACCAGAAAATTGTTTTATGATAATATTTGGTTACAAAAATATTAAGCTCAATTTCACAACTTATAAAAGTGATCTTACATTTGATGACAGGTGAATTTAATTTTTATTCATTTCTTTAGTGTGTGTATGTGTGTGTGTGTTGTGCGTTTATGCCCACATTCATGTGCATGGTGCATGTGTTCAGGGATTAGAGGAGAGCTTTTGGGAGTCTAAACTCTCCTTCTACCATGTCAGTTCCTAGGCCAGTCAGGTGACCAGACTTGACTGCAAGAGGCATCATGGTAACTGAGTTATGATAATTTTAGTTTACATTTTGTTTCTGCTGGGTACCGTGTTTCTGACTGCTGGGAATTCTGCGGTGAAAAGCAAAACTAACATAGCTGAGCTTGGCAGTCTTGCAATGGAAGGTAAAAAACAGAAGTTAAAGAAAAAAACAAAAGATTCCATATTATAAAATGTACCATGTCTCTGTGGACATTAAATAGAATGAAGTAATTAAGACTCTCTTGAGGAGAAAGTCTCCCGAGGACGACTAGTGCTGAGCCTGGAGAGAGCCCTTCTACAGAGTATCCAGGAAAGTGGAGACAGATTCACCCGACATCCACTTGTCGTCAGCACTGGGAAAACCCATGGTGCTGACAGGTCCATGCAGGCTCCCTCACTCTTTGGAACTTGTGCTCTCCTGGAGAGAAGGGTGGATGGGGCCAGTGCCTTGGGGAGCTGGCAGGGTCACTGATTATCAGTGCACTCGCTCCCTTCTTCTCCCATTTCAGGGCCATCAAAGACAATATCTCTGATTGCGTATGTTCCCAGGGTGGGTCTGTTCTTCCTTTGAGCTTGATGTTAAGCTATCATTCTTTTTTTAAAAAAAAAATTAAATTTTTTTTTAAATTTTATTTTTTTAAACATTTTTGTTAGATATTTTCTTCATTTACAATTCAAATGCTATCCCAAAAGTCCCTTATACCCTCCCCCAACCCTGCTCTCCAACCCACCCACTCCCACTTCCTGGCCCTGG
>NC_034601.1:50637878-50639494 GCF_900095145.1 Mus pahari | reverse complement strand
TTCATGTGTTTTGCAAATTGTATCTTGGGTATTCTAAGTTTCTGGGCTAATATCCACTTACCAGTGAGTGCCTATCATGTGAGTTCTTTTGTGATTGGGTTACCTCACTCAGGATGATACCCTCCAGATACATCCATTTGCCTAAGAATTTCATAAATTCATTGTTTTTAATAGCTGAGTGTTAAGCTTTCATTCACGTGTGGCACTGCATGTTCTCACCATCCTGTTCTGACTCATACTTGGCATCTGAGAAATGAGCATCAAAAATAGCCTTCTAATTGTCTCTTTGCCTTTAGGCCTTTTTCCCTGTCGTATATTCTGGGCATGGCTGACAAGTTAGTCCTGATGAAGTGCCATTTGGATCATGCGACTTCTCTGCTCATAAGCTTTTCTTAATACCTTCCTGACTGAGGAGCAGTTTGAGGGAACATGATGTGCTTCTCATTCTTTTGACTCTCTCTCCCCAGTTTATAGAGAAACACACCCTGCACAATCTGACTGTCAACACAGATTCAGAAGACTTAAATCCCAACTTTAAATCTAGCCGCCGTGGCAAATTTATGTTTCTATCCTGCATTGCTCAGACATGTAGAAATGTCCTTTTCCCTCAGACCTGCCACTCTGTCTCTGGAATGTGTGAGAACAGAACATGTCCAGGAATGTATTGTTCCATCATCTCTGAATAGCAGGAGGCAAATAGAAATTTGTATTCCTTAAAGTTGGGCAGATAAGACACTGCACATAAAACATTTTAAGTTTTAAGTGCCTAGTTCGAAGTGAATTCTTAGTCCTTAACCTCTCTTTACACAAGAGTCAAACTGCACATTGATTAATAGATGTCCACCTGGAATCTTCTGGGTTTTTTCTGCACCCCTGGGCTTAGTTATCTCCTTAATTTAAAAAAAAAAAAAAAAACCTTCGTTATTCTCATACAGTACATCTCAACCACAGTTTCTTCTCCTTCCACTCGTCCCAAGCCCCCCCCCCCCACATCTTCCAGATCAGGTTCTCATCTGTCTCCCTTCAAAATAAAAAGAAGAGGAAGAAAAATGAGCAGGCCTCCCAGGGATAGTCACTGAACATGACATAATGAGATAAAATAAGACTGGGCACAAACTCTCATATCATGCCTGCATATGACAAGCCAGTAGGAAGAAAGGGCCCCAAGCACAGGCAAAATATCCAGAGATACCCGCTCTCCCATTGTTGGAAGTCCCACAGGAGCACCAAGTTACACAGCTATAAGGCATATGCAAAGGACCTAGCTTTGACCCATACAGGATCCAGGCTTGTCAAGTCAGTTTCTGTGAGCCCCTGTGAGACCTCCTTAGTTGACTCCGTGGACCACATTCTTGTGCTGTCCTTGGTCCTTGGCACTGACTGGCATAGCCTCACAAGAGACAGCTATATCAGGGTCCTGTCAGCAAAATCTTGCTGGCATATGCAATAGTGTCTGGGTTTGGTGGTTGTATATAGGATGGATCCCCGGGTGGGGCAGTCTCTGGATGGTCCTTCCTTCCATCTCAGCTCCAAGATTTGTCTCTGTAACTCCTTCCATGGGTATTTTGTTCCCCATTCTAAGAAGGAGCGAAGTATACACACTTTGGTCTTCCTTC
>NC_034601.1:50614886-50637867 GCF_900095145.1 Mus pahari | reverse complement strand
TACCATGAGGTGCTGAGAAGAAGGTATATCCTTTTGTTTTAGGATAAAATGTTTTGTAGATATCTGTTAAAACCATTTGTTTCATAACTTCTGTTAGTTTCAGTTTGTCTCTGTTTAGTTTCTGTTTCCAGGATTTGTCTATTCATGAGAGTTGGGTGTTTCAGTCTCCCACTATTTTTGTTTGAGGTACAATGTGTGCTTTGAGCTTTATTAAAGTTTGTTCAATGAATGTGGCTGCCCTTGCATTTGGAGCATAGATATTCAGAATTGAGAGTTCATCTTGGAAGTTTTTACCTTTGATGAGTATGAAGTGCTCCTCCTTGTCTTTTTTTGATAACTTTGGGTTAGAAGTCGATTTTATTCAATATTAGAATGGCTACTCCAGCTTGTTTCTTCGGACCATTTCCAGCCTTTCACTCTGAGGTAGTGTCTGTCTTTTTCCCTGAGGTGGGTTTCCTGTAAGCAGGAAAATGTTGGGTCCTGTTTGTGTAGCCAGTCTATTAGTCTATGTCTTTTTATTGGGGAATTGAGTCCATTGATGTTAAGAGATATTAAAGAAAAGTAATTGTTGCTTCCTGTTATTTTTGTTGTTACAGTTGGGATTCTGTTCTTGTGGCTATCATCTTCTTGGTTTGTTGAAGGATTACTTTCTCGCTTTTTCTAGGGCGTAGTTTCCATCCTTGTGTTGGTGTTTTCCCATTATTATCCTTGGAAGGGCTAGATTCCTGGAAAGATATTGTGTGAATTTGGTTTTGTCATGGAATACTTTGGTTTCTCCATCTATGTTAATTGAGAGTTTTGCTGGGTATAGTAGCCTGGGCTGGCATTTATGTTCTCTTAGGTTCTGTATAACATCTGTCCAGGATCTTCTGGCTTTCATAGTCTCTGGTGAGAAGTCTGGTGTAATTCTAATAGGCCCGCCTTTATGTGTTACTTGACCTTTTTCCCTTTCTGCTTTTATTATTCTATCTTTATTTAATGGATTTGTTGTTTTGATTATTATATGTCTGGAGGAATTTCTTTTCTGGTCCAGTCTATTTGGAATTCTGTAGACTTATTGTATGTTCACGGGCATCTCTTTCTTTAGGTTAGGGAAGTTTTCTTCTATAATTTTGTTGAAGATATTTACTGGCCCTTTACGTTGAAAATCTTCATTTTCATCTACTCCTATTATCCGAAGGTTTGGTCTTCTCATTGTGTCCTGGATTTCCTGGATGTTTTGAGTTAGGATATTTTTGCATTTTCTATTTTCTTTGATTGCATGCCCATGTTCCCTATGGAATCTTCTGCACCTGAGATTCTCTCTTCCATCTCTTGTATTCTGTTGCTGATGATCTCATCTATGCTGACTGATTTCTTTTCTAGGACTTCTATCTCCATAGTTGTCTCCCTTTGGGTTTTCTTCATTGTTTCTACTTCAATGTTTAGATCTTGGATGGTTTTGATCACTTCCATCACTTGTTTGGTTGTGTTTTCCTGTAATTCTTTAATGTATTTTTGTTTTTCCTCTTTAAGCTCTTATACCTTTTTAGCAGTGTTTTCCTGTAATTCCTTGAGGGATTTTTGTGCTTCCTCTTTAAGGGTTTCTACCTGTTTAGCAGTGTTCTTCTGTATTTCTTTAAGTGAGTTATTAAGTCCCTTCTTAAAATCCTCTACCACTATCATGAGATATGATTTTAGATCTGAATTTTGCTTTCCGGGGTGTTGGGGTATCCAGGACTCGCTGTGGTGGGCATACTGGGTTCTGATGATGCCCAGTTGTCTTGGTTTCTGTTAGTAAGATTCTTAAGTTTGTGTTTACCATCTGGTAATCTCTGTTGTTAGTTTTTATTGCTGTCTCTGGCTGGAACTTGTTCCTCCTGTGATTCTCTTAGCCTCTGTCAGCAGTCCTGGGAGTCCAGCTCTCTCCTGAGTCTCAGTGGTCAGAGTACTCTCTGCAGGTAAATGTGCAGAGGTCTGGAGCTCAGCTCTGCCTCTGGACTGAAGATGAAGGCCTGAAAGGGACCCTGTTCCAGAAGTTATGTTGCTTCTGTTGCCTGTGCACTCTCCTGCACAGACTTGTCTCTTTTGCACCAGGGATAAAAGATGGCGTTCACACATGGTCCAGAGGTCAGAGCCCTCCCTGGAGGCTGCTTTTCCTCTGTTGGGGGAAGTGTGCAGAGGTATGGGTCTCAGCTCTACTTCCTGGCTGAAGATGAAGGCCTGAAAGGGCAATAGATTTTTATATCACTCCCATATGCCCCCCAATTCCAGTCATCTCTTCTAGGATTCTTTCCCTCCCCCTCTCCATTCCCCACCTGATCCTTCCTATTTCCATCCCCATTCACCCCAGTCCATACCTACAAAACATTTTTTCAATTAATATTTTTTTTTTTACAGTTGTTACCCTCTCCCAGTCTGCCCTCCCACAGTTCCTCATCCCATTCCTCCTCCCCCACTGCCTCCAAGAGGATGCTCCTCCCCTGCCAGGCCTACCCACTCACTGGGGCCTCAAGTCTCTTGAGGGTTATGTGCATCTTCTCTCACTGAAGCCAGACCTGGCAGTCCTCTGCTGCATATGTGTGCGCACCCACAAAATTTATATTTCCCTTCTAATTTATTCTTCTCTCATACATCATACCCTGGCTGCAGTTTCCCTTCCATCCCCTACCCTAGTATCTCCCCCATGTCTCCCCTTTCCCCAGATCCTCTCTCTCTCCATCGCTCCTCAGAAAAGAGCAGGCTTCCCAGGACATCAGCCAAATAAAATATAACAAGCTACAAGAAGACCAGGCATATATTCTCACATCAAGACTGGACAAGATAACCCAGTAGGAGGAAAAGGGTCAAGAAGGCAGGCAAATTTGTCAGGGATAGCCCCTGCTCCACTGTTAGGAACCCCACAAGAACATTGAACTATACAACTACAAGTTTTATGTAGAGGACCTAGGTCAGACCTATACAAGCTCCCTGATTTCTGTGAGCCCACTTGAATCACAGTCAGTTGATTCTGTGGGTCCTGTTCTTGATCCCTCTGGCTCCTCAATCATTCCTCCACCTCCTCCATAGGACTCCCTGAGCCCCACCTAATGTGTGGCTGTGGGACTGTGCATCTGCTCCCATCTGCTGCTGGATGAAGTCTCTCCTGTCTCCCTGATGACGATTGTGCTAGGTTCCAGTCTCAGCACATCCTGAGTCAGAGGCCTTGCCTGGTTACAGAGGATGGCTGACTCAGCCTCCATATCCTCTAGTTCTGGCAGTCTTCACCTACTGTCATCCTCATAGATTCTATGGATTTTCCATTACAGTAGGTTTCTACTTGACCCCCAAACCCCACAATTCCTTTTGTCTCTTCCAGTATTCTCTCTCTTCAACCCTCACATGATCTCCTATGTTCTTACCCCACCTACACCCCCCCCCCCAGTCTACCTTCTAGTCCTTGTATCCCTCCTTTAGTCCTTCTTTTTACTTAGCCACTCTGGGTCTGTGGATTGCAGCATGGTTATTTTTTACTTTATAGCTAATATCCACTTATTAGTGTATACATACCAATTTTTGTTTTTCTGGGTCTGGGTTACTTCACCCAGGATAATCTTTTTTTTTTTTTTTTTTTTTTTTTTTTTTTTTTTTAGTTCCATCTATTTGCCTGCAAATTTCATGATGACATTGTTTATTGACTATTGGATTATTTATTGAACAGTGGGACTATTGTCTGGAAATGCTGGGTAAAAACAGTGAATAGTGGCACTGTGGAACTTCCAGAAACCATTATATGAAAGATATCTTAGGGCATGCAGCATAGACACCAGGGAGTGAGTTTAAAATCATAGGTATCTTTATGGGTCTATTTTTATTGCACAGCTATGTTTCTGATCCTCCACTAAGCCATGTAATTGCTAGCATATCATTTGCTATTTTTCATTCTCAGTTAGACATCCACTTATTTAATAATTTCTTGGTTTATTTTTCTTTGTTAATCAAGTATAGTGACAAAGGCTTAACGCTGGGGACATAGATGGATCTAGTGCTATCTCTCAGCTCTGCTTCACATATTCCTAGACATTTCTCATAAGGTTTTCCACAGAGGTAAATCTTCATAGAAATAGAAAAACTAAATTTGTACACATGCTTGGGGTCTCCATCCAAAATAATGGGCATTACCCTGAGGACATCCTTTTGTGGGTTTCCAGATAAAATACAGAATGAGTAATGAAATTTAAATTTCATCAATATACATGGACTATACTTCCCTAATACATTTTTTGAATATTTTTCTTTTTTACTAAACTAATAAGATTTATTTTAAAGTATACAGCTCAGTATTGACATTTTTAAGTGATCAAAAATAATTTATAATAGATAAATGCCTATTAAATATACATGATATCTTCTGAACCTAAAAGTAATATGCACTCAACCAGTTTAAAAAAATCTATTTGGAACATTAAACATGATAGAAGTAGAAAAAATCTCTTGATTTATGAAGTCCTCTATGAAAGGAAATTGTGACAAGTTCCTGATTAGACAGAAACCATACCATCTCCAAGGGAGAATTCACAGAATAACTGTGGCCTCATGGAATGAATTTGGTAGTGTTCCTTCTGTTTCTATTTTGTGGAATAGTTTGGAGAGTATTGGTATTAAGTTTTCTTTGGAGGTCTGATAGAATTCTGCACTAAACCCGTCTGGTCCTGGGCTTTTTTTTTGTTGTTGAGACTTTTAATGTCTTTAGGGGTTATGGGACTATTTTGATGGTTTATCTGATTTTGTTTTAACTTTGGTATTTGGTATCTGTCTAGAAAATTGTCCATTTCATCCAGATTTTCCAGTCGTGTTGAGTATAGGATTTGATGATTTTTTGAATTTTCTCAGTTTCTATTGTTATATCTCCCTTCTCATTTCTGATTTTGTTAATTAGGATACTGTTTCTGTGCTCTCTGGTTAGTCTGGCTAAGGGTTTATCTATCTTGTTGATTTTCTCAAAGAACCAGCTTCTGGTTTTGTTAATTCTTTGTATAGTTCTTTCTGTTTCTACTTGGTTGGTTTGAGCCCTGAGTTTGATTATTTCCTGCTGTCTACTCTTCTTGGGTGTATTTGCTTCTTCTTCTTCTCCTTCTTCTCCTTCTTCTCTTTCTTCTTCTCCTTCTTCTTCTTCTTCTTCTTCTTCTTCTTCTTCTTCTTCTTCTTCTTCTTCTTCTTCTTCTTCTTCTTCTTCTTCTTCTTCTTCTTCTTCTTCTNCTTCTTCTTCTTCTTCTTCTTCTTCTTCTTCTTCTTCTTCTTCTTCTTCTTCTTCTTCTCTAGAGCTTTCAGTTGTGCTGTTAAGCTGCTAGTGTATGCTCTCTTCAGTTGCTTTTTGGAGGCACTCAGAGTTATGAGTTTTCCTCTTAGCACTGCTTTCTGCTTGCTTTCTTTCTTTCTTTCTTTCTTTCTTTCTTTCTTTCTTTCTTTCTTTCTTTCTTTCCATTTCTTTTTTGTTTGTTTTATTTAATATTTTCTTTATTTACATTTCAAATGTTATCCCCTTTCCTACTTTCACCTCCAAAACCCCACTATCCCCTTCCCCTTCCCCCTGCTCACCAACCCACCCACTCCTGCTTTCTGGCCCTGGCATTCCCCTATACTGGGGCATAGAACCTTCACAGGGCCAAGGGCCTCTCTTCCCATTGATGACTGACTAGGCCATCCTCTACTACATATGCAACTAGAGACATGAATTCTACCATGTGTTTTCTTTGGTTGGTGGTTTAGTCCCTGGGGAACTGGTTAGTTCATATTGTTGTTCCTTCTATGGGGCTGCAAACCCCTTCAGCTCCTTGGATCCTTTCTCTATCTCCTTCACTGGGGACTCTGTGCTCTGTCCAATGGATGGCTGTGAGCATCCACTTCTGTATTTGTCAGGCACTGGCAGAGCCTCTTAGGAGACAGCTTTGTGTCCCATTGTGTCCCATAAGTTTAGACATGTTATATCTTCATTTTCATTAAATTCTAAAAAGTCTTTAATTTCTTTCTTTATTTCTCCTTGACCAAGGTATCATTGAGTAGAGTGTTGTTCCAGCTTACAGCTTTTTTTTTTTGTTTTAAACAGTGCTCCATGAGACTTAGGTGCAGGGATTGTGTTGTAGATGCATCAGTTAGGGGTAGGCACCCCATGAACACCCAGTTGTTCTTTGCATTTTGATAAGTTGCCAACTTCTGTTATCTCCATCTGCAAAAAAAAAAAAAAAAAACAAAAAAACAAAAACAAAAAAACAAAAAACAACCCTTTTATTTTGGTGAGGGGTAAGTGCTACACTTATCTGTTGATATAAGGATAGTTATTTAGAATGAAGGTGGTGGATGGCCCAGGCATTTAAGTATTTCAGTAACTGCATTCAATGAGCTATTTATAAACAGGAACATGTGATTGCCAAGGGGATATAGGAGTGGCTGGAAAGAGTTTAAGGGGGTTTAGGAGTGAATGTAATTAAAATGCATTTATACATATATGATAACCTCACATAATAAATTAAAATGATATTAAAATGTAAAACCCTTAACATTAAGCATCAATACATATTGCTAAATATACTAATTTGTTCAAATAAATTAAGACAGTTTTAATCATACCAGGGCCTGAACATAAGTGTTAACAGCAGTTTTTAATCATAACTGCCAAACTTGGAAGGGATCATTCAGTTATCTATAAAACATATTATCTACACTTATATTGTAGTATATATGTTATAGCATATTACTTATTGATTCATCTATTGGTGAATATTAATATTACTTGTCTTTCATTTTCCACTCTTGATGTAGCAATGCCATTCTTCACATATACATAAGAGAGGAAGACATGTATAACAGATGTCTAGGGCATGTGTTACAAACAGAATTGCTGTACCATGAGGAATATGAACGCTAAACGATCCCACTTCTTGTCAGATTAGTTTTGGAAGAAGTTGTGCCAATTTATACTTAATATTAGCAGGGAATAACTTCTCCATTGATTAAGAACTACCGATCAGAGAAGTTAAAAAAACAGACCCCAAGCCATTTCTCAGAGTTTGGACAAGAACCTATGCTCGGTTCTGTGAGATATACTAGGTCCGACTGTTAGATGGTTTGTATAATTTGAGGGTACATTGAAAGGAAAATCTGGGGTCTTAATTGGAGGAATTATACTGGCAGTATTTAGGTCAGCTTCCTGGTTTTTCCCAGGGCTTCCCTTAGCACCACAGAGGAGTAACCCACAGGGGCTGCCCGGAACTGGAGGATCCTACTTTTCTGATCAGAGTATATTCTTAAATCCTCTTTCCTCATTGTGTTTAGCTCTTACCTAGTATTAGATTCATAGAATGATTTTAGAATGTGTCATCATTGTTCTGTTGATGTCCCAATAGATTTGAACAAAGGGCTGCACACAGAATAGATAATCATACTGTTCAAGACCAATTTTTTGACCAATGAAAGGTTATTTCTTTGGAAATCTGAAGCAGTATGTTTCCAATCTTCTGCATTGCAGTCAAGCCATGCCCAAGTTGCCAATGTAGAAGAGAGGACTGAGGAAGAGAAAGTTGAGGGAAACACATAGACTTCAGTGACTCAACCTTCAGTGATGTGCTAATTGCTCAGTCAGCTAGCTAGAATTGAAACCATAGCCCCATTGCACCTACATGAAGGACTTAAAAAGTGTGTGGAAGAACAGGCAAATATTAGATGGATGAAAATAGCTCCTCTCACACACTTGGTCCTTGATACTTTGAAATCATGTACATGGAAAAAAAAAGCATAGACAACTTTGTATCATTTCAAATTCTAAACAAACAGATCAAGGTTTCATATTACTTTCCTTTATGCTTAAAAAGCCAGTGGTTGATGAACTGCATACTGTCTTTTAAAGAAATCTTTGTTGAGTTTTATATTAAAACTGACAACATTTTGCCTAATAGTTGTAAGACCTGGGGAAGTCATTTAACTCCTGTAAACTCATACCTCAGTTGAAAATACAGTAGCAATCTCTTTGGCTAGAGATTGCATTGAAAACATCCCCCACAGTGTTCATGATCAAGTGTCAAAGCGAATTTTAACTTTCAATGGGCATATTTGATACTATAATATGATCTACTATGTGCTAATAACCATCAGGAGCTACTCTGCTGTTTGGGGATGAGAAATGATGTGGTGATGTTCCATGAGTGAAATGTCTATCATCTGTATATTCTTCTCTTTGTAGGTCTCAGGGGATGCTGAAGGTCACATTCTCCCTGGACTCTTTTTAGTTACCCTAGGTCTCTGGTGGAGCACAAAGAGTATTTTGAAGTATATTTGTAAACAGCAAAAAAGGTTTTCCTTCCTTATTACCCCCCAATTTTTATCTCGAGCAGAAATTTTGGAGGGAATTGCGATTATTGTCGTGGTATTAGTAGGTAAGCTGACTTACTATCTTGTATTTTCTCAATTTTGTTGTTTTCATATGCATAAAAGATTTTGTTACAGAATCAAGGAACTCCAAAGCTGACTGTCTTATTCAAAAATATTTATTAAATATTCTAATTACAATTTCCATGTAATATAATTTGGTAGAAAGATGGCATTTTATGTTTATACAAAGGTCTATTTTTTTGAGTTAAATTATTATTTTACTTATTCACTTTACATACCACCCACTGTACCCTGCCCTGCCCGGTCACCCCCCTCTCATAATCTTTCCCCCATCCTCTCTCCCCTTCTCCTCTGAGCAGATGTCCCCCACCGGGTATTCCCCTGCCCTGGCACTTAAAGTCTCTGTGAGGCTAGGTGCTTCCTCTCCCACTGAGCCAGAGAAGGCTGCCCAACTTAGGCTGCCCAACTTTTGGGATACAGGCAGCAGCTCTTGGGATAGCTCCCTTTCTACTTGTTTGGGATCTACATGTACACCAAGATGCACATCTAATACATATGTGCAAAGAGTACGTTCCATGTATATTCTTTTGTCGGTGGTTCAGACTCTGAGAGCCCCAAGGGTCCAGGTTAGTTGACTCTGTTTTCCTATAGAGCTCCTATCCCCCCTGGGGCCCACAATCCTTTTTCCAATTCTTCCATAAGAGTCCCCAAGCTCCATCTACTGATTGGCTGTGGGTGTCTGTATCTGTCTGAGTCAGCTGCTGGGTGGAGCCTCTCAGAGGACATCATGTTTCTGTCTGCAAGCTTAACAGAGTATCATTAATAGTATTAGGGATTAGTGCTTGCCAGTGGGATGGGTCTCAAGTTGGACTGGTTTTTGGTTGGCCGTTCCCTAGGTCTCTGTTCCATCCTTCATGCCTGCATTTCTTGTAGACAGGATAAATTTTTTTTTCTTGAAATTTTTTGGGTGGGTTGGTGTCTCTATAAGTTCACTGGAGTTCCTGCCTGGATACAAGTTGGCCTCTTCAAGTTCCATAGCCCCAATGTAGTGTAGTGAGTCACAGCTAAAGTCACCCCCATTGATTCTTGGGTGCCTCCCTTATCCCAGGGCTCTGTTTCTTCCTGGAGATGCCTCTCACCTCCTCACCCCTGTCAGTTGCAGATTTCCACTCCTCTTCATGGCCTTTTAGCCATCTCTCCTGTCCTTCCCCACCCCTGATCCTGAGCCCCCCATTCCCCTTCCCATTCCCCTCCCTCCCAGATCCCTCCCTTTATCTGCCTCTTATGACTATTTTATTCCCCCTTTTAAGTGAGATTCAAGTGTCCTTGATTGGAAGGCCTATTTCTTAATAAATTAATTGTAGTATTTATTTTGCCTAATTTAATCATGGTGAATTTTCTTTGTAAAATTGTTTGGATCCTCTGAAATAATTTCATATCATTTTTTTCTGGTCCCTGAATGAATATACCCTATTAGAAACTATTTTGCAAGTGATGGAAAGATAATCAAGTGATTGTTGAAAAGCTTCAATAAATCGTTGCTGAGGTTATGGAGTGTAGTCAAGGCTGAGGAAGGCCTTGTTTTATGATCTCATCCTCTTATATTTTTTCTAATTTCTTGAATTAGAGAAAAATAGTTGAGCCACATAATTTATGAGGTCTTCTCATTGCTTTTGGGAATTCTGTAAAATTGGTCTGTTTTTAGTTTTTTTTCTTTGGTTTATTTTCCATTACATTTTAAAATACGATTCACACTGTTTCCAAAGAGAATAACTTTTCTGCAAACTTATGTATGTTAGTTAGCAAGCCATCTCTGAGAAAGTTCAAGTGCTT
This sequence comes from Mus pahari, assembly GCF_900095145.1. NCBI lineage: Eukaryota > Metazoa > Chordata > Mammalia > Rodentia > Muridae > Mus > Mus pahari. The sequence goes on along the minus strand of NC_034601.1, from coordinate 50,627,691 downwards.
GTATAACTGATTATACCATATGCTATATTGACTGGGGCTTCTTGCTTATCTTCATCTGGAGGAAGCCAAATCTTAATTTTGCTTTTGAACTCAGGAACCAGGGCCAGTCTTTTACCTAATGGCTATCCAAAGGTCTAGTAGCTAAGAAATGAACAGTCACCATCTATAGGACAGTATCATAAACCTTGGACATTAGGTTAGAATAGACACCTGAAGCAAAGTCATGAGCATTGATTTAGATTAAAATGTGTTATCTTAGTGAGCATTTGAACCTCTAAGGAAGTCTAAGGTGTCTCCACACAGCTGTTAGGGAGCCACCAAGAGAAGAAGTAATGTTTTAAGAGGACACAGCAGAACTCATCAATGCTCATATCTTCCTGCCTGTGCATGCCAGGTAAAAAATCATGTAGAATGTTGCTAAAATGGTGGCATGATTTTTTTTTCAGCAATGACTGGCCAATTTTATTGGATTGTAAACGTAAAACCATCACCACATAAAGAAATGCAGGAGGACCAAATCCGGAATTGGCAACATGTCATCATTTATGTTGTTCTTGCAATGCTGGGTGTGATCAAGATCTTATGTTTCACCATTAGTTCACTGCCAGTCTCTTTGATCACGTTAATGTTGTCAAATTCCTTCTTTGTGGAAGGTTAGTATGTGGGGGAGGCTTGCTTGTCTCCCCACTTTCTTTCTGTACTTGTCTCTAATAGTAAGTACATGGGCAATAATGAGTCCTTTATAATAAAATATTTTTGTTTTCTTAGTATCGGTTGACAGGGCAAAGTATTCCAGCCTTATTAAGATATTTGGGTATGCTCTGTAGGATGCCAGCGGCTTTTCTTCTCTCCTGACTCATCCTGCAATATTGGGCATATACAATCATTTAATGTCATTCACTAGTGTTTCACATTTGCCCTGAAGAATCACTAATATCGTTGTTATTTCTTTGCTTTCTTAGCAATTATTTTTTTTAAGAAATACTTTTAACAATGAAAGAAGAGTAAACCCAGAGTAATGGAAGCATGAATCCTCAAATGGGGTAGCCAGCTGTTAACGGATTCTGCCTCCAAGCCACTAGCTTTTAAATCACTGATATAGTAAAACTTTGCTAGTATGTGCAAAGTAGATTCTGCAAAATTCAGTCATTTTAGAATTGGAAGTACTATTTTTGAGAGATTAATGCAAAAGAAATCACATGTTTCATTCATTTGCTTTCTAAAACTACTGTGGTGGGCGAGGAAAAGGTCTTCAATGAAGATGTGAGAATGTAGATTGATTATGAATCCCTGAAAGCTACAAATGGCTAGGAGGCAGCTGCCTCTTTCCTCTCAGCTGAAGAAAATAGTTCTTGCCTGCTGCCTTTTGAGGACAAGGGCCAGAAAAAAATAAATTGCAACAACTAATAGCTTGGTTCTCATATCTTTAATGAACACCCTTTTCTTCTAGCTTCATAAGAACCATTAAGTTGAAAGTGGAATATGTTTATGTAATGAATTATCACAGATGCTACTTGCTGCTAATATTGTCACACTTCTCAAGATGTGATATATGGGGGTGTTTACTTTTTTTCAGGGAACTAAATTTAAGGCAAGTCTCTGGCTTCAGCTTATTTGTTTGCATATTCACTGAATTGTAGTTCTCTGCTCTGTCATATTTATTTTCCATCAACCTGCATAATAATGCTTTTAAAAATCAATGAGTTGAAAATTTCATGTTAAATGAGAAAAGAAAGGTTAGAGAAGGAAACAGAGGGTTGAATTTCAATAATTCCATCCTAAATAGGCAGTGGTAACTGAAAAAGAAAAAACCAAGATGCATTGCTGTGAGACTTATCAACTGTATAGGTATGTAAAATTCTGTGGCTAGGGAGGGAAGGAAGAAAGATGAGAAAGAAGTGGTGAGTTGATTCTCTTTTGTTTTTTATTCAAAAAACAAGCTCAAATTTCCCCCTGCCCTTCTAGCTTTCCTCATTCACAACCACCCTAAAAGCCTGATGGTGGTGGACAGCTATGTGCATCAACTGGTGAAGTTCACTGCGTTATTGGCTGGTCTGACTGCCTTTATAGAATTCCTCCTCGCAAAGAACAATGTGGTTATGGAGCTCCTGAGGTCAAGTCTCACCATGCTCCAGGGGGCTTGTTTAGCTCAGGTGAGGTGACACCTTTTGATTTATCTTGTTTCTACTTGTGGATTCTCTCCTTAGTGGCTGAGGTATTTTCCTATAGTCTCCAGAGGCATACTGCCTATAGTGAACAGAGGCATACTGCCTATAGTGAACAGAGGCATACTGCCTATAGTGAACAGAGGCATACTGCCTATAGTGAACAGAGACATACTGCCTATAGTAAAACTGTTGGTCTTTAGGCTGTTATGTCTTTAAGGGCAATAGCCTTATATTCCTAGTGGGAACACTGGTAGAACAACTGAGCAGGACGTCGGATGTGCCAGTTATCACGCATCTGACTACCCACTACATAGAAACCCTGAGTTGATGATATTAGTCATCAACAATTCTTGATCATAAGACATCATATTGCCTAGTTAGTAGTGAGCTCCAGAAATATATGGAAGGCAAGAAAGCGAGGAGTCAGTTATCTATTGAGAAACAAGTATTTGTTTGCCATTGTATTGAAGAATAATTTTTTGAGACAGTATCTTATTACATATCCCTGGTTAACCTTGAACTCAGAATCCTAGAATCCAAGGCCCCAGCATCCTCAGTGCTGGAATTTAGGTGTATGCCATGTCTGTCTTTTACTGGATTCTTATGAACATCCAATTTTTCCAATTTATGATAATGTAGCATTTAGGTATTTTCATTTCCAACATATTAGTAGGAAGATTAAGAAGATTAAGCTATTTTGCAAGGTTCATACAATAATGAAACTAGGCACTTCTCTGTTAAATTATTTTCTATATAAGCTTAGCTTAAGAGGCACTCATCCATGTTAATGGAGAAAATGGCACCATATACAGGATATTATGGGAACTCAAACAAGAATCTTGGATGAATAGGGTCCAAGAGGTAGATATGCTTGACACATGGTAGAAACAATGAATATGCACCCTCACCCCAACCAGCATCTTTGTCCCATCCATTTGCCATTCTATTAATATATGTGGGGCCTGGAAAAATGTTAAATGCTGAGGATAAAAACAGTGTTATGCATCTTTCTGTGTTGAATGAAATATATACCATATCAAAACTTCGGCCATCAGACTAGGGAGAAAGCCCAGTAGCCTCTCATGTCTCCCTCAGGTCACTTACTGCCTCTAGGGTAGCTTTTCTACATTCTTAATGCTGTGGCTCCTTAAAGCTGTTCCTTGTGTTATGGTGACCTCCAACCATAATTTTTCCTTTTTGCTACTTCATACCTGCAATTTTACTACTGTTAGGAGTTGTAATATAAATGTCTGATATGCAAATGGCACAAGGGTCAGTTGACCACCAAGGGGTTGTCGTGACCCACAGGTTGAGAACCAATGTGGTTTACATTGCTACTAGGGCTCACATTGTGGTTTACAAAGCTAACTAAAAACCAACCAACCAACCAACCAACCAGCCATACAAACATACTGAAGCAGAATCTAAGTCTAAATTTATCTTATCCTAACCCTTAAGCTATTTCTATTTGATGATGTCAACTCTCTGACCTCAATATTTTATTAAAAGTAGAATTATAATCAGTGATTGATTACATACATATTTTATGATGTCTGATAAATTGTGCTCTGGTCTATACTTAAAGATGCAAAGAATATTTGGGATGGAAGCAGTGCATTGACTAAATAGGCCATTCTAGGGATTTTTAGTTACCAGAAAGGAAGTCACTTGACAATGCTTTCTTATAACTCGTGTGAAATACAAATACTTGAAATAGCATTGTCAGGTGAGGGAAAGGGGCAGTATCATGACCAACAGAATAGGAAATATGTGGTCTAGGGGTAACATAGTAACATATCTTCATGGGTCCAACTTCATTTTTAGCTGTGATCATTCAAACTGCTGAGATTACCCAGAGTGACCTGATTGTTCAGTCCACATTCCTTCCATATTGACCATCATGGCAAGAATATATTTTTGATGGAGAATGTGCAGCAGAAGGAAGAAGCCAGGCACTCTTTGGAATACTGTCTGGGTCATTCAGAAATTTTGACTGGTGTCAAAATGATTGAACTTTCTGAGTTCCAGACTTCTTTTTATAATGGGAGGGATAATGAGACCTCCTTATTGAAGTTACTTTTTAAGACTAAAGATTACTTCAGACAGCTCATGCATACATAAGGGTAAACTGCTTGGCACATGGCATATATTACTTGGTCATATATTTGAGATAATAAAAATTGGAGTTCTCATTCCATCCAAAGGGAATCTATACACAGGAGCAAGTGATTTAAGAAAAAAAAACTTAGTTTCTATTGATTAACTCAGAATATTTGAAATTTAAGGAAGAAATGAAATTAAGTCTTTACTCAATATAGACTAATTGCATATTTTTCCATAAAATTTCATTATTTGTAAAATGAAGATTACAGATTAAGGTGGTAATACATTACAAAGAGGCCATTGGAAGGAACTTGAAGGCACTGCCATAAATATATGGCCAAATTGCCATAGCATTTATATAGTTATCCATGATATAATCCAGATTTGTTATATTTCATTTTGCTCTAGAGACCTGAAATCTATCAGTCTACTATCTGCCATTTTATTGGGATAAAGTTTATATGACACACAACTTTAAAGGATTAAATTCAGCAGCCTTTATTTTATTCCAAACGCCGTACATTACTACCTCTAATGCTCTCCCAAACATTCCCATGCCTACAAAGAAAACCCAGTGCTCAATTAGCAGATATTTCCCTTTGTCTTTGCTCCCAGGCTTTGCCAACCACTAATTTGTTTCCTAATCCCACATATAATGAATAATTTCCTTAAAAGAGGACAATGCATGATCTACTGTTTCTGCTCATTTTTACTCAAAATATCTTCAAGTATTATCCATGTTCTTAAATATGTTAATAATTCACGTTTTCATCTTTGGATAATCATCATGCTGCTATGAACATTTATGTACACATTATTTTTGTTGAATTCTTGGAGACATCCCTAATAGTAGAATGCCTGGTTATATGGCAATTCAAAATTTGACTCTCAGAGAAACTGTCAACTTTTTTCTAGTTTCATTTTACACATTTATGGATTCCAATTCCCCTGCATCTTCACCAACATTTCTAATATTTTATTTATTGTTATGATTGCCCTTCTAGTAAGTGGTTTCCCATTGCCATTTTGATTTACCTTTCTCTAATTACCAATCATCGTAACTTTTCTTATTTTTTGCTACTTTGTGGGTTTTTCTCCTGTCTCATAACAATATCTTCTCTGGCTCAATATCTCCTCACTCAATAGTCTCCTATTGTCACTCTGCTCAGACTCTTTTCTGCACTGTCCTCTATTCTTTCTTCCTGCATCAAGTATTTTCTCTAACTCTACTCTCTGAGCCTACTCTTCCACCACCTGGACCCTACTCTCATCCTACTCCAATTCTACTCCTCTCTTTCTGCCTCTGCTAGCTTTTTATATACTCTTATGTTCTCAGAAGTCCAAGAGGCAATCAACACTGAAGGTCATAGGGTCCAACAGTTCTAACAGCTAAATATTCCCAAAGGGATAGTTGACAACAACTGAGGATCTTTTAAAGGGTCAGGCAAGCAAAATGAATCACACTACAAATGATGTTGTTTACCTTCTGTATGATTATTGACCATTTTCATATTAAAGAACAATTTTCTCTATATATGAGAACTTCATTTATGTATACAATGAATTATGACCATATAACTCATCATATAATTCTCTCATTTCATCTCTCTTAGTCTCTGAATCCCTCCCCAACCCAACTTTCCCAACTTCACATCTTTTCTTTCTTGAAACCTAATTCAAATTAGTGCTTCCCATATGTACATAGTGTGGGATCATCCATAACACGGGGAATCCACAACAGGCCACATCCTCTAAAGAGAATGACTCTTTCTTCTCCAATAGCTATCAAATTTTAATAGCTCATCAGGAAATGTCAAGGCCTGGAGAGAACCTTTCCCATCGTTACCAGAACTCTCCTTGGCTTCATTTTGTGGCTAGTTTGGGACATATAAACACTTCTTTGGATTTTATGAGTGGGACACCATGTTACCATATTCAGAAGACAGCATTTCAGAACAATCCTCCTCCTTTGACTCTTATACCCCTTCTGCTTCATCTTCTAAGACGTCCCCTGAGCCTTGGAACTGATACTAATCAGGGCAATAATGAGGATGACCCATTTAGGGCTTAACACTCTTTCAAGAGAGTTTAGAAAGATGACTAGGCAGATACTGTCTATGTTACTAAACTAGGTAGAAAGGCATGATTTATCTGTGCTGTCTCATATGCTGGCAATCATCTAGTTGTCAAACACTTGGAATAACTGTGTTTGGTAATGTGTCTGGTTATTTTATGTATCATTTTGTTTTGTTTTAAAACACAGATTGGTTTTATTCTGTACCCCAAAGATATGGAGCATGCATGGGACCTGAATGATGTCAACAACACTGCAATTCTTTCCATATACTTTGGTGTTTATTATGCATCAACCTATGTCATCATTGGAGTTAATTATGTTCTTGTTAGCTGGTAAGTTAATGACTTGCACTCATCAAATATGATCATCAAGACTCTACTGAGTAGTTAATCTTAAAATTTAAATCCTTACCACAAATGTGTTTCTTCTATTACTGTTCTATAAGTAAAAAGAGTATAGCAGAAAATTCTCTGGAAGCACAGAAATTGTCAGAAAAACAGTAAATGCTGACTCAAACTTGGAATAGGTGTCTCTGATGCGCCTCTGACACATACATCATCCTGCAGCACATTTACCTGAGCCTCCCTGGCAGGAGATTTGAATGTCCTCTAGAACAGTTCCTTCTGATGGAAAAAGGCCCAAGTTTTTGTCTTGGAGAGGGAGAAGAAACAGGAAGTCTGCCATCTTAAATATTAAGTATATTCATCTACTAAAGTCCCTTTCCCTGTCTGTCTACTTTCTAGGGATCTATTTGATTCCTAATGCCTCCATGGTGACAGGCCCAGACTTCATCAGACCATGGAAGGCAGAAAATTGAAATCAAGATATAGGTGCTTAGAGAAGTTTCTCATAAAATGAAAATGATTTTGGTAATTTCATTTACCATATTTGTTTATATATTGTTTTCTGTGATTTATGGAAATTATGTTCTACTTATGTGGCCACTCTACACAATGCCCTTATGATAGTCATATATAGGGAAAAAGGGGCATGGTTCACACTGATATTTTCCTTTGGATCATAGAAGTAGAGAGCTTGCTCAACTTTGGCCACTAAGAAGCTTCATACCTTTGAGTGTTGGATATTGTAACCATTTCCTCTAAACCTCGATCTGAGTTTATTTCAAAGTACTAACATTGGGCATAGGATGGGGACACTTCTGTCTATTTTAAAAACAGATTTATTCTTTGAGAAATTTATACATTTATATAATGCATTTTCATCATCCACTTTCATTTTTACATCTTTATTTCTTCTAAGACCTCTCCAGACACCTACTTCTCTCAACTTCATGACCTCTTCTTTTCAAAAACACACTCACTGCGTTTAATTATTGGTTCTTATATACCCATAGATTCTAAGGCTGGACATCTACTGGAAAGGAACTTGACACTTCTCTGAACTTCTCAATTTATTATATATATGGGTGTTACCTGTAAACAGCCAGTGCCCTGCTTACAAAAGTAGTTCTTTGAAGGTACAAAGAAGAGTTGAAATTCAGCCTACACTTGACCTGGCATTAAAGTTAACTTGGGCTAGCTATAATAAAGGCAATGGCTTTATGTAATTTCTTCAGGGGAAAACCACCTTCTTGTAATTCATAGGATGTTGTGGAAACTCCACTGATAATGAGTTCATGTAGGCTTGCCACATATTGTAGATTCTTTTGCTTGTGTTATAAATGATCTAAATTATGTCCTAACATGATAATTTTGAAAGCCCATATTTTATCTGCTTGCTTTTATCTTACTTTAATCTACACAAATTTTAAATAGCTCAAAAGCAAATAGAAATTATTTTCCTTTTGGAGTTATATCCACAGTTACACAAATAATCTGGAGTTTGCTTTTTATTATAGATTCACATTGTTTTAAGGTTTAATTTTACATGTCACTTAACCATGGATAGCTTTCTTTTTTCCTCAGGTTCATTAAGTGGAAACTTAGCAAGGTCTACCCATCAGAAATTCAATTTCTGAAAAATTATGAACAGCAAGAAGACTCAGAAGATGGTATGTGATTTTTGTTCCCAATTACTTCAGTTCTCCTGGAGAAAAAGTTGACCACATCTCTCTAAAGGATAAGAGGAGTGATTCCTGGTGTGTATAGTAACAACGCTATGAAACACTGTGAAAGGAGCATTATAGCAGTGCCTATAAGAGGAGAAAGCTACCACAGCATTGAAAGCCACCATTGCCCCCACACTGTTAAAGCAGGTGAATGATTAACACATGAAAAACCTTCTTGTTATACTAGAAACCATCATCCATGCAGGATAAATATCTTCTGGTATAGCCCCTGTGAGGAAAACCTTACCCCCAATATGTAAATAAACCCAATAAACTCATTGGTTCTCCAGGATGGACTTTAGTGGAATCATACTTTGGTTTTTGGTTTGTTTCTGGTGTCTCATCTGATATTATTTATATCTTCCCAGGGGAAGAATTATCACAACATCTAATCTCTAAATACATACACTCAAACAAGATACAAGCTGGGGATTTCTTGTAAGAACATTTGGTTCTGTCTAAGACTGCCATCAGACCCAGGGATCTAGGAGACTCTTAGTTGGCAAGAAAAGAATTAATAGCAGGCTGATAGGAAATACAAACAAACAAACAAACATTGACTGCAGCTAAAGACAGAAAAACTAAATTTTGTCAAAAAAGTTATTTTTGCACAATTACTTCAGTTCTCCAAGAGGAAAAGCTGACCAGAACTCTTTGAAGGATAAGAGGGATGTTCCCTGGGGTGTATGGTTACAAATAGAATAGAAAATAGAAAACTAATAGAAAATTTATTGCATTTAAGATCTATAAACACTCCAAAGACAGGGTGCATGCTAATTTATGACAGACGAGATCGGGTATGATAAGAGTGGTATAGCTGTAGAACATGTACACTTACAAAATAGGCAGTACTAATAGAGCTTAGACTTGTTACTTCATTATTTTTCTATGGCTATTTTTTCTTACATACTATCTTACAACTTGGAGGAAAAAAAAAACTAGATAAATAAAAAATGATCACTGAACAAAAGCATACTGAAAAACATAGTAGAAATCAGGCAAATTCAGAAAGTAGCTTCCATGATTACCAAAGGAAAATGATTTCTTTTCATGGTGTGCTGGCATGGACTCTCTCCTCTACTCTTCAGTTTACCATTTTAGACCTTAAGAGTGCTTTCATCACTGTCTTAGGGTTTCTATCCCTGCACAAACATCATGACCAAGAAGCTAGTTGGGGAGGAAAGGGTTTATTCGACTTATACTTCCATACTGCTGTTCATCACCAAGGAAGTCAGGACTGGAACTCAAGCAGGTCAGGAAGCAGGAGCTGATACAGAGGCCATGGAGGTATGTTATTTACTGGCTTGCTTCCCCTGGCTTGCTCAGCCAGCTTGCTCTCTTATAGAACCTAAGACTACCAGCCCAGAGATGACACCACCCACAAAAGGACCTCCCACCTTGTTCATTAATTGAGAAAATGCCTTACAGCTGGATCTTGTGGAGGCATTTCCCCAACTGAAACTCCTTTCTCTGTGATAACTCCAGCCTGTGTCAAGTTGACACAAAACTAGCCAGTACAATTGACCCCTTGTCAACTTGACACACAAACACTAGTAAACCTCTACCCTTAGTTTCTTATTCATCCCCAGGATCTAAATAACTTTAAAAGTCCCACAGTCTTTATATATTAAAAGTTCAATCCTTTAAAAATATCCAATATCTTTTAAAATCCAAAGTCCTTTTACAATTAAAAATCTCTTGACTGTGAGATACACTAAAATATTTTCTTCCTTCAAGAGGGAAAAATATCAGGGCACAGTCACAATCAAAAGCAAAAATTAAACTCCGACTGTCCAATGTCTGGGATCCAACTCACGATCTTCTGGGCTCCTCCAGGGACTTGGATCACTTCTCCAGCCATGCCCTTTGTAGCACACACTTTGTCTTCTAGGTTCCAGCTGCCTGTACTCCACTGCTGCTGCTGTCCTTGGTGGTCATCTCATGGTACTGGCATCTTCAAAACGCTGCTGTCTTCCACTGTAACTAGGCTTCACCAATAGCTTTTCATATGCTCTCTTCATGGTGTCAAGCCTCAACTCCTTTGCATGACCCCTTCAGCCCTGGGCCATCAATTGCAACTGAGGCTGCACCTTCACCATTGGCCTTCCACAGCCTCTCATAGTGCCAAGCCTCAGCTGCTCTGTGTGATCCTTTCATGCCTTCAAAACCAGTACCACCTGGGTAACTCTTACACATTACCAAGTCCTGCTGCAGCATGAGGTACAACTTTGGCAGTCTCTGGAACACAGCCTCTTTGTGCTTTCAGAAAACACTTCCCAGAAGATGTCACCCCAATGATGCTGGTCTCTTCTTAATCACCACTAATTTCTTAGCTCCAGCTAACCAGCATCAATAGTCCTCGTAATACAAAGGTTTGCTTTAGTAGTTCTGGTATCTTGTTAATCACAGCTGATTCTTCAGCCCCAGCTAACCAGAACCACAGAATCTTCACAATCAAAGTAACAATGACCCTGAAAAGAGTCTTTAATTTTTCCTCTGAAATTTCACAAGCCAGGCCTCCATCTTTTGCACTGTTCTCAACATTGTCTTCCAAGTTCCTACACAACATCCCACAGAGCTCTTAACACCAATCTTCTAGCCTGAAGTTCCAAAGTCCTTTCACAGTCCTCCTGAAAACATGGTAAGGTTGTCACAGGAATACCCCACTTCTGGTACTAATGCATCTAGGATAGCAAACTTGACACTGAAATGATATTATAGTGAATCAATTCACTGTAAGTGACCTGTATTAGGTCTAGTCAAAGAAGGTCAGTAAAATTTCAGAGGGAAGATTAAAGACTCTTTTTAGGGCCATTGTTACTTTGATTGTGAAGATTCTGTGGTTCTGGTTAGCTGGGGCTAAAGAATCAACTGTGATTAACAAGATACCAGAACTACTAAAGTGAAACCTTGTCTTAGTCAGGGTTTCTATTCCTGCACAAACATCACGACCAAGAAGCAAGTTGGGGAGGAAAGGGTTTATTTGACTTACACTTCCATACTGCTGTTCATCACCAAGGAAGTCAGGACTGAAACTCAAGTAGGTCAGGAAGTGGGAGCTGATGCAGAGGCCATGGAGGGATGTTCTTTACTGGCTTGCTTCCCCTGGCTTGCTCAGCCTGCTCTCTTATAGAACCCAAGATTACCAGCTCAGAGATGGTACAACCTACGAAGGGACCTCCCCGCTTGATCACTAATAGAGAAAATACCTTGCAGCTGGATCTCATGGAGGCATTTCCCCAACTGAAACTCCTTTCTCTGTGATAACTCCAGCCTATGTCAAGTTGACACAAAACTAGCCAGTACAATCACCCACTGTGCCTTTACATCCAGGTTCTCATGACATCTCTGCCATCCCCTTGGAGGACTTTGACAGCAGAGCAGAGTCTCAGCTTAGTTGTATTGCGCTCACCTGGGATTCTGAGATAGCCTTTATTTCTTCTTGAATTGCCCTCACTCAGGGGTTCTGAGATAGCCCTCATTTCTTCAGCTAGGTGCTGGCCACTGACCTTCTTTGACTAGACCTAATACAAGTCACTTACAGTGAATTTACTCACTATAATTTCATTTAAGTGTTAAGCTTGCTATCCTAGATGCATCTTACATACCACTCTCACATCTGTGACTTTTGAGAAAGCATGATTTCCACCTGTATGTGTGACTTTCTTCACTTCTAGTCTCCTATGTTCTGTTGTCTTTGTACTCAAGAAGAGGAGAGCCCAGTTAGGTTTCATAATATGAAGGTGGTGGAATACCATGGTGTCCCTGGGTCAGAATGAAAGATTATTCTTTTCCCATAGAATTCTGTTTAGCTGAACATTTTTTTTTTATTCTTGATTGTCAAAAAGTGGCACTAAATGACTTATGACAATGCCCCCATTGGTGACTCAATGGGACAAAACTGCTAAAGGATCTTCTGACTACCAGCTATAGCAAAAGTAAAACTAATTCATAAGAAGAGAGAATTTTGTTTAATCAACCAAACCACTTGAATAAAACCATTTTTTAAAAAAAATTTTTGGTCAAAGTGTGACCAGTGTTTCAACAGCCTTGGGAAAACAGACACCCTGTAACATTTTCACAAACTGGCAAAGAAACTTGGATGGCTGAGGCATCTGTGAGATGTCTGTTATAAAATCAAGTTTTGCACTTAGGATGAATTAATATGGATCCCCCCAAACTATACCTTTGTGATTTTGTCTTTAAAATCCTTAAACTAACAATAGCTTAGGCATTACATGGAGAACTCTGGTTTGATTCTGACCAGTTTTTTTTTTTTTAAATACAACGCCTCTATTTTACGAAAATTATAACTAAATTAAGACTGATGAATCACCAAAGTAGCCCACTCCACATACATACACAAATATATATATATATATATATATA
>NC_034601.1:50583893-50614861 GCF_900095145.1 Mus pahari | reverse complement strand
AGAGAGAGAGAGAGAGAGAGAGAGAGAGAGAATAGAGTGAGATAGAATAGAAATAGAATCTCAATGTTTTTTTGTACTTCTCCTTTTGAAAACTCTGTCCAATTAGTTTGTCCATTTATTGATTAGATTATCTTGTTTTTTTCTGGTAAGTTTTTGATATCTCCATTTTGAATATTAATCCCTTGATAGACACAACAGGCAAAGATTTTCTCCCAATCCTTAAGCTGTACCGGTGCAGAAACTTTTAATTACATCCAATGACTTTTCTCAGTTCTTGCTATTATTTCTCAAGCAGTCAGAAATTTTTCCGTTATATAATTTCATCAACTCTTTATTCTGCATTGACTGGTCCAGGTATTGCATTGAGCAGATAAACTAACAAGCCTCCGTCCTGTAATCACTTAGAACAAATGAATGAATACAAAGAGCATGGTCCTTACTATTTTAGGACATAAAATGAGCTTTTTCCTATAAAACCCAGCCACTTTGGTTAACCACCTCTTTTTGTACCTCTTTCCCGCTGCCCCTGGACTCCTCTGGTCACAGACACATCCACTAGAAATGGTGAGAGTCATGAAGCCAGCACAGCTGCTTGACACAGTCCCAGCAAAGCTGAGTTGATGCTGCAATCACTGTCCTAGCTCCAACTTTTGAGTTTCAATCTCTGTATGTTGCATTCTTGGGGACTTTCTGCATTATGATTTATTTTATGTCTTTCCTGAGAAAATTAAGTCTGAGTCTTTCTAGGAAAATTTTAAAGTTAACTTTATCTGGCCACTATTTGGAAGTCTTCTTTATGTCCTGGAGATCATTAAGCACAGGTAAACACATAGCTAGATGAGAACATGACTCCAGGAATATTCTTGGGGTGTGTTCCCCTGAGCAAATTCAAAAATATAATTAGTGCAGGGAAAATGGAGCCAATTAACAATCCCTGACTAGCAAGGAGTATAAGTTACAGATTCAAGATTTCTTTTTATTATAGCTTAGAGGTCTGTGAAAATGTAGTTTAATGTTGGGGGTGGGTCATACAGGGTACACTCCTTGGAAGAACAGAATTCAGTAATTAAGATAAATTAACTAAAATAAACTTTTCTACTTTATAGTGTAGATGATAAAACATATAGCAAAAGAAGTTAGGAGCTAGTATTTGCTATTCATAAGAAGACAGGTTGAGATGCTTTCTGTTTGTTGGGAGTGCTTTCAAAGAGCAAACACTGGCATCTTAAAAGCAGGTTGTCATATCATAATGTGTTCGCTTTGGAGGAGACATCCTTCACATTCTTTAAAATGGAGTTATATATTGCACAGATGGGATAATCCCAGTTTACATCATCTAGTTTGTAGGGTGTTTACATCGGTAGAGTGAATTTGTTGTGTAAATATGGTGAGTTCTTACCTGAGTGCTAGAGATGGATGAGGTAATAATAAGCCTGCTGCTTCTGCTCTGTGTGAAGCTCCTAAAGTGGGAAGAACAGAGGGATGGGCCCTGAGCTTCCTGTGGTGAGAAACAAGAATCTGAATTGCAACAATGAATTCATTTTAAAAATTGCAAACAATTTTAATATAAATGCACTAATTACAAAATGCAATTTGGGGTACTAGTACTAACATCAGGATATTAAACATTATTACTATAACCACTTCAAAATTTCCTTCTGGTCTGTTTCAGTATTTATTTGCTGTATACTATGGCCCCCTCCTAGAATGCTTCCAAAGCAGGAATAACCTCACACATTTGTGTATTACCCACGTGCAAAGACCACACTAATCTCAGTATTGTTTCCACAGTAGCATGGGAAAAATTGCTTCAGGAAGTGTACGTTTCCTCAAGATAAACATCATCTGATTCTTGATTATAGAAGTCAGGCTTTTCTTCCTACCACCATTTACTGGGTTAAAGTGGAAAACAAACACGAATGCTCCTACATCCCACAGAAAATGAGCATCTGTGGTTCGGTATCTGTCTCCAGCACACACACTCACAGCAACTGAATCTTTTGGCATCAGTGTTTCCCAGTGACTTGCTTTTTTTTTTTGTCTCAGTCTCAACTCTCCCCACCCCTTGTCAGTCTGAGGAGGTGGGGAAACCAGTGCTTGAACAGAAAACAAAACTGGAGGTACAGACAGTAGAGAGATCGATTAACCCCACACTATCAAGTCAGGGTCAACTACACAGGACTCCTGGGCTTCTGCACTGTTTTTCTCCAGACAGCCTTACATCAGTCCAACCCAAGATAGCAATCCATCATGGAGTTAAAGTGGAGAACAACTGTGTGGACCTTTTCGTCCCATAAATCGCCTCCAACAGGGTAAGGTTATGTGACAACAGCTGAAAAGTGCCCAGAAGCATTCTTTAGTGTGGAAGAAATTCTTAGGAAATATATGCAATAGAGATGTAAGCAGCCTTCAGAGATACTTAAAACCTGTGACTCTTTATTCACATTTCACATTGCATTTATTTGCTCTGTTCTTTCTAAGCACCATCAACAAACCAATTGTTTAAATATGGCCAACTGGCAAGTTAGTGGGTTGTTGTTGTTGTTGTTTCGTTTTTAATGGGATAATAGAAACAATGACCTGAGTGTCATGATGCTGTCTCTACACAATCTCAGTAACATTTTAAATCTGTCCCTGAATTGCATTGCCTTTGGTCAAATCCATACAGGGATGTACTATAGATAATTTATGTGTTTACATGTTTGATAGAGTATCTGTGCTATCCCCATTCATTCTAAAAATAACACCTGAGTCTAACCAGAAATTCCAAAGAATGTTCTTAAGGTCAGTGTGACAGAAATTATAGTTAGACACATTGTATAGCTATTATAGAACCAACCAATAAATTGAGTTATTTCCATTTAAAAAAAGAATGCTTAGTAGCCTAGAAAATGTCACACTAGGACCTTTTATGGCTTCAAATATGCATTTAAAAAACAATATAAAATATCTTTGGGTAACTCTAACCAAACAAATGACAGATCTGTATGACAGAATAGCAAAACCAATTCTTAACAATAAAAGAATGGCTGGGGGAAATCATTATCCTTGACCTCAAGCTTTTTACTACACAGCAATAGTGATAAAAACTGCATGGTATTGGTACAGAGACAGACATGATCAATGGAATAGAATTGAAGACCCAGAAATAAAACCATATACTTGATCTTAAGGAAACCAAGAATATACAATGGAAAAAAGAAAGCACCTTCAATAAATGGTCTAACTGGCTGTCTGTATGTTATTTTGATTTGCATTTCCCTGATGACTAAGGATGTTCAACGTTTCTTTAGGTGCTTCTCAATCATTCGATATTCCTCAGTTGAAAATTCTTTGTTTAGCTCTGTACCCCATTTTTAAATAGGGTTCTTTGGTTCTCTGGAATCCAACTTCTTGAGTTATTTGTATATATTGGATATTAGCCCTCTATTGGATGTAGGATTGGTATAGACCTTTCCCCAATCTGTTGGTTGCCTTTTTGTCTTATTGACAGTGTCCTTTGCTTTACAGAAGTTTTGAAAGTTTACAAGGTCTCATTTGTTTGTTCTTGATCTTACTGCAGAAGCCATTGATGTTCTCTTCAGGAATTTTCCCCTGTGCCCATGTATTTAAGGCTTTTCCCACTTTCTGCTCTATAAGTTTCAGTGTATCTGATTTTATGTGGAGTTCCTTGATCCACTTGGATTTGAGCCTTGTACAAGGAGATGAGAATGTGTCAATTTGCATTCTTCTACATGCTGACTGCCAATTGAACCAGCACCATTTGTTAACAATGCTGTCTTTTTTTCTATTAGATGGTTTTTAGCTCCTTTGTCAAAGATCAAGTGACATATATGTGTGAGTTCATTTCTGGGTCTTCAGTTCTACTCCATTGATCTTCCCTCCTGTCTCTGCACCAATACCAAGTAGCTTTTTATCACTGTTGCTCTGTATTACAGTGTGAGAGCAAGGATCCTGATTCCATCAGAAGTTCTTTTATTGTTGAGAACAGTTTTCATATCCTGGGTTTTTTATAATTCCAGATGAATTTGCAAATTGCTCTTTCTAGCTCTATAAAGAATTGAGTTGGAATTTTGATGGGGATTGCATTGAATCTGTAGATTGCTTTTGGTAAGATGGCCATTTTTACTATATTAATCCTGTCAATCCCGAACATGGGAGATCTTTCCATCTTCTGAGATCTTCTTCAATTTCTTTCTTCAGAAATTTGAAGTTCTTGTCATATAGCTCTTTCATTTCCTTGGTTAGAGTCACACCAAGGTATGTAAAATTATTTGTGACTATTGTAAAGGGTGTCATTTCCCTAATTTCTTTCTCAGCCTGTTTATCCTTTGAGTAGAGGAATGCCACTGATTTGTTTGAGTTAATTTTATATCCGGCCATTTTGCTGAAGTTGTTTTTCAGCTTTAGGAGTTCTCTGGTGGAATTTTGGGGTCACTTAAGTATACAATCATTATCTGCAAATAGTGATATTTTAACTTTCCAATCTGTATCCCTTTGATCTCCTTTTGTTGTCTAATTGACCTAGCTAGAATGTCAAGTACCATGTTGAAATAGATAAGGAGAGTGGGCAGCCTTGTTCCCTGATTTTAGTGGGATTGCTTCAAGTTTCTCTCTATTCAATTTGATGTTGGATACTGGTTAGCTGTACATTGCTTTTAATATGTTTAGGTATGGGCCTTGAATTTCTGATCTTTTCAAGACTTTTAATATGAAGGGATGCTGAATTTTGTCAAATACTTTTTTGTCAAATACTCAAATTATCATTGAGTAGAGTGTTGTTCAGCTTCCATATTTAATTTAAGACCAGCCTCAGTCCATGGTGAACTGATAGGTGCATGGGTTTATTTTTGTCTTCTTGTATCTGTTGAGGCATGTTTTGTGGCATGGTTAATTTTGTAGAAGGTACCATGAAGTCCTGAGGAGAAAGTACATTCTTTTGCTTTAGAACGAAGTGTTCTATAAATATGTTAGAGCCATTTGGTTCACTGTGAGTTTCACTGAGTCTCTAGGTTCTGTTTCCATTATCTGTCCCACTATTATTGGGTGGGGTGCAATGTGTGCTTTGAGCTTTAGTAAAGTTTCTTTTATGNATGTAGGTGCCCTTGCATTTGGAGCATAGATGTTCAGAATTGAGAGTTCATCTTAGTAGATTTTTCCCTTTGGCCAGTATGAAGTGTCCTTCCTTATCCTTTTTGATAACATTTGGTTGAAAGTTGATTTTATTTTATATTAGAATGGCTATTCCAGCTTGTTTCTTGGTACTGTTTTCTTGGAATTGTTTTCTAACCTTTTACTCTGAGGTAGTATCTGTCTTTGTCATTGAGATTGGTTTCCTGTATGAAGCAAAATGCTGGGTTCTGTTTATGTATCCAGTCTGTAAGTCTATGTCTTTTTTATTGGGGAATTGAGTCCATTGATGTTAAGAGGTATTAAGGAAAGGTAATTGTTACTTCCTGTTATTTTTGTTGTTAGAGGTGGCATTATGTTTGTTTGCCTATCTTCTTTTGGATTTGTTGAAAGATTATTTTCCTGCTTTTTCTCAGATGTAATTTCCCTCCTTGTGTTGGTGTTTTCCATCTATTATCCTTTNTAGGGCTGGATTTGTGGAAAGATACTGTGTAAATTTGGTTTTGTCATGGAAAATCTTGGTTTTTCCATCTATGATAATTGAGAGTTTTGCTGGGTATAGTATAGTAGTCTGGGCTGGCATTTGTGTTCTCCTAGGGTATGTATGACATCTGCCTAGGATCTTCTGGCTTCCATAGTCTCTGGTGAGAAGTCTGGTGTAATTCTGATAGGTTTGCCTTTATATGTTACTTGACCTTTTTCCCTTACTGCTTTTAATATTCTTTCTTTGTTTAGTGCATTTGATGTTTTGATTATTATGTGATGGGAGGAATTTCTTTTCTGGTCCAGTCTATTTGGAGTTCTGTAGGCTTCTTGTATATTCATAGGCATCTCTTTCTTTAGGATAGGGAAGTTTCTTCTATAATTTTGTTGAAGGTATTTACTGGCCCTTCAAGTTTGGAATCTTCACTCTCTTTGATATCTATTATCCTTAGGTTTGGTCTTCTCATTGTGTCCTGGTTTTCCTGGATGTTTTGAGTTAGGAGATTTTTGCACTTTGCATTTTCTTTGACTGTTGTGTCAATGTTTTCTAAGGTATCTTCTGCCTTTGATATTCTCTCTTCTATATCTTGTGTTCTGTTGGTGATGCTTACATCTATGACTCCTGATATCTTTCCTAGGTTTTCTAACTCCAGAGTTGTCTCCCTTTGTGATTTCTTTATTGTTTCTATTTCCATGTTGGATGGTTTTGTTCATTGCCTTTGCCTGTTTGATTGTGTTTTCCCATAATTCTTTAAAGGATTTTTGTGTTTCCTCTTTAGGGGCATCTAGCTGTTTACCGGTGTTCTATTGCATTTCTTTAAGGGAGTTGTTTATGCCCTTAAAGTCCTCTATCATCATTGTGAGAAGTGATTTTAGATCCTAATCTTGCTTTTCCTGTGTGATGGTGCATTCAAGACATGGTATGATGGGAGAATTGGGTTCTGATGATGACAAGTAGCCTTGGTTTCTGTTGCTTATGTTCTTATGCTTGCCTCCTGCCATCTGATTTTCTCTAGTGCTCCCTGCCCTTGATATATCTGACTGGAGCCTTGTATTTTTTCAGTTCTTAATTGTTGTGTTTGCAGTGCCAAGTACTGGCAGGATAATTTGTATTGTCATTTCTATGGCCTGCTTTCTATATATTAATGTTTATCACTGCATCACCTGTCCCGGAAGAGATAAAAATCAAGCTGCCATCCAGGAGTTCATGGAAGGTTATGTTGCCTCTGGCTAAATGGCAACACTAAAATTTGCACTGGATGTTGTCCTGTTGTTGATCAATCAGCTTTGAATGAGTAAGCTGTGGAACCTCTCCCACTATGCTAACAGATTTTGTTATATGAGAATTGAATATGGCTTTTGTTAAGTAAACATCTGGTATCTAGAGCTGGGGCAGCAATGATAGGGCAGAATGGTTGGAAATACAGAAGTATGTACAGAAACAAAGAAGGGAGATAAAAAAATTAACCATCTGGCGGGGCTACAACGGCAGAGAAGTTGGGTTAAGTTAGAAGCTAGCTGAGAGATTGCCCCAGCACAAAAAGGCCAGGAAGGCTAAAGAATGTTTAAAGATCTTTCTGTCTTTATTATTAAGCCACAAATGGGACCCCAAAAGCCCTGCAATATTTGGCACCCATCTTGAAGCATGAGATCCAAAATAAGGACTCAAGGTTTAGACGTGAGACCTGGGGGAGAGAATCTAGACATAGGAGTATAGAGCAGAGACACTGTCTGGAGTATGAGGAGCTGAAATCCCAGACCTCAGGGTCCGTAATGTATTCCCAGAATGGACAGTCCATTGAGGACAGTTTTGAGAAGCTTAAACACAGAAATGAATACTAAGTTTGTAAACAGTAAAGGAGAAATGAGTAGAAATGTCTTGTCTGAAGAAAGAAAAGAAACTGAATATGGGTAGTCATAGAAAGAAAATATATTAAAATTCACTATAATAAAATATCATCTCCAAAGAAAAGTGGGAAGCAAGATGAAAAGAGAAAATATTTTCTGTGTTAAAACCAGAAAATACTACAGTAGAGGACACCTGGACCCTATATATTTTGTTTTATTTATTATCATGGAGCTAATTATAATATGTTCAGTAATGATCACAGTTTTTGTGCACTCTCTAAGAAAGATCAAAATAAAACTGACTTAGGTAAAGAAATAGAATGCTAAGCTCCAAGCTGTGGAACAGAAATGTGAAGATCCTTTAAATCAGAATGAAGAAGTTTCTCAAACTAGGTAAGAGAAATTCAATATAAAGTCCACTGTACTGTAAGACCTCCAACCCTTGGTCAGTGGTACTTACTTAGAGATGTCCTGAGTGAGACACAGAGTTTTTTTAATTAGATATTTTCTTCATTTACATTTCAAATGCTATCCCCAAAGCCCCCTATACCTTCCCCCCACCCTGCTCCCCAACCCACCCACTCCTTCTTCCTGGCCCTGGCATTCCCCTCTATGCCCTGGGTCATATGATCTTCGTAAGACCAAGGGCCTCTCCTCCCATTGATGGCCTACTAGGCCATCCTCTGCTACATATGCAACTAGAGAGTTGTGTCTCTAGTTGCATATGTGAGACACAGATTTATTTTCACAGGGTCAACCTTCAATTAGTCCCTCAAGGCAAGTGACTAGAAGGCACCACCTCCACCCCTCACCCCAATGGCTTTTACAAGCAGTTTTTATACATTTTAGAGGTACAGGTTACATCAGCAAGGTTGACAGTTTGTGTGCCAACTTGACAGAAGATGGAGTTATCACAGAGAAAGGAGTCTCATCTGAGGAAATGCCTCCATGAGATCCAGCTGTAAGGCATTTTCTCAATTAATGATGAAGGGGGAAAGGCCCCTTGTGGGTGGTGCCATCCTTGGGCTGGTAGTCTTGGTTCTATAAGAAAGCAAGCTGAGCAAGGCAGGGAAAGCAAGCCAGTTAGAAACATTCCTCCAAAGCCTCGGCATCAGCTCCTGCTTCCTGACCTGCTCGAGTTCCAGTCCTGACTTCCTTTGATGATCAACAGCAACATAGAAGTATAAGCTGAATAAACCCTTTCCTCCCCGATTGCTTCTTGGTCATGATGTTTTGTGCAAGAATAGAAAACCTGACTAAGACAGTGGTTAACCAATGGGAGGAGTTAAGCCAAGATTCGAACCAGCCCTGAATCTGTTCTCTTTCTGTCTTCTGCTTGTCTAGCCCTTCTCTCACCTTGACCGTCACATCTTTAACAGCCCCACAAGGGTCTATATAAAAGCAACATTCCCCAGCTAAGGCAGCACATAGGCCTTCTTGTTGGAGGAAAAGTAAGTCTAATTTCCTTCTATTTTGTAGCACTACTTCTGATATTGAAGTCAATGATTCTTGAAGGTGACTGAGGGAATTTTCTATTCACTCTATATCTAAATCAATGGCTACCCTCAGACTGTCATAATTTTTCCCTTGTAAGATCAAAGCAAAGGTCCCTGTGGCAGTCCCAGAGGCTCCCAACTCCAAGAGAAGAGAGACAGTCACTGCCATAACAGGATGGGCATGAGGGCTGCATAGGATGGGGAAAGGAACCAGAATCCAAAGGTATCACAGGCAGTAATGATCAAGGTGGAGTGATCTTGAGCTTGAGCAGATTGTCTGTCTTCTGTACCATCCAGTGAGGGTTCCTGGGGATTGGGGCATCTATAGGTTTCACAATGAAAGCATGCACCTAGGCTTCAATATCTTCTGCCTTGATGGCTGTGGGAGTGATTATCAGCACCAGGAAGGGTCCCTTCAACCAGGGTTCCAGCGATTGTGCCCGATGCCTCTGGACATAGACCCAGTCACTAGTCTGGAAGCAGTCTGGTCTCTGGCATCCCTGAAGCATGTAAGGCAGACGGTTTGGGTCAAATCTCATGTTGTATTGATGGAAGGGTTTGGAGCCTCAAGAAGAGGTTCCTATCAGTGAGTTGGGATACCTCCAGTGGGACCAGTGGATACCAAGGGAGCTGGGGTACCAAACAGGATCTCAAAAGGGGTCTGGTTAAAATGGTGGGGGGTGTTCCATGCTCAGAAAAGGGCCAGGAGAAGAAGCACCGTGAAGTCTCCAAGGTCAGTTTAGTTAAGGTTTCTTTTAGGGTTCTGTTCATTCTTTCTACCTGCCCTGAGCTCTGGGGATAGTACACACTTTGGAGCTTCCAGTTAGTCTCCAATATCTCTTCTAATCTCTGACTTATCTTAGAAACAAAAGCAGGACTATTATCTGATCCAATTACCTTGGGTACTCTAAACCTCTGGAAGATTTCTTTTAATATTTTCTTGATTACCATGGTAGCTGTTTCCTGCTTGGTGAGGAAAGCCTCAATCCATTCAGAGAAAGTATCTACAAACACTAGAAGGCATATATAACCAATTTTCCTGGCTTAACTTCTGTAAAAATTGACCTCTCAATATACCCCAGGTCATTTTCCTCTAAGTCTCTTGCCCTGTTTGCTCTTGACTGCATAAGCATTTACTTGCTGACATACTTTACACTGTTCCACCGTCTCTCTCTGGCTAAAAGCCCAAGGTTCATTACATATACCATATATCCCTTGACTGCTTAGATGAGCTTCTTATTCCTTAAATGAGTCCATCTATGCATTTGTAAGTCTTTAGCTTGTTTTCTGGGGAATATAGTTTTTCCTTCTTGTATGTGACACTGACCTTCCTTCTCTAGGTAGTACTTGGTAGGGTAGCTAGCAATCTGAGTCCTTTCTTCTTCAGTATATTCTAAGTGAGGTCATCCCTCAGTCTAGTCTCATTTCCCAGCAGGTGTCTCTTGTAGGCCCATAACCAGGATAGGTTCCTGCATAGTCACTTCTCGGGCCACTTGATCTGCCTGTTATTGCCCCAGGCCACTGAGTCTCTTCTCATCTGATGTCCTGGGCAAAGAATAATATTCCCAGTTGCCAGATCAGGGCATCCAAGAGATCCAAGATTTCCTGCTTGTTTTTAAATTTCTTTTCCCTCTGATGTGAGCAGTCATCTCTCTTGGTATACAGCCCTGTAGACGTGGGCTGTGGCAAAGGCATACCTGTTATCCTCGTAGATGTTAATTTTCTTGCCAGCCCTAAGGTCCAAGGCTCTGGCGAGGGCAATTAGCTATGCTTTCTGCATCAATGTGCTGGGGGGTGGGGGCAGGGGGAGGGTAGAAGTTTAGCCCAGATGACATTTGTGCCATCCACCATGGAAGCACCTACTCATCTCTGAGAAAATTGGAGAAAATTGTTCCTATCTGTAAACCAGGTATCCTTGGCTCCTGGCAGGGGTCTGTCGGAGAGGTCTTTCCTCTACCCATGGGCTTCTGCTTGTGCTGTGGTGGCTCAAGGTCAGGGTCAGGCAACAAAGTGGCTGGATTGAGCCCAACCAGTGGAGAAAAGGCGATTCAGTCGGAATTCAGAAGTTGCGTCTGGTAGTGGGTGATCCTGGCATTCATCAGCCAGTGATCAGAAGCCTGCCTTATCACACTCTCCAGAGCATGTAATGTAGCCACTGTCAAGTTTAAGACCATGTATCAATTTCTGGAAGGTGACAAAGAACTCAACAGAGTGTAGGGGTTAGGCACAGTAGGGTTGATGTCAGCCACTGGATGGTTTACCTCTCATAAGTCCTGGACTGGGCAGTACTTTTTATTCCCTGGCTTCTCAACAGGCAGGAGCAGTGTGGTCCAGGCCAAACAGCACTTATGCAGCACCCCAAGCTGGAGGAGCCTGGAGATGTGTGGCTTAATTCCTTCCTGTGCTTCTTGAGACATAGGGTATTGTCTGAGAGACACTGGGGTAGCCTGCTCCTTGAGTTCAACCTCTATAGAGGTATGGCATTTTGCTTTGCCCATCCCCACCAATTCTGCCCAGGCTGACGGGAATATTTCTAACCACTAAGTCAAGTCCTGGTTCTGAGTAAAGGTGGTTTCAAATAATTTATACTTATCGTCTAGTCTGGTACTCAGAATGTGTATGGGCTCTCCTGGGCCATTTAGTTGCAGCCCGTTGGACAGGGTATCTGGGCCCCCATCTTGGAGAGTAAGCCTCACCCCAACAGAGGGCAGAGACAGTATGGAATGACAATAAATGAATGGGATACCCAGCCCACTAGTGGACCCTAGGTCCACTGTTCTTCAGGTAGTCCATGAATACATTTTGGTGTCAGTGTCTCCTTGGACCCAAGATTTTTTTTTTCTTGGAAATGGGGCCATTGGCTTGGAGGAGGACATAGTGTTGAGCCCCTGTATCTACCAAGAATTGAGTGGGCTTCCCCTCCACTTTCAGAGTTACCCTGAGTTTGGGGAGGGGGTCTAAACCTCATCCTCCCTAGTTGCTGTCTCCACCAGGGCTAACACCTTCACCCTTTGGGGGCGCTTTTCCCAAGGCCTGGGATTTCCCACCACTAGCTTCCATTTGTTAGGGCACTCTTGGGCCCAGTGGCCCTTTTCCTTGCAATATGCGCACTGGTTCTTTTCAAGGGGTTTTCTGTCTCTTTGGTTGAAGTCTCTCTTCTCTGTTTTCCCTAACTGCTGTAGCAAACATTCTCTGTAAATTCCTTTCCTGTCACTTTTCTTTTCTTTTTTTTTTTCATCTCCCTTTCATCTTCTTCCTTTCTCTTTCTCTGCTCCTTCTCTGTCTCACTGTCATGGAAGACTTTCTCAGCAACCTTCACTAAATCCCTCAACAGCTTATCCTGTATTCCCTCTAGCCTCTGAAGCTTTTTCCTGATATCTCTACTAGCCTGGTCTATAAAAGCCATAGTCACAGTAGCTTTGTGCTCCTCACTGCTGGGGTCATAGGGTGTATATTGGCAGAATGCCTCCATGGGCCACTTTAGAAAGGCAGCAGGTAACCCATCTGATCCCTGTCTAACCTCCCGAACCTTGATCAAATTTGTGTGCTACCAGGCAGCTAACTTGAGATCTGCCAACAGAGATCTT
Source organism: Mus pahari (assembly GCF_900095145.1). Lineage (NCBI taxonomy): Eukaryota > Metazoa > Chordata > Mammalia > Rodentia > Muridae > Mus > Mus pahari. The sequence continues at coordinate 50,602,317 of NC_034601.1, read as the reverse complement.
AAGGTAGTAGACCTTAAGGTGTTCTCCACCTTTGGCTGAATTAAAGTTCCAATCAGGTTGGACTAAAGGGAATCCTGCATCAGTGACCCCTGAGTTTTCTGAAGGAGCCCTCATAAGTTGTTGTATGTCATCCATGATGGACTGATGGGTAAATAAAACAGTCTAAAAAAAGATTAATCAGCCCCTTGGGGTTAATTAAAAAGGGGAGGGGTGGGCCTTACAGTTGTACAAGTCAGCCAAAAAGAAGGGCCAATATTGCATGGCTTGATTGCCATCCTCATCTATGGGTCTGTAGGCTCGGAGGGGGAGGCCCACTGTTGTATTGGGTGAAATGACCCTTTGACCTGGGTTCCATGGCCAGTCCCAGTTCCTAGGGTCCCTCCCCACCCTCCCCCCTTGTTGGGACTGGAGGAAGTGGGGAATAAAGGGATGCTGGATGAAGGCTCAAGGGACATCCTTGAGGATGGGCTGTGGGAACCGGAGCCATGGTAGTGGGGTAAGAGAGTGGAAGATTCATCAGTAGCAGATCCTCTGTGGAAGGGTCTTGGATGATGTTCTTCTTTAAAGACTTTTTGGTCTCTACAGTGTTCTTCTTCTTCCTGGCCAGGATCTGTGAGAGTTTCAGAGACAAAAAGGCTTTTGTCCAAGAGTGGTGGTGTCCACTAGATCCTTCCAGGTAACTATATGTGTCCACTATATGGTAACTATATGGGGCTACTATATGGGGTAACTATATGGTCCACTAGATCCTTCCAGGTAATATATGGGGCACTTTGTCTGGGTGCCTGAGTGATCGTGGTTTAAAGACTCTTCCCTCTACTACTTTGATCACCTATAAGTTGAAGGTCCTTACCAGTGGTCACCCTACTCTGAAGGTGGGCCATTTGGAGGAGCAGAGAGTAACTAACTTTCCCTTCTTTACTACTACTGACAAGTTTTCTTCTCTTTCCCTAACTTCCCTCCAGTGGTTAACTAGGATGTTTAATGGGGTAGATTCAGTCTGGCCCAAGTCCAAAAATAACACCAGTCTAAGTCCAAGAACACAGAGAAAGACAATCAACACAGAGCCAGTTCACCCCTGCCATGGGCATAGAAACCAGGTTATAGCAAGACTTGGTTGGCTCCTGCTAAATACTGTGTCTTGCCCTTTCCAAAAGGAGCAGAATCCTCCTGCCTCCCTCCAGGGGGCCTGAAGCATCCTCCAGACTCCCCATAGTCACAGTCACAGTGTTAAGGCACATCTGCCCACTGAAGTTGACTGCATCAGACCAGAGGCTTTCCAGCCAACACCATGCTCATGAGCCAAAAGTGAGAGACAAAGACAAACACGTATGAGTAGGTGCCTGGTGCTGAGCTTGGTCTTTTCCCTCTTGTCAGCCTAGTCTCTGGTTGCTGAGTCTTGAATCCTGGGATGAGCCCCCAAATGTAAGACCCCTGACCCTTGGTCAGTGGTACTATCTTAGATTTATTTTCTGGTGTGTTGGGGCTGGCTAGTCCCTCAAGGTAAGTGACTAGAAGGTGACCCCAAATGGATATTATAAGCAGTTTTTATACTTTTTAGGGGTGCAGGTTACATCAGCAAGTTATAGTTCAAACTTATTGGTTAAGCATATTGACCTTTAAATCTATTGGCTAGCAAGCACGGGCAGATCATAACATTTGAACTCTATATGGGACTTTCCAGAGGGTCACATGACTATCAGTCAGTACATTCTTCAGTGTTTCTGAGAATTTTTTACTCAAGAATGTTCCTATGGGTGGAGAATGGAACTTGGCCTAGCCTTGACACCAGGCAGGAGAGGGAAGCTGTAAGGAGGGTATGGGACTGGAAAAGACCTTAGGGTACCCCAGTACCAACTTATAGTGAGATTGCAGGATGTTAGCCCAAACCAGTTAGAAATTCCATTGCATTTCTAGCCACTGTAAGACAATTGCCTCCAAATGAGAGAAACCCACAAAGTTACAATGAATTTGGATGGGAATTCTAAATTCAAGGAGATTTAAATAGTCAATGGTAGCATATGGAATATACCCACTCTATGTGAAACAAATACTACATAAGTGAACCATGTCAAATGTTATAATTCCAGAAAATGAGAAATATTTAGTGACAGCTATATTGGAAGCTGGCCCTCAGCTACAATGGCTAACTGGAGCAGTGTAATAGGACTAGAAGTATTAATATTATCAAGGATCAGTTGTTAGGAGAAGGTGAATATGCTGAGTTATGAATGCAGATTCTGATTGATATTGCCAGCTTAGAGCATGTCATGCAGTAGCTTTAAATGCTTCAGATAAAGGTGAACAACAGGAAAAATGATTTGAATCATTTACCAAGATAACCAAGAGCTCAAATTAATCTTTTACTGATTTTTAACAAAGATCAACTTCAGCTGAAAATAAAGAAATATCATATCCGATGCAAGAGAAGTATTAATTGAATCTTTATATTTTGAGAAAGCTAACACTAAATGCAAAAAGTATGTAAGACTTTAAAGGTCAGATCTGCACCTGCTTATAAATGGATTAAAACTACTGTGGATTTTGGATCTAGTGGTTTTAATACTGCTATGATAGGACAGGCAGTTGCTAAAAGTATGAGAGCTCAAACTGTCTGATGCTCATGGCTGTGGAAGACCAAGTGATTTCCTTAAAGATTATAGATGAACAGTTTCTAAGAAAAATATTTTTTCTAATGATAATCCAGATAGAAAGCTTCCTGGAACATATAAAAGGTAAGAAAAGGGCAAGACACAGGGCTTATGATTGCAGATTATCCAGAGATATAGGAAGTAACTTCTTACAATAAAGAAACTGCCTCGGGAGTGGTGGCGCACGCCTTTAATCCTAGCACTCGGGAGGCAGAGGCGGGCGGATTTCTAAGTTCGAGGCCAGCCTGGTCTACAGAGTGAGTTCCAGGACAGCCAGGGCTACACAGAGAAACCCTGTCTCGAAAAACCAAAAAGAAAAGAAAAAAAAAAAAAGAAAAGAAAAGAAAAGAAAAGAAAAGAAACTGCCTAAGGGGCTTTGCTTTGGCCCCACCAAAAATCAACATGAGAAGTTGTTCCCTGTCAGCCAAGGAGAGACTGTTTTAGAGAGCAAATTTGGAGAGAAAGCTCAATGCCTGATATGACAGACAGTACTTATCTAAGCTTAACTACTCCAATGGATAGAACAATGGAGTTTACAAGTACAAGGAAACAAATATTGTGGAAAATTGCTATAAATGATCAGAGACCAAAGTTGAAATTACAATGAGATGTAATTAAGATTGAAGGCCAAGTGGATACCTGGAAAGATGTAACAATAATTTCACAAGATTTTGGTATCCTGCTTGGCTACTTTGAAAAGTATCTACCCAGCTCCTAAGGACTGTGGCATTGTCTCAGGTAAAACAAAATCTAAAATGGATTAAATGTATAAGGTCTGATAGGGAGATTAAGGCTGTAAGTGACAGATATAGCCATAAATTTATGGGGAAGAAATCTACATATTGCAACAATGGGAAACAGAGATTAGCATCCTTCAACTTCAGGGACAAGCCATAAAATAGAAGATGTGTCCAATAAAGATATTGAAAAATGTTATCAAAAACAGTTACAGACCACCCAGGCTGTCCATAGGCAGGACACAGGAGGTGTTGGCCCTCCAAATTTATAAGGAGGGTCAATTCCCCCCTGTTTGTGTAGAGCAATTGTTATTAAATAAGCAAAAGTTACAGGCCCTAGAATGGCTTGTTCAAGATTCATTAGAGGCTCAACATATAGAAGAGTCCACCAGCCCATGGAATTCTCCTAATTTATCATTAGGGAGAAATCTGGAAAATGGAGTATTATAAATGGTTTACAAGCAATTAGTAAGGTGATTATTATGATTAAAAATATTTAATTATTTATTTAAATATTTAAAATATTTAATTATTAATTATAAGGATTGCTTTTTTTTCAACACCTCTACATTTAACCATAGACAGCCTATTATAAGATACCAGTGGAGGGTTTTATCGCAAGGAGTGTTAAACAGTCCCACATTGTGTCAATATTTTGTACAACAACCATTGGAAATAAAACAGTTATTTCTGTATAGCCTTGTTAAGGATTTAAAATTGCTCCTGAAAAAAATACAAGGAAGAAATCCTAGCAATAATTTAGGTCTACAGAAAATTCATCCACAAATAGCACAGGTCAGAAGAGAGAGGTCACAAACCCCTTATGATTTTCGAAAATTGCCAGGAGCTATGGTCCACAACTGGATTAATTATTTAAGAGCTAAGTAATTTATTTCAAACTTTACAAGGTGATTTGGACTTAAATAATCCAAGATAATTATCAGCTGAATTTGGGAGAGAATTGGCTCTAGTAGAAAAGAGATGATAGGATGCACATGTCAATCACTTGGATCTAAAGCTTGATTGTATCTTAGTTATTTTGCCGTCTATTAATACTCCCACAGATACTCTTATGCAGAGTGAAGATAATAACTTAGACTGGATATTTTTAGCAGATAAGCAGAGTAAAAAATGAAAAACTTTTCAGGTTTGGTTGTGACCAGAAGAACAAGGCTTCACTTATTCTCAGACCCAGACCCAGCAGGGATTATAGTGCCTTATACAAATACGAAAATTACCTCAGGATGTGTAATCAACGAAGACTGGCAAAGTGTCTGCACTAGGTTCTGGGGAGAAATCAACAACAAATACCCCCAAAGCAAAGTGATTTCAGTATAGATGATATCATATCATATATCATTGGATTGGATTCTTCCTCATACAGTAAGAGGAGCACCAATTTGTCAATCTTGTACCTTTTATACAGATGTCAATAAATTAGGAACGGCAGGTTATAAGTCAGGAAATAAGTAAAGTAATTCAAAGCCCATATGCTTCCATTCAAATATCAGAACTTCGTGATATTCTCATGGTTTTATTAGATTTTCCATAATCTCTTAATATAGTTACTGACTCTCAATTTGCAAAAAAAAAAAGAGTTATTTTACATATAGAAACTTCTGAGTATATTCCAGATGATTCAGAATTTACTTTATTATTTATGCAACTACAACAGCTAATTCTAAACAGAGATCATCTATTATAATATAAATCATATTTGATCTCATGCAGATTTGCCAGGACCATTGGCACTAGGAAATAAAGAGATAGATCAGTTATTAATAGAAAATTTATTAGAAGCTTCAAAATTTCATAAAAGATACTATGTAAATAGTAGAGGATTAAAGAAAAAATTTTCTGTAACCTGGCATCAAGACAAAGAAATTATAAAAAATTGTCCTACTTGTTCTTTCTAAAATCAAACTCCATTACCTGCTAGAAGTAAACGTAAAGGTTCTCACAGAAATGAAATTTGGCAAGTGGATGTGTTTCATTTTTCAGAGTTTGGAAAATTAAAGTATGTTCATCATACAATTAATGCCTTCAGGATTCCAGTGACTTCTGCCTTGAGTTCTGAAAAGGCTGATTCTGTAATTACACATTTATTACAAGTGATGGATATCATGGGAATACCCACTCAGATATAAAACTGAAAATTCTCTGGCATATTATAACACAAAACATGATACGGGTATATCTTACAACCCTGCAGGTCAAGAAATTGTGGAAAGATCTAACCACACTTTAAAGGAGATGCTCATAAAGCAGAAAAGGGACGTGAGATCTCCCAGAGATAGGTTACATAATGCTTCATTACCTTTAATTTTTAAAAATGTCAATGAGACAGTTAGCACAGCTGCTGAAAAACACTAGATTTCAGGAAAGACTACTGAATTAAACTATCCTACATATGTTAAAGATGTGTTAACCTCAGAATAGAAATTAGGAAATGTATTGTGTTGGGGAAGAGGTTACAAACAAAAAGCAGTGGATTCCTTCAAAGTTAATAAAGATTAGATTTGATCATGGGAGACCTCTTGAAAAATCTCAGATGATGACATGGAGAAGAGACACAGAAGGACAAGAAAATAGGTGACACAAATGCTGATTTCCCTACATGGGAACAGTTTGGGAGACTGAGACCTGGATGTCTCTGTAGTAGACAATGATTCTTTGTGGCTGCCTGGTCCTCATGACTTACTATTATTTGTCACCCTTTCATATAGCATAGATGTGGATATATGACACCCAGTTTGGTTATGCAATCCAAACTGACTTACAGATGCCTTTTACCTGGTAAGGCATTGAGCATCATTAGCTGATCTGTGAAGACCACACATTCCATACTTTCTAAGACTCAAAGGCATGAGTCTCCTCTTGTTTTACAGATGTGGGTCTCTCTTCTCCCTGGAGTAATTGGCCACTGGCTCACAAGGACAAAGGAATCAGAGTTGAACAGGGTTTTGGACCACCCCTGAGTATGAATGGACATGATAACGTATTCCAGGATCAGCTTTGGGGAGACAGATCAACTTTACTCAGGGTAAATGAAGTGTTATAGTTTGGGGGAAGGAGGTAGGGATATCCAGAGTGGACAAGGGTCATTGACTGAAGGCTAAGGTTCTGAGATGCCTGATTAGCAATCAGAGGCACTCCAACAATCTCAGGTGCTTGTTGATCAGGTTCATATTGGGAGAAGGGAAGCTGAACCTGTAATCTAACCAAGGCTACATGACACCCCACAGCTAGAGGGTAGAGGGGTTTCAAACTCCCCAGACAAGTTCAGAGAAGCTCTGTTGGTAAAGGGAGTCTGCCATTTTGCTTCAAGCTCAGAAGACTATCTGGACAATGGTAGATTTCGACCTTAATAAGGAGGGTTTCTCCATATACAGACACTTATCAACTGCTTTTTCTACAGTAGGAATCTCAACAAAATGGTAATGATAAATATACATCCTTTTGAAAACTAAAACTTTCATATAAACCTCAGGCAATCAAAGAAGTCATAAGACCTGCATTCATCTGCCATAAGTCAAATGGGTTCCAGATAATTGCAGCCTAAACTTCACTCCTGTCAGTTCCTGAGAATGGAATTCCTCACTGTTCTTGGGATTCTGCCCCTTCCTTAACTGCTAGGCAATTTTAGTATCTGCCCCTAGACTATACTTGTTTCAATAGATTTTTCTCTTGGCTGACAGACTCTATCCAGGGATTTTCTGCAGATAACAAACTGCTGAACTCTGGGCCTTGCTGAAAGTTGATATAAAACCAGTTGAGCCAATGCAATTATTCCCTGTATCTTCAGCTAGGTCAGCTAATCAGATGCTTCTGGGATATGTTCCATTACGTACGTGGAGGTGGTTATAGAGGAGAATATTCCATTCGTTGCTCTACCTAAGGGGCTGAAATGCTAAGCCAAAAGGAAACTCCCTAATATAAGAGACAAGTGGCTAGCTGTTAACTAATTGACATACAAGAAAATACTAACATAGATTTATTAACTAAAATAGTTCTACAACATGACAGGGCAATGCTTTATGTAACATAAATCTTCCATAAGGTCTAGAGAACTCTGACTAACACACTCTGAGTATCCACATCATGTCCTTTCCTTGTCTGAATGGTTAGTTCCCCTATGTGCATCAAGGTGTTCATATATGCCAACATGAACATACTTGAATTATAGCACTTCTTAAGCCTAGAGCATTTTTTTTACACAACTTTTATGAGCCCCATTAAACTTGAGCATCTGTGTAGTTTGACATTAAATTTCTCATAGTTTTAAAAACTAAATGATATTTTAAAAACAAGAATTCCGATAAGGCCTTATTTTAGCTCATAGATGAGGAGTCACCTTGTGTCTGTAGTCAGGAAGACACCAAGGAGAAGATAGGGGGGACACCTTGGTTTAAGGTACCCTAGGACCCGAGCTCATAGAATGACGCTGCCTACTTTTAGGTAGGGTCTTCCTACCTCAGTTAAACTAATCTTGATAGTCCCTCAGAAGCACGCACCAGAGATTCTAGCTCCTGTCAAGTTTATAATAAATATTCACCAAAGTTATATGTCTCACTCTGCTGCCTATTTAGTTGCATGCCTTTAGCTCAATTACTCAGCCAGAACTTATGCTTTTGCTTATAAAATTTCAGTAGTCATATCTAAATAGGGCCTTCTATATTTTGTATGCTGGAGACATAAGATTCCAACCAACATTACCACCTCCTTGTTGTACATACAGTTTTTCCCCTTTGCTATAAATATAGTGTGATAAAGAACCTACCTATCTTAAATGTTTACCTTTACATTTCAGAGTAACTCAGAGACACCGACAATGAAAACAGTGCAATAAATGGAAATTGCAGAAGATCTAAGTACTTTGGGAGTTCTGGAAGACTCCCCACAATTCGAAGTTAAAGTGCAGCTGAAATGATTACTGGGAATGAAAGGTGTGAGCACGATTCCAATTATTGGTACAATTATTGCCAAATCTCAACTGGCTTGCTAGTTACCTACTATGATTAGCCGTCTGATGCGACCACAGCTATGATTGCAATGTTCTCTATCTATAGTGCTTATAAATATAATATTCAGCATGGCAGCCAGTAGTAGTTAATCTATATGAAGTTAGTGACTACCATACTAGAAATATCTCACCTAGCGGGTTTTCCACATTCTTACAAGTGATAGGTATGTCTGAGCTCTGAGTTATATAAGCTTTTGGTGAAACTAGTTTTCCATTCTCTAGACCTCACCCTTCTTACTCAGTGTATCTTCCAGATTTACTGTTGACACAGTCTTTGTCCTTGGGTCTGTGACTAAATAAACTGTTGTCTGTGTCCCCACTAACTCTGCATCTCTGTTAGGCTTTGGCTCAGCCTATTTTTCTAAAATTTAATTTTTTTTTTTTGAGAATTTCAGACACTCATATTTACATTACTTCTACCCATCTCTTGCCAACCTTCTGAGTTTATTTCATGTTGTTCCTGTGTACCTGTGTTTAGGGATGAACACTTAGAACTTAGCTAACTCATCAGGCAGCTTGTCCCATCAGAAAACCGATTCTCTTTGCCTTTTTGCTGCCATTGATTGCCTGTATCTATCATCTAGTGGCGAGGCCTTGCGAAATTTCCTGCCACCATTTGACATGTCACATGGTGTTATTATGCAGGTCTTGCTTAGGTAATCACTATTGAGATTTCATATGAGCAGCAGTTTTCTTGTCCTGTCTAGAATACACTATCTCATGGCTGGCCTCATGGTCTTTGGATCTTAGTCTTTCTGCTTCCTCTTCCATAATCTCTCCTGTACCTTACATATAGGGATTGTACTGTAGATGTACCAGTTGGGGTTTGATATCCCATGGTCACTCATTCTTTACATGTTGAGCAGTTTTTGATCTCTGTAACAGTCTCCATCTATTTCAAAAAGATGCTTCTTTGATGAGATGTGAGAGCTTCATTTATCTGTGGGTATAAGCATAAGTATTTATACCTCTGTTAGAAATTATGTTGGTTTAGGAAAATGGCAGAGATAGAGTCTCCTCTATGGCTTTGTGACCTCTCTAGCCCTGGGTAGTTGGCTAGGAATGCAGTACCAGGCATAAATATAGTGCCAGTAGGTCTTGAAGGATACACATTGTGAGTCTTAAGTCCCATTAAACAGCTACTAGTTACATCCAAGGTAAAACGTGCCACTATTGTAGCATTACTTGGATCTTGCTGGCTGACTATAGTTGTGTTTATGGCTATATAGGATTGCCCTTCTCCCTCAGCCTCTTACAGAGCACATTCAAATCCATTTCAATCTGCAGTTGCCTCCTGATGATTTAATTGGCTTTGAGTGTAACACATTCTGCCTTCTCATTGTCTGTTTTTCTTGGTCTTATTCCACTCCTCAGGCATATTCATGAGAATATTATGTGTCTGATTAAAAATATCCCTTCTTCCTCTACTGATCTTAGATAAAATCTAGTCTGTTTTCCTTAGGGTTTTGGCAATCTTTAGAGACAATGCCAAACTGTACTTTACATCATTTCCCTTCTACAGACAAAAGACAGCTTGAGTTGAGACCCATCCCTTAGAAAGGCAGTGGATTCAGTGAAAGGCCTCCTTTAGCAACATATAGGCCAATGTGCTTTTAATGGTAAAGTTCCACTGACCTCAATTTTATTTAGGTTTACCACTGCCCTTAGGTTCCCTTGCTCAGTATATAAATTATAATTATCTCCTGATGACTTTAATTAGTCTAAGATACGTTTAAAAGCCACATCTTATGTCCTGTTTTCTTATAAAAATGATTTGAAATACACGTATTTTCATGTACCTCCACAGCTAACAGCAATGATTTCCCCCTTTCTATTATACATAATCTGGACTTTGTTGCATTATAGATGCATATTGCTCTCAGGTTTTATGTTAGATGTTGTCTAACAAAAGATGATTTTCATTTCCTTTAGTTTGGTTCAGTGAAAACTGAGGAAGTTCTGCCCTTTAGAAACTGTGCTCCTGAAAGATGCTGAATAAGAACAAGAATCAGAGGAAATGGTGGAGGTTCTTGGTGATCCCTCCAGACCATTTAAAAAAGGCTTTTTCCCCTTTCTGCTAGACTTCATTTTTGTTTCTGCTTTGTTTTGTTTTGCTCCTTTTTGTGAGCTGTTTATTTACTTAACAACTGTTTGACCATGACTCTGCATTTCTTAGATTTCAAATTTTGTAATACATTTTAATTTGAATGTTTTAATTTTAGCTTCACAAATAGTTTGGATGGTAGGTTAATTTTGACATCATGACATTTTAATTTATGTCATATATTATGAAACATATTTGTTTTATTTGCCTAGCTGATATGCTCTAAATTTATAGCCTCTCTGCATTCTGTGATTCATTAATGGTGGGTATATGACTCTGTTAGGAAATGGAGACATGGCTCAGCAGTCAAGAACAATGACTGTTCTTACAGAGGTCTCGAGTTCAATTCGCACCTCTCACATGGCAGCTCACTATTGTCTATAACTATAGATTCATAGAATCTACCTTTTTCTGGTGGGCAAAAGTGCATAGAGACAAAACACCCATACACATAAGTAAATAAGTCTTTAGAAAAAAAACCTTAAATAATTGTTTTCATTATTGAAACATACCTGACCTTTGTGCCACACCATTCCTTTTAAATAAATAAGAGGAAGAAAGTAAAGAAATGCTTCAAGGTACCATAAATTCCTTTCTATGACTTCTTCCTATTGAGAAACTGAATTATTTTGGGGGGAAGTATAGAATAGAAGTCATGAGGTATATAAACTTTCCAAGATAAAAATAAAAGACTATAAAATCACCAAATCTAGAGAGAGGAGTTATGCTAGTTTTAAGCAAAAAGGGATTACATCATACCCACCATGCCAGCTCCATTGTTAAAGTTCAACATACATCCTTTTATAGAATGTCTAAGTAAGAAGTTGGACCTTGCCCAGTCTACCATGCTGTACTGTGCCCAGTGTCAAGCCCAGAACCCTTTTTTCTGCGTCTACTACTTTTGGCTTTCTCCGAATCCTTGTGTCATTCTCTCTAAATTATGAGAACTAAATTGAATCACAGATCCTTTCTGGCTGTCACATCTTGTGGTTCTCAGGTTGAGGTATATGGACGGCTAACTTAGAAAAGACTGGTCTATGCCCTGGAAGGAAGAAACATTAAAAAGATCATGTCATCTAAATGTGGATGAAAGGGCTTTGTCTTGTGTGCCAATGGTGCTGAAGTGTGGGCAACTGAGCTCTGAAGGCTCTCAGTCATTCCAACATACCAACAAATTCCCATCATCTGTATTCCACAGTGGACTTGAAGATGAAGGCTAATGGATTCCTCAATCTCATGGCCTGAGTACACTGTTTTTGCTACATGAAGTTAGAACGCATATATGGGTCTGTGAAGATCTATCTTGAGTAACAAAGGGAACTCTACTGTACTCTGGCACATGAAATCTCAACATGTCATCGTTTTCTGGGGATCATGAGTTCTATCCCATGTGTGTCCTATGTCTTAGAGCTATTGTTTAGTAAAACACAATTCTGTAGCTCTTGAGTCTGTCAAATTTGAATTTCCAAGGAACATGTGAGCAGTCAGCTCCAGGTACTTGGTGCTGCTCTTATTGGTGCCAAAGTCTGATTTGGAACTTTGGGAATCACCACCCCTTGGATTAAGCCTAGAACTGTAAAGACCAATGCCATGACTCAAATGTTAAATGTCTCCCTCAGGATCATGTATTTGAACACTTGCCACACGAGGACCTGCATTTAGATCCCTAACCATAAAAAAGCTGGATGTGGCAAATCATGCTGTAACCCCAGTATTGAGAAAGCAGAGACAGGACGATCCCTATGACTTGCTGACTATTTAGTCTAGTAAAATTATTAAAATCCAGGTTCATCGAGAGATCCTGTCTCAAAACATAGTATAGAGTGGTTGGGGAAGATATGCAGACTTGACTTCTAGCCTCTACAAACACACAATTCTTAATGTGTTTTGGATGTAAAATGTGCTATTTTTTCCATTAAGTTATTTACTTATTCACTGTACATCCTGTTCATACCCTTCCTTCTTCTCAAAGTCACCCCTCACACAGCCTCTTCTCACATTTCCTCTTTCCTTTCTCTGAGAATGTGGAACCCCCACACCCTGTGTACTAACCCACCTAATTTCAAGAGTATCTTCTTCACCATTTTTTGGGTTTCAGGCTGCTTTTGGGTGGGGTAACACAATTTTTCATGCAACATATTCTGGTTATGGTTTTCCCTCACCGAACTTCTCTCAGAATTTTTTTAAACACTAAAGTTGTTTTCTCTTGTAAACAAAGCTGTAAGGTGGATGTACAAGGATTGTCATTTAACTTTAGGCAAAGAGAGTGCTAGAAATGCAAGGCTCTTCATCATTTGGCTTTAAGTAAGCAGTTATTTGCTGCACTTGACATCTTTGAGATTTTTTTAGAAATGTGGACCCTAGGAAATAGAGTTTACTTATTGTCTTTGCCAAGATGCTTTCTGTCACACATATATTGTCTCTGTGGGCTGTTTAGTTTTTCTCAGTGGCATCTAAATTTCCTGCCCCTCTCAGTGGAACAAACTGATCCGATACTGGTATGTATCATCTCTCCCCACATCTTCCAAGTTATCTTTCCAAGTCATTATAATTTCTCTGTTTTTCTATCTTGCTACATGACTGCTTATTTGTATTTTATGTGCTTTATTTGCTTGGTTAGAGTTACACCAAAATATTTTATAATATTCATGGCTCTTGTAAAGGATGTTGTTTTCCTGATTTCTTTCTCAGTCAAATTTTTGTTTATAGAAGAGCTGTGGATTTTTTTTTTTTTTTTTTGAGTTAATATTGTATCCAGCCAATTCTCTGAAGGTGTTTATCAACTGTAAAGTTTCCTGGCAAAATTTTTGGGATAGCTTATATACACAATAATATCATCTGTGAATACTGATACTTTGATTTCTTCCTTTCTAATTTGTATTCCTTTGATCTCCCTAGTTGTCTTATTTCTCTAGAACTTTAATGATCTGCTGCGGACTGACCTCAGTCAGGCCCTCCATCTGTAGGAGAACTCAGGGTCCCGGTACATGTGGGGCAGGAGTCGGTGCAAAAAGGGTGACAAACAGACACGGACACAAGGGAGTGTGGTATTTGAATGTAATTTCTCAAAAGCAAGCACCAGTCTTATAATACAGAAGCAAAACAAGAAAGCTAGGCAAATATATCCACCAAGGTACATCCTTAATGGTTCTTTACACAAAACAAAGAAAATGCATACATAAAAAGCTAGGGGGAGCCAAGCAGTGTTTACAATTGAGATAGAAACATCTCTATCTAAGATTAGCTAAACACAGGAGCCAGGTGAATGGTCTGATGCAATGCTAGTCTATTGTTAAACCCAACACCAGGGGTCCCTTAGTAAATACCTGATTATGCTATTCCTCTGGGCCTAGTGAAAAACATGCACCAGGGGAATGTTCTACTAACCCTTTCATGAATAATACTTTAGTTCTTCCTAGGCCATTGTAAATTCCTGTGTATGAGAGTGACTCGGCTATTGTTCTAAGTAATTACTATGTAGACTAGCCCTGAGATTTCTAGCTCTATTCAAGTAAATTGTAATTCCTGATTACTTTCACTGTCTCTACTGGAGGTAATTTTGAATGTTACTGAATAGGTAACATTCTTACTGAATTACAAGCTCAGGGTGGGCTCAAGGACTGCCTAGGACATTGGAACACTGATGGAGGCTAATCTAACTTAGCTATATGTCAAAATCAATCCTTAAATACAATATAATAAAATAATACTGAAAGAAAGCACACAGATCTATACACCTGACTAAAGTGGGGACAGGTTTGGAGCATACGTGCTATGGGAATGCCAAGGTTCCAGGAGGCTAAGTTTCCATGAAACTCTTTGCCTTGGGACTGCTTCCCAGCTTTTAGGCTTGTCACTCAGACTTCACTGGAGTGGGTGTGGCAGTTCCCCCTCTTATTTTATTTTTCAGCCAAAGTTCCAGAATGTCCTGCCTCATCATCGCTACAGATCTCAGAAAAACTCTAAAGATGAGTGGAAACACAACAATTACTAATAAAATAATGCCAATAATAATAGCAAGCAGGACTATATATTGAACCTAATCCAAGAGATTCAATGCACTTAGGTTATTTTTTAAATCTCTGGCCAATTAATCAATGTTCCAAGTATCCTAATGGCTTCTGCTAATATCTGAGATTTCTGCCTTTAACTGTTCCATGTCATGAGAAATATCAGAATCTCTCCACACTCCCTGCAAATGAGCCTTAGTCTTTTCCCAGTAACGGAAAGGTGATCCTCACAGTGTTTGTTATGGGTGGGTACCACATCCTCTGTGGAAGAATTCTAAAAATTGGTGATAACTGCAAGGAGGATGGGAACAAAGAACAAGGGATGGGTAACCCCATACTGTACCTCAAGCTTGCAGGCAAGGAAGAGAACAAATATCCAGAGGTCAGGATCCTACATGTTCTCTGGTGATATCCAAGAGGTCAAAATAGCAGCCTCCTCCCCAGATTGGTCCAGGTCATGAGTCTTAATCTTGAGACCACATGTAGCCAGAAGTGTTTTGAGTACACTAATCTGGGGTTCCTTGATTGTGGAGAGGAGGGAACCCATAATGAGGAGAGCAAAGGAAACAAATGACAAACAGGTTTGGCAGATATGATGGCCCCTGGTGTTTATACAGAGGTGGCTGAGCTGTTCCTCCTACAATGTATCTATTTCTTTTATTGTATCTTCAACGCCTATGCTTCTCTCTTCTCTCTCCTGTATTCCCTTTGTGAAGCTTGCATCAATAACTTCTGTTTGCTTATCCAGATTTTCTATTTCCAGAATTCCTTCAGTTTGTGTTTTCTTGATGCTTCTGTTTCCATTTCCAGATCTTGACCAGTTTTATTCATGCTCTTAACTATTTTTTCTTGGCTTTCCTTAAAGGATTTATTCATTTCCTCTAATTGTGTTTTCCTGGCTTTCTTTGAGGGATTTATTAATTTCCTTCAATTGTTTGCATTTTCCTGGATTTATTCATGTCCTCTTTAAGGACCTCTATCATCTTCATAAAGTAGGTTTTAAGGTGGTTTTCTTGTACTTCATCTGTGTTGGGATATTCAGGGCTTGCTGTAGTAGGAGAGCTGGGCTCTTATGGCGACATATTGGTGTGGCCCTTGCTTGTTCTCCCGATTGGCATCACCTACATCTGTCCTTTAGCCTGGTTTGGCCTGCCCCTGTGCAGTGGCCATGCACCTGTGGTGGGGTAGGAAGAAGAATGGCAGTGAGCTGGTTCTTTTGAATCCCAACTAAAGTGTGGGATGGTTCTGAGCTCTCAGGAAGGCTTTAACTAAAAGAACAAAGAGCATCAGTGAACTATATAGGAAAACAGTACAACATTCTAAAAATACAGTTTATGGCATCAATTCAGGCATCAAACAGATAACAGCAAAGTGGCCCCTAGCTCTTTACTGGTTGTGGTGAGTCATCATCTTAGCAGAGTGAGACAATATGATTTTTTAATGTCTTCAAAGCCCTTTCCACTAGCTCATCAAGTGATCATCATGTAGAACTCCGAGAGCCCAGGAAATGTGTTGTGACTTGGATTCAGATTTACTGAGATAGGTCTCTATATAGCGGAAGATGTGGGATACACCACAGAGGGAAGTGCAAGGTGTTTATATCAGAGAGCTACAACTTATGTGAAGAGGAATACACGTTCTGTGTGACTACTAGCATGCTGGGGTAGGGAATATGGGGGTGACTGGAACCAGTACCAGCATCAGCAGAGCATGTAGGATTCCTCAGTTCCCGTGCTACGCCTTAACAGTGCAGAGGGCTTTGATCTTACTGGCTTTTATACCAGAGTCACTTGAGGAAAATGTTATCGTTCGTCAGGATCTACTGTGTCTATGCCTATGTACTTCAAGGTAATTTGGAGACAAGGGAGTGTCAAAGAATTTGGGCCTGTTGCTCACCTGGGTGGAGCAGCTAGAGGTTGTTTTCACTGTACTTACATTAATGACTTACAAACAATGGCAGGCAAGTCTAGTACCAGTCAAAGCACAGGAACCCTAGATGGAAAGGCAGGGCAGGGCTTATCTTATGAACAGCTCTTTCTGGTCTCATTGATTTAGGATTTAGAAAGGAAATTATTCAAAGCTCCATTGTATCCTCTGTCTTATCAGGGAGGGAAAACATTGACTGCTTGAAGAAGAATTAATCTTGAGTACCACCCAGAACTTGACAATAAGACGCTATTGCTGAAGATACTATATACTCACTCATAGACCGTGGAGAAACCAAGCTGGCATACACTTGGCAGCTTCATTTCTATGGGCTAGCTTTCATGGTGCTGCAAGAAGCTGTGCATACTACAGGAGGAGAAAAGAATTAATCAGTCTTACTCAGCTGAGAACCCTGCAAACCAACTACACTGACTGGCCAGATACATTATGTCCACCAAAGCAGTAGTGGTATGGCCGTTGTGGGTGTAATGATCTAAGGCCTGTTCCAAATGATTTATCCCACATCTAGCAGTGTTAAAGAAGGTAAGAATCTGTAGCTAGATTGGCCATGAACACTAGGGGAGAACCCAGTATTATTACTCTTCTAAATGGACAAAGTATTAAAATAACTCCTAATTACTTACTGTTATACTCACAAATTAGAACACCTCTTAACCCTCGTCAGAGAAGTTCCTCCTTGAGGTAGATGGCAATTAATAATGATATGCTCTGCTGCTCAGGGTGGAGAAAGAAACTATGGAGTGTTCAGCACTGCAGAGGATATATGCATCACTTTTTTTTTTTTAACCTATAATGGTCTTCATGGAAGAAGGGACACAAAGATTGTTAAGAGCAACTGTGTTTTCCAGATTCAGCAGGGCAGTTGCACATAGGAGCTCACACTGGTTGTGGCAGCTGTATAAATTCTTCACAAGATCAAGCCAGATACAATCCCAGGCTAGAAGGGGGAAGGTGGGCATGAAACCCCACTTACAGGCTGAGGAGTTATTGACATTTAATGGCTGCTGGAAAAGAGAGTTTTCTTTAATGATGTGACCTGAGGATTATGTTTAAATAAAAGAATAAAAGAATATACATAAATAAACTGTCCTCATCAAGGTATTATCCACCCATCATTGACGTATCATTGGCCTATCTCTGTCTCCAATCTGTCATGCAAAGTATGTTGATAACTTGTAGAACTGTATGGAATATTTTCCTAGGAGGCAAGTTCCTTCTCCACTTGACAACAGAGGCTCCATCTTTCCTTTCCTCCCATCATGAGATTCCTGGTGGAGATTTTAATTTTTTACAGGAGTCTGGTAGCATAGCATTTTGATAGCTCAGTGGGTAAGAGATTTTCCATTGCAAGAACAAGGACCTGAATTAGAATCTCCAGCATCCATGTAAACAGTTGGGCATAGCTGTAACACATTGGAACAGAGACAGGCAGATCCCAAGAATTTAGTGGCCAGCCAGCCTAACCAAAATGACAAGCTTCTGGTTCAGTTACTGTTTCTATCTCAAGGGAATAAGGTGGAGCACAATAAAAGAAGACACAAAATGTCCTACTCTGGCTTTTATATGTATACACAACAGAGCTTGCAAACAACACAAACAACCCCCAACCAAAAACAAACACATAAAACAAACAAACAAACAAACAATCTCTGTTCTCCTCAAAACCAAAAGGCTCTAAACAGATGGGTTCATGCAACTCTCTTTCAATAACTATACATACACACATACACATACACACACACACACACACACACACACACACACACACATACACACACACATATATCATTATATGTGAATTCAACCAAGTACATGAAACCCCCCCTCT
The DNA here is from genome assembly GCF_900095145.1 of Mus pahari. Lineage (NCBI taxonomy): Eukaryota > Metazoa > Chordata > Mammalia > Rodentia > Muridae > Mus > Mus pahari. Next base: position 50,584,017 of record NC_034601.1, on the reverse strand, counting down.
CTATATCTATCTATCTATCTATCTATCTCTCTCTCTATCTATCTATCTATCTATCTATCTATCTATCTATCTATCTAGATAGATAGATAGATAGATAGATTTTATATATATATATATATATATA
>NC_034601.1:50569750-50583213 GCF_900095145.1 Mus pahari | reverse complement strand
CTGCCTCTGCCTCTGCCTCTGCCTCTGCCTCTGCCTCTGCCTCTGCCTCTGCCTCTGCCTCTGCCTCTACTTCCTGAGAGCTGGGATTATATGTGTGCACCACCCCATAGCCCAGCTTGGAGGCCATTTTAAGTTGAACAACTACTTTCAAAGTTTTGTTTCCTTTTCTTTCAGTAAAACACGTTGGGGCAAAAAGCATGCCCAGACATGTCCCATCCTAATATTTTGATTTTAAAAAATGTTGCTCAAATATGTTCATGTCTGCTATTTTAACCTTTCAACTCTCATGCCCTTGAGCTAAGAATGTCCCCATATCTGCCTGATTTCTTTTCTGTCTTGAACTATAACTTTATACTGAGCATGCAAAGTATTGTCCTCTTTAATTGCACATGTTACAGAGCATGGTGACCACTAAAATGCTTTCCTAGGCCAGTGAAATGGCTCAGTCAGCTAAGGTTCTTCCATCTGAGCCTGACAACCTGAGTTTTATCCCGGGGACCTACATGGTAGAATGAGAGAAAAGACTCCCAAAGTTGTCCTCTGACCCCCACACATTTGCTGTGGAACTTATTATATCCATATACTAATACCTTTTAACCCTCATCCGAGAAGCTCCTCTTTGAAGTAGAAGGTGATTAGTGCAGTGGTGCACACTGGCTAAAGTGCAGTGAATAAGAGACTATAGAAATGAAACAAACATAGCATTTACTCCTCCCAAAGATAAAAGACCCCTGTGTAACCAAGTAGTGAATGACGCAGGGAACAGTGTCTTCTGGATATAGTAGGATAGTGCACATATGAGCTCACATCTGTTGTGACAGCACCCACAAGCCCTGTGCCACAGCATAAGCTAGACAAAAATCCCTGAGTGGGTATGGGAACTGGTCATAAAGTCCCACCCTAGCTGAGGAGACTGACAATTGTTAGTAGCTAGAAGAGGAAGACAGTTTTCTCTAAGAGTGTAGCCCCTGGCAACGGAATCCAGCTCCATTGGAAGGCTACTTGTCTCAGAATATGTGGGCAGCACAAATTTATCCAGGTGATTTTGTTAAAGGACACAACATCGGGAGAGTAGGGAAGGGGTTGTCTATCTGGGAAGAACAAGGAGAAAGGGGAGGCTGTGATCAAACATGGTGAATACAGTTCTCAGAGAACTAATAAAATATTCTTGAAAGATGAGAAAAAGACATTTTTAAAAAGTGTGCAAACAGGAAAGAAAGAGAAATTATCCTTCTGCAGATTACCTAATTCGATACTTAAAAGGCTCTAAATCATACCCCAGAAAATTCTCAAATCTAACAAACATATTCAGTATAGTTGCAGGAAACAAAAAAATTCAACATATATATTTTCATATATTCAAATAACAAGTCTGCTGAGAAAGGAAGTAGGATATATAGTCGTCTATCATGAGAGAGAGAGAGAGAGAGAGAGAGAGAGAGAGAGAGAGAGAACCTAGAACTCAAACACATCAAAGACCGCCATGACACCTAGACACTGGAAAAAAAAAGGAATCACAGAAGATAATAGGTCATGGAAAACCATTGTTAGTTCTCGACTGGGAAAATTAACACTGAGAAAACAACTGTATTACAAAAATGACCTTTGGATTTTATGGAATGACTATCAAATTTATAATGTAACTCCTCACAAAATTAAAAATAAGAATCAGAAAAGGACTTGTATTATAAAAGAAACAATACTGAGATATTTTTCCATAACACTTTTATTGATTATTTGGGAATTTCACATCCCACACCCTGATCACACTTACTTCATAGTCCTACTAGGTCTGCCCCCACCCTTGTGAATGTCCCCCTCAGAGGAAGAGGAGGAGGAGGAGGACAATGACGATGATAACAACCACAACCAGGCAAGTCCAGTTTATGTTGCCTGAATGCTCACTGGAGCATGGTCCAACTCCCAGTAGCTAGCCCATTAAAAAACCTGAGTCTTTCCTCATCAGCACCACCACCCGAAGTCCTCAATTGTACAGATCAATCCTTAGCATCCTTATCACATTTTTCTGTTTGTTTTTGTAATTTATTTATTTTATTTTATATGCATCAGTGTTTTACCTGCATGTGTGTCCTTGTGAGGGTGTTGTATATCCTGGAACTGGAGTTACAGATAGCTGTGAGCTGCCATGTGGGTGAGGAGAATTGAACTTGGGTCCTCTTGAAGAGCAACCCGTGCTCTTATTTGTTGAGCCATCTCTTCAGCCCCTTATCACAAATTCTAAGAGTTCTCTTAGATGGTTTCCTGTCTAGGTTGCTACTTTTTTTTTTTTGGGGGGGGGGGGTTGGTGCAGAGTGCAGGTCGGGTCTACACCAAAGCCTTCCATGCAGTCATGAATGCCACCGCAAAAGTAACGTCCTTGCTTCTTACAGTTAAAGGGAGCATGGATCATGGACTTATGCATAGTGTCTGGTGACATCACACATCATAGACCTCAGCATGGTTGTGGGTTAAAATGGTGTCCTTTGTCTGGCCTGCCACAGGGCTAGGGCCACTCATGGAGGCAGACTCAGGGAGTTTTGACTGCATGTATTCCATGCCATTGCCACCAGGCGGGTACCGGGCTGTGAGAAGCCGCAGGACCCTGCTCCAGGAGTGTGGAAGAGAACTCTGAGACCTGCTAGAGTTGGTTTGGACTCTTGGGCACCACAGATGCGGCTGGGTGCCCTGGAAGAGCTGAGAACAGAGTGGAGGCCTGCAGGGCTGGCTCTGGCCTGGAGCCAAAGGGAAAAGAGCAGAAGGAGGAGCGCTCCAGCTGGTTCTCTCGGTGATGAGTGTCTCTGGCTTGTTAGGGTGGGCAGCTTGGCTTGGTGGAAGCCATGGCTGAGAATGTAGAGAGGCCTCCTGTGTGAGAATACGCTGAGGCTCTTCAGAGGCTCCATTGCTCCAGCACTGTGGATCCTGATGAGAAGAGGTAGTCCATGGTTTTAAGGCATTTATTGTCATGGCAGAGAGTTGTGGTGAGCAAAACTGTACTCCCTTTTCTCAAGGAAGGCCTGAGGTTAGGGAAGGGGAGCTAAGAGGGTGGTAGAGGCAGAGAAAGGCAGAGAGAGGGAGAAGTAGAGGCCAGTCATGGCCACATGGAGAGAGAGGGGAAGAGAATGCTGAAAGAGGGGGAGCAAGAGAAAGAGAGAGGCAAGAGTAAGAGAGTAAGAGTAAGAGAGGGAGGAGGGGGCAAGCAGCCCCTTTATAGTGGGCCAGGCCTACATGGCTTCTGCCACATAACTGTGGGGAGGAGCCCAGACAGAACACCAGGGGACTGGGGTGTTGCCCTATGTGACTGATGGCCACAGAATTATGGAGCTGAGGCCTCGTGTCAGGAGCCTGGTGTCTGGGGGCATGGCAAGCAGCCTTCTGTCCCTTGCAGAAACACTTGCTGGGTCTCTGGGGTTTAAACCTAGTGCAACCAGAAAAACAGGCTGCCTTTCATGGTCCCACACATGGTCCCACATATTGGCCTCATAAAGTATGGTCACCAACCTGGTCCTCTGCCACAGCACAGGCCACAGATACCATTATAGCCCTTGGTTTAGCCCTTGGTGGCAGCACAAGCTACGGACATCAGCATGCCCCTCCTTGTGCCTGCCTCCTCTTGCAGGAGTATAGCCTATGAACATCAACATGGATTCAGGTAGCATCATAAAGCACAAAGATGCACATGGTTCTTGGTGGTACCACACAGCCTTCTTTCACACCCGGTCATCACTGTCGAGTCTCTAGTTCACCTTTCCCCATGGCACAGCCACCTTTTCATCCCTCCATCTTTTCCAACTCTCCATCACATATTCAGTCATTGTAGTGGCATTGGAAACTGCAGTATGCCATACACACATTTCTGCCCAAACAGTTTTACATGAAGATACTCACTGCAATGAGACATTAGTCCGGCTCCGAATTGATTTCTCATTTCTGACACACCATAAATACTGGACTTATTGTGGATATCTGCTGTTGCCCAGAGTCAGGATGACCTTGTTCCTAGGCGGGATGTCTGGGTGCAGGTTTGGTGCAAGTTCCAGGCTGCCTCACACCTTCCCACCTTCAATGTTGGCCTCTCTCGGACAAGCTGGCATATAGCCTGCAGGCAGCACTACTACCTCCCCACCTTCATCTATCAGCAGAGCAAGCACTTCAGGCTGCAGCTGCTGTAGCTTCAAGCTGGACGCTCCAAGCCAGCAGACCTAGGACTGGTCCTATTCAGTGACATCTGTTTCTGCAGGACTGGCTCCTCTCTCTGCTCCATTAGCTTGTAGATGGAGTGGATATTGGAGTGAACAGACTCAATGGATTTGGGCCCAAATGGCAGCAGAATTGATCATGCTGTACAATGAATTTTCCTGCTTTGGGGGGCTTCCACAGACCATCTGAATTTTTCTTTCTTAAAAAGGCACGAAAAAGAAAAAAAGGAAAGCCAGAGCAAAATAAGAACCAAGGGGCAAGGCTGCTTTCAGTGACTTCCTCCAATAAGCCCCTTTCTCCTGAACCTTCTATAGTCTTCCCAAACAGTGCTAACAACTGGAGAACCAGTTTTCAAATCAACCAGCCCATAGGGAACATTTCTCATTGAAATCACTACAGAAGTTCAGTTTGTTAGGTACAAACATGGCTACCCTTGCTTTTTTATCTGTTTTCCTCTCAGAATCATCTTTTTATTATACTACAAATAAGGAAACCTTAAAGCCAAAGTATAGAGATTACAACATGGACCATTGTGTAAAAAGACTCCCTTCCTATTACACAAAATATGACCCATAAATAATAATTAAAAACAACCATTTTTTCTTTTCCAATAAAACTAATGGCATGGCTTAACAATAAAAAAGCTGGAGTAAAGCCTAGCTAACTAAGTCCACCTATTACCTTACTCAGAAACTTACGGTATCTTCTTTAACAAAATATTTAGTCCCTAAAGCAGCAGTTATTTATAGTAATTCTGTTATCAACATCAGTGGGGAAATGGCTTTATTTCTCCCAGTCTTTGCCTTTCCCACAGAGATAGTGTGAATATTGTATATTCTAGAGCATTCCCTTCATGTCTGTGTATGCAATTCTTTCCAGAAGGACACTTGACAGGAAGAGCAAAATTCATAGCACAAAGTCCCTACATAAAAATCAAAGCAAAACAAAGCTCAAGAGAGCTCATATTAAAAACTTTTAATGATACACTTGAAAATGTATCACACTTGATGTGACCAACATGATGCCATTTTGTTTTGCCTGGACTTTGTATTTTTTTTTAGACAATTCTCAGTCCTCTACCTCCTCCCACAATGGTCACCGCTTCATTGGAAACACACTTGAGATTTTATTCTTTTTCTTTTCCCTCAGGAACTGGTATTATTGATCTCTCCTCTCATCAGTATGTTACTTAGGATTTTGTTTGTCTGGTCCATGTTCATGCTAGATCTAAATTGTCCCATGTTTTCTGCTCCATGTATCCCATTTTATTTATTCCAATCCTATGCCTTGTACTTCCTGCAGGATCCAGGTTTCTCATACCTGTCAAAAGCCATCTTGGACATCCAGGGTAACCCAAAGTTGGGTATCAAGTCAATGATTAATCACTCAGCAGACATTTCTCAGAGGAAACAAAGCTTGATTCTCTAGGACCAGCAAAGTACTCCCTGAAGCAAACAAGAAAGTTTCTGTGGCTAGTGAGAAAAAGTAGGAAAGAATCATACACACAGATGCTGCCTGGGCCCTGGACTACCTGATGCCCAACCCTAATTGCCCTTGGGGGTTGGAGGTGAGGTGGCATGGAATCAACAGCACAGAATCTGGGAGCAGGTGAGACAGGCAGCAAGTTCATCTGAATGATGCTTCAAGCTCCTTTAATACCTTCCACTTACACCTCATCGATCCCAAGAAAGCATTTCTTCTAAACAGCAGTTCCCGAATGGCAGGCATTGTCTGCATCAGTAATCCTTGCTCTTTCAGGCAGTCCTTAATTAGGTCCTCCTACAGGAGATGCCTTTGAGATTGCATGAATTTATGCAGAGGCAGCTGTGTCATTCTTCCTACATTTCCACCCACTCATTTTTAGATTTTGACAGCCTAGTGGGAGACTGGGTGCCATTGTCTACACATTGTTAACCCCATCTCTGAGTATTCCCAGTATACTGGACTGTGCCTGTCTTAGGATCTCCTGTCTTCTAGGATCTTACCCATCATTGATTACCAACCATGAAAGAGATATCACTATGGAGGCATGTCACCTAAGGGGGAGATGAGAAACAGCCTACATAGTGGTCTCATGGATCTCTGCCATCCAGGCTTTGATCACTTACTTAGGGGGGCTGCAGTCAGGATTTTTGAGAACCATCAGCACCTGGAGGGTCGCCTTATTTATAGAGTGCTGCCTGGAAACATGCTGTGTGAGACACTTAAACAAAATCATTAGTATGACAGTTCCTCTCATCATAGCATAAGTGGCTATTCATGAAGGATCAAACTGTCTCTTAATATTATCCCACACTTTCCTCAAGAATTCATCATCTAGGAAAAGCACAGAGACCCTGGTGACATTGAGGTTGGCTGTGTATTCACTTAACAGCACAGAACAGTTAAGAAATTTGTCTGATCAAGTACCTTCAAGATATTCTTGGATATGTTGGACTTCAGTGGCATTATGTACCTGGTAAGGGGTTAGGCAGATTGAGTGAAACCCGGTGTTGCATGCCAATAGGGACATATCCCTAACAAGGGCCAATTCTTCTGCCATTAAGCCAATCTGTTGTTGTAAAATGTAGATGGCTTGATAAAGATGCTAATTTAGTACTTTCTGTGCCTATAGCACCTCAGCTGTCCCAGAGACTACAACACTGACAGTCTCCACCATAGTGGCTGTCTGGGTCAAGGCAAGAGCAGCTGTCGTTGCCCCAGCAATGCCTGCAATGATGGCTGAGATGATGGCAGCTGTAATACCAAAACCCCCACTTCCCCTGTGTAGGGGATGTAAGTAAATCTGGGCCATCAGAGTGATGGCATGAAAGTGTTGTGATATTTACCATAGGCATCCAATGGCAGTTGGTTCCCTCATCAGGATAGCCTTTGTTGAATACCCCATCTAGCAGGTAGTCAGAAGACATATTTTGTTGAAGCAGTTAAGGCTGTCTCTGACAATGGAGGTACTGGTGACCAGAAAGAAAAAGGGAGGTCAGACATGGACTGGGGTGGCTCTTCAGCCAACCTGGCTGCCAATGGTCACATTCACACATGTCACCCAAGTCTACATTTTCACTGACAGGTTTATATGGCAATATATCCCATTAAACAGATGGCCACCTTTTAGGAGAGTAAAGGGGTATAAATTCAGTTAGAGAGGCCACATAAATTCCAATTGCTCATAATGTAGTCATACCAGAATCTAATGGGATACCTGTTAACATAGGGAGCAATATTGGAAGTATCATGTGATGTAAACCTCCACATGCCAAGTGTGAATTTAGATGACAATATCAGGTAGTCCCCAGTGAAGGGGTATCAGCCCCCATAGGAGGAATAACAATATGAACTAACTAGTACCCCCAGAGCTCCCAGGGACTAAACCACCAACCAAAGAGTACACACATGGTGGGACTCATGGCTCCAACTGCATATGTAGCAGAGGATGTGCTAGTCAGATATCAATGGGAGGAGAGGCCCTTGGTCCTGTCAAGGCTCTATGCCCCTCTGTAGGGGAATGCCAGGGTCAGGAAGCAGGAGTGGGTAGGTTGGTGAGCAGGGGAAGGGAGAAGGCATGGGGGAGGGGATCCTCAGAGGGGAACCAGGAAAGGGGATAACATTTGAAATGTAAATAAAGAAAATATCTAATAATAAAAAAGGGAGAGAGAAAACGTTGTAAGGAATGGGGCTTCTCCATCTATTCATGAGAGATTAGGCTGTGAAATTCTTTTGAGTTGCCTTATGGCTGTTAATGTTCAGTTTTCATATTATTTGAAGGTTGCAAAAGCAGGGGGATAGCCCAAATAATTTCCTCACCTCTCTACTTCATTAAGTAGTCTGATTATTAATCTTGTCTCAGATACAATCTGGTCTCCCTCAGGCAGCTTTCTTAGGAAGTTACCAAGGTAGATATTATCTTACCACATTCTGAACAGTCTTCAAAGTTCCTGATCATCAGGTCTTTTTTCACTTAAACGATATAAAATGTGTTTTTCTGAGGAAATTTTTATTCTTGCTCCCCTCCTTTCCTGATCCCTTCTGACCCACCCAAAAATCCAAGTAAAAAGAAACACAATTGGGAAGTAAAGCATCAGTTTGTAACTCATTGATTTTATAACGTGAAAAATGAAAGCAAAGCACTTGGGGACAGAGGAAGGAGGGCACACACAGGGGTCTTTTAATGGTACTGCTTAAAGTTATGCCTCTTATAAGTTAAAAAGTATAATATAAAAAATGTAACGATAAAGTCAAATTGTTTCAAAAAAATTAACACTTACAGCTAACAGAACCTATTTTAAAAGAAATGCCTGGGCTATGACACTTTGGCTGAGGTTCAGACAATATAATAAGTTAGTGATATAACATATCTGAAGCCTATCATAAGAAATAGCTGCTAACAAGCCTAGCTATTAGCTATCACATTTGATAGTATAGAGTGTCTGCAGTGTTTTAATTTTGTCTAAAGTATAGGTGGTATAATTTATTTATGCCATATGTTGGTCAGCTTTTCATTACTGTGACAGAACAAAACCTACGTGGCAAGAACATGCAGTGGGGGAAAAAAAAACTACTCATGATGATCAGAAAATGAGAAGCAATCCTGGAATCCTAGTATCTTCTCAAATGACATGCCCAGCTACTGCAAAACTAAAATTCCTATGCCCTACAGATTTCTCCGAAAGGATACTTATCAAACCTTCAACACTGTCTTTGGAGGAATATTAAAGACCTAGAAATAACATGTCACAAAATTGATTTTCTTTGTGAATCTAGAATTGTGTCACTAGCCTGGTAAAGGGTGCCTCTGTGACAAGTACCCCACCCAGCCTTTTGACAATGACTCCCCTGGGGACTCTCCCTAGGGTAGGCTTTCCTTACAGATGTTATCACTTCCTGTGATTAATGAAGGGAAGAAGACTGAAGAGTAAGCCAGATTTTCGATAGATCAGCAGTGTTCAACCCTGGGGTCAAGTCCCCTTTGAGAGCTGATCCTCTCACAGGGGTTGCATTTCAGGTATCCACTATATCAGACATTTATATTATGGTGCAAAATTATAGCTATGAAACACCAAGGCAAATCACTTTATGATAGGGCTCATCACAACCTACGGAACTGTCTGAAAGGGTCTCAGCATTGGGAAGGTGGAGCACTGCCTTTGTGCAGTGCTCTATTTGCCTATGTGCAGGTTCTATTTGAAACTTTTTTTTTTTTTTCACTATAGGAAAGGTTCAGTCATGGCTACAAGGACACAAGGAACCAGATGACTGTCTTTGGTGAGTCACTAAACCAAACAGTACTTTTTGAGACTATACTTACCTGTGGGTATAAGGACGAATATTTATAGATTGTAGGAATTATACTGGCTTAGTATATTAGTGGTTGTAGATTCTCCTCCAATAACCATGATTCTACCTGCTCTAAGCAGTTAGCTAGGCTTCCCTCCTGTTGGATGAGTCTTAAATCCAATTAGAGACCTGTTGATTGCTAGCAAGGCCAGCATGCCCCTATTGCACCCACTTGGGGGTTAAGGTTAGACATTGGAGCAACTTGCAGGAGCAGCCCCCAGCACTAGAAGAACCTCTTATCTAGCTGTCTAGAAACTCAGACACGAGAAGATGCTCCCCCATTGGGCCTAGTCCTCTGCTTTCCCTAACAGGGAGGAATGGTTTACGTCCATTTCTCCAGCAGGATGTCTCCCAGAAAGCTATTTCTGAATTACCCAGCTGCTCCTGTGTCCCACGAGAATGTGCTAGAACTCAATGACGAAAACAAAGACGTGAGGTTTCTAGGTTCATTTATTTTCACTGCTCCATTTTTAATGAATTACAAGATGCAGCAAGCTCAGGTGTCTGGAGACCATCCCTGTGGCAAATTAGAGCAAAGATTTCTATATATGATTCTGATGGTAATGCCATGTATTTGAAAAGACACTTGTCATCCAGAGGACTTTCAAAGATTAAAAACAAAATAGTTCCATTTAGGTACTCTAACAAACTGGGAGTCATGGGCAGTATAGTTCCACTGCATGGACTGAATGCCGATCAAAAGCAAAACGAAAACAAGGTTAACTACAATAAAGAAACGGTTTATGTAAAGAGAATGTCTCCCATCAAGTTCACATCTCTCCTGATTCCTGTTCTTGTTCAGCTTTTTTTTTTTTTTTAAGAATGTAACTGTTGTGAAGTCTCCATTTAGCCAACCTGGATGGGGAAGATAAGGTAATAATCTTGGTTACATGAACTCTACATTTGAAACTGAGAGCAATCCACTGCTAATGCTGTCTTATTTCTGTACTCAGAGGAGGCTACTCAAAAAAAAATAAACCACATAAAACACAGATTAAAGCAGAGTATAAGGAAATAGATATGGCTTTTAACGAATTGCATAATTTTCTAATGACGCATCGGAACAATTAGAATGTTTCATAAATTCATTGTTTTTAATTGCTTCTGGGTTGCTTTTTTAATCCCTCCTTGCCCCTTCAGAGAGTCTATGGGCTGTGGTAAGGCAGGATGACTCAGAGACTGGAGGAGCTTTGGCCTCAAAAACACACCTATCTGTGGGTTGCAAAAGATTTCATTTCCTATAAAGGAAGTACATGAATCCATTACTTTCCCTAGGGTGGTACCCCAAGTTGAGCCCTATGGAAACTCTGGGTTGATTTTTTTATTAGATATTTTCTTCATTTACATTTCAAATGCTATTCCCAAAGTCCCCATATACCCTCCCCTCGCCCTGCTCCCCAACCCACCCACTCCTGCTTCCTGGCCCTGGCATTCTCCTGTACTGGGGCATATAATCTTCACAAGACCAAGGGCCTCTCCTCCCATTGATGGCTGACTAGGCCATCCTCTGCTACATATGCAACTAGCGACACAGCTCTGGGGGGGGGGTGGTACTGGTTAGTTCATGTTGTTGTTCCTTCTATAGGGTTGCAGACCCCTTTATCTCCTTGGGTACTTTCTCTAGCTCCTTCATTGGGGGCCCTGTGTTCCATCCAGTGAATGACTGTGAGCATCCACTTCTGTATTTGCCAGGCACTGGCAGAGCCTCACAAGAGACAGCTATATCAGGGTCCTTTCAGCAAAATCTTGCTGGCATATGCAATAGTGTCTGGGTTGGGTGGTTGTATATGGGATGGATCCCCAGGTGGGGCAGTCTCAGGATGGTCCTTCCTTCTGTATATGCTCCAAACTTTGTCTTTGTAACTTCTTCCATGGGTATTTTGTTCCCCATTCTAAGAAGTAACAAAGTATCCACACTTGGGTCTTCCTTCTTCTTGAGTTTCATGTGTTTTGCAAATTGTATCTTGGATATTCTGAGTTAATGGGCTAATACCCACTTATCAGTGAGTGCATATCATGTGTGTTCTTTTGTGACTGGGTTACCTCACTTAAGATGATATCCTCCAGATCCATCCATTTGCCTAAGAATTTCATAAATTCATTGTTTTTAATTGCTTCTGGGTTTATTTTTAAACTCTCCTTGCCTCTTCAGAAATGTGGTTTTGAGCAGGGCAGTGAGCACTCAGTATTGGGTGGTTGTCCTGTTCCAGGTGAGTGAGGAAGTTTGGGGGACTATTTTCTCCTCTGTGGCCATTTTCACTTCAGGAGAAACTAAGAAAGGAATGATGATGTCTGACATTGGAAGCTACTTAGTGGCTCACGCTCAGCGAGGTTTCTGATGAGAAAGGATAGTAAGGCTATGCAAATCTCTTCACATGTGTGATTTTCACAAGGACAGTGTGAGTTTGACCATGTGAATAAGGCGTGATTTCCAGAAACACAGAAGACTATGGAAGAGGATTGACAGAGCAAGTCCTCCAGACCATTCTCATAAGAGAACACTCAACCGGCCACCCACATGGGGTCTTTACTTTCTGACTTCCTGTAATGGACTTCTGCCTTCCCCGGCAATGCTCCATGCTTTTCCTTAAGCTTTCAGTCCCACTAAAGCTTCACCTGAGTAGAGACATCATCTGGCACCCTAACCCCCCGCCAGTCTGAACTAATGCTGGCAAGTAACATTTTGGATTCTTTGACCGGAGGTCACATTACTCATCTGTGAATAGAAGCTAATTGTTCAACCTCTGCCAACAAATACTACTAACTGTTCTAATAAACAATGATTCATTAAAGCCTGAAGCATCTGTTGTCTCAGAGCCAACAACAACCGTTCGGAATAATTTACCTAGACTATTGAATATTAATATCATCCCCACTGTCCTCAAACTTCAGAACACTTCTTCATGAAAGGCTGATACTCTGTCTGTAACAAGTGACAGCCCTGAGAACTTTCTTTTGTTATTTTTTTCAAAACCACACCCTCCCTCTTTGCACAACTTTCAGCACATATGGAACATAAAGGATTGGCTTGCTGGATGGCTAATTTCATTACTGAAATTTCTTGTTGAATTAAAGTACATGTAGTTGCTTATAGCAAATTAATTATTTAAATGTTCTCTCTCTGCCTCTCTGTCTTTATCTGCCCCTGTCTCTATCTCTGTCTCTGTCTCTCTCTGTCTCTCTGTCTCTGTCTGTCTGTCTGTCTGTCTGTCTGTCTGTCTGTCTGTCTGTCTGTCTCTCTCTCTCTCTCTCTCTGTGTGTGTGTGTGTGTGCTACAAGTATGAAGGTACCCTGAAGGGTAGGAGATGGCATCAGATATTCCTAGAAAAGGAGCAAACAAGTGGTTGGGAGCCAGAAGACTTTGGTGCTAGGAACCAAACTGGAGTTCTCTAGTAGAGCAATAAGTGCTCTTAACCTCTGAGCCATTTCCCTAGGCCATGAATTATTAACATAGCTCCTAGTGACTTCATCTTCGCTCTCCCTGCTTTATGTGTGCTCTTATCACAAGCCACCAAAGTCACATTCAGAAATCTATACCAGGTTCTATTTGCCTCTAATAGTGCTAAGGTTTAGAGATGCAAAGATGGCCTCCAGGGGGACAAGGGAAAGCTAACAAACAAGGATGGAAAATAATCACTTGTCACGAGAATGGAGCATATTTTAGGAGTTAGGATCATAATAGATATATTCCCTTGATCCTATATATTCCCTTCACAGATATGAGTTAACTGACTGTCTTGCCAGTTAATGTCGTAAGTCTGGTATTTGGAGAATCTATACTTTTACTCATCAAAGTGGCTTATATAAGTCATCATTTAGAAAACTTGTTTTTCAAAGAATTCTCAACTGAGGAATACTAAATGGCTGAGAAACACCTGAAAAAAGGTTCAACATCCTTAGTCATCACGGAAATGCAAATCAAAACAACCCTGAGA
>NC_034601.1:50565464-50568795 GCF_900095145.1 Mus pahari | reverse complement strand
ATAGGGAACTTTTGGGATAGCATTTGAAATGTATATAAAGAAAATAATAATAATTAAAAAGTGAAAAAAATTTTTAAAAAAAGAAAATTTGGTTTTAATTGGTTGCTATTTTCTGTACGCAGAGGAGATTTTCTGAAATAGTTCTGTGCAACAGGGGACCTTAAACATAAGTAAGCTATATTAAGTACATAAGGAGATCTCTGAGCAGATAGCTCCCAGATATAAGCAGCCTAATAGAACCTGAAGAGAAGAGATAGGATGAGACTTAGTTTGAACTGTCACTTTAGGAAACTGGCGCAGATCTCATTTTTTAGGGACTTTGGGAGTGACAATTTATAACCCCTTCTTCTATTCTTGACTCTAAATCCAGAGCCACATGGCCAAAGCTGCCAAGTTCTGCTGTTTGCTAGGGCTGGAACATGGCCCCCTTGTTCTATTACATCTTCACCAGCTTTCTTATCTTATTTAGACTTATTTAGACTGCATGGCAACAATTGTGCTATGCCAAATCAGTTACATGATATTTGGTACTTCATCACACACGGATGAACTGCAAACCCCTGCTGAAACTCTACCTACCAGATTTGTGATACCTATCACCCCGAATTTCAGGGTTGAATTAGCCAGCCCTTTAATCACAGAAAGGTAGTGCTGAATCTTGATAGTATCTTTCCAACATCAAGATAAGAGCAAAACTAAAAAGTCTATAATATTTTTTTTCAAAATAATGAAGGCTGTGTTCTGTATTCAGTTTTATCTGGAACCCTGATCTATTATATGTAAACAAGCACTGACTGTGTATCTGCTGTAAAATTAGCAGTATGCCCTTATGATGGCTCGAGATAGCAAGTAGAACTATCATGAATAAACTGGTAGTCAGTACCGCTGTTGTTAAAGCATGTGGTAGATGAAGAAGGTTGGAGGAATCACAGGAAATAAGAAATAAGAAATAGTTACTTAACGTGACTATGCCAGGTAGCAGGGAGTGCCTGATTGCCAAGAGTAGAATTAAATATGTTAGGGAGAGAGAAAGACAGGCAGTGAAGACACACTAGAAGAAATGGATACTATAGTTGAAGAAAATATTAAATTTATAAAATCTTGGCACAAAACATTGAGGAAATCTGAGACAAATCTGTGAAAAGACAAAATCTAAAAGTGATAGGAATAGAGGAAGGAGAAACCCAAGGCAGTGGCACATAAAGTATTGCAACGACATTTTAGAATAAAAGTTCTACAGCCAAGCCTAGGCAGTGACATGATTGAAAACAGAAAGCTGGTGAAGATGTAATACAACAAGGGTGCCATGTTCAAGCCCCAACAAACAGCAGAACTTGGCAGCTTTGGCATGTGACTCTGGATTTAGAGTCAAGAATAGAAGAAGCTGTTATAATACCTAACCCCCCTCACTATGAAAACTCACTGAGACCAGCTTTGCGGCAGGGGTGTCCATGTAAGGGGGACCAGGTAGGCCACTGTGTTATAGTATCTCCCTCCATGGCTAAGAAAAATTGCTGGGTCCCTTCATGGAGGCCCAGAGATACCATTGCATGAAACTGTGAAGTTGACATTGCCTTGGAGATCCAAAAATGTTAGAGATGCCAGAGCAGTAGGATACCTGCTGAAGAAAGCTGCTAGAGAAAGTGAAACAAGCCCAAGAGAAACAATTGTGTTGCACACAACAAAGCCACAAGAAGTTGGAAATCTGAAGGGCATTTTGACATCAGATGTGGAGATGCAATTTGCCCAGCTGGTTTTCAGTCTTGCTTTGGTCCAGTATTGCCTTACTATGTTCTCTTCCATATGTTTTGGATTGGTAATGCATATCTTGTGATGTTGCAAGTATGTGATCTGCTTTTTCCTTTTGATTTTATAGGGGATTACAGTTAAGAGATTCCATGAATATCAGAAGAGACTTTGAACTTTTAAACATTGTTGACGAGACTGTGCTAGACTATGGGGACTTTTGAAGTCAGACAAAAATACATTTTGCATTATGTTATGTCTACAAGTCTATTGGGACCAGAGTTTGGAATAATGCTGGTTTGAGTAGGTTTTGCCCTCATAGATTCATGAGTTTGAATGCTTGGCCCACAGAGAGTGGAACTAAGGTGTGGCTTTGTTAGAGTGGGTATGGTCTTGTTAGAGGAAGTGTGTCACTGTGGGTTTTGAGGTCTCCTATGGTTAAGTCATTCACAGAATGGAATTCCAGTCTCCTCCTGGCTGACTTTGGATAAAGATGTAGAACATTCTGTTCCTCCAGCACCATGTCTGCCTGCAGTCTACCATGCTTCCCACCACAGTGAAAATGGACTAAAACCTCTGAAACTGTCAGCCCCAATTAAATGTTTGCCTTTGTAAGAGTTGCCTTGGTTATGGTGTCTCTTCAGTAAAATCCAAGCTATGACACCACTCTTGGACATACACCCAAGGGACATTTCATCCCACCACAGAGACACTTGCTCAGCCATATTCATAGCTGCTATGTACATCATAGTCAGGAATTAGAAACAGCCTCGATGTCCCTCCACAGATGAATGGATAAAGAAAATATAGTACATTTATATAATGAAATATTACTCAATCATTAAAAATTAAAATGTGGCAAATACGGTTGTTAATTAGTTTATGAAAGAAATTCCAGTCAAGATTATAGGCATTTTTTCAAACAATTATTCCAACTTACACCAAAAGAAATGCTGCAACTTATATAAAAAAGAATGTGTAAAACTGATGATTTCACAATCCCGAGTAAAAATTTCCTGCAAAGAATGTCCAAGCTTGTTGTTTAATGTTAAAATTAATAATGAGGAGGGACTTGGAATTCAATATAGTCTACATGAGGTCGAGGACGTTCAGCTGAATGTCATACATGCAATGGTGGTAAGATTGGGAGAGGGGATTCTACCTTTAAATAGAGCTGCTTACTTGGCACTATACTACCTAAGTAGGCTCAAACAACAAAATCGAGGAAATATAGAAAGTTCTTTTTTCATTGGTTATTTTATTTATTTACATTCCAAATGTAAACTGAGGCAGGCAGCTGGTGGAGGTCAACGCTGAAAGCAGCTGACAGGGATGAATCCAGATACTGCCAGGGGCTGCTGCCTACAGCAGCCAACGATTAAAGAAATTACTCAGCAGACTTTTCTCTGAGGGAACCAAGCTTAATTTACTAGAGCCGGCATATCCTTTGGCCAGTGGAAAAACTATTCTTTTTTTTTTCTTTCTTTCTTTCTTTTTTTTTTTTCTGAGACAGGGTTTCTCTGTATAGCCCTGGCTGTCCTGGAATTCACTTTGTAGACCAGGCTGGCCTTGAACTCAGAAATCC
>NC_034601.1:50560705-50564254 GCF_900095145.1 Mus pahari | reverse complement strand
AGGGCCAGGAAGCAGGAGTGGGTGGGTTGGGGAGCAGTGCAGGGGGGGGAGGGCATAGGGGACTTTCAGGATAGCATTTGAAATGTAAATGAAGAAAATATCTAATAAAAAAGAAAAAAGTAAAATACAAGAAAAAGAAAATTTTAAAAAGTAATCTTAGAAGAATCCTAAAGGTATTACAAATCTAAACTTTTATATCAAAATCAGTCATATGTTCTTTCAATCCTCAGAATGCATATTTACTCATCATTAATTCTTACTAAATCACATCAGGAATCTGAGGGTAAAAATGGGTATAAGAAATCAATCAGCAGCAGTCAAGTCTCAGTGAGAGTCGTGTCAGCCAGTGCTGCCACTTGATCTTGTTCCCTACCCATAAAAGTCCCTAGTTAAGCAGGGCGTGGTGGTGCACACCTTTAATCTCAGCACTTGGGAGGCAGAGGCAGATGGATTTCTGAGTTCGAGGCCAGCCTGGTCTACAGCGTGAGTTCCAGGACAGCCAGGGCTATACAGAGCCCTGTCTCGAAAAACAAACAAACAAACAAACAAACAAGTCCCTAGTTAACTAAGAGTGTGCCTTTCTGAACTTCAAATTGTTCCCTAAGATTTTCCACATCAGAGCCAGAAGGAAAACCATCTTAACCTAGCTTCACTAATAATTTTAACATTTTTTTTTCCAAATGTTTTCTAAGAATGGTGGACATTGCAACGATCTACATTTCTAAGCTCTTTCCGAGGGTGGTGATAGAATCATTAATCTGCTGGAGCAGCAGTGCCTGGAAAGATCACGTGCTACTATTGTGTGCGCCAGAGACACTGCCCAGTAAGGGGCTGGAAGCCCCCTTAGAGTTTTCATACAACTACTGGGTTAAGAGAGAGTCCCTTTCCTTATTTTTTTCCCCTCTATACCTCGAGGTCTCCTGCATGTCTTGGCTTCTGTGTTTCTTCCAACTTCAAGCCAGAAGCATAGCACCTTCAACTGTCTCTCACTGATGCTGACCTCCATCCTCCTGTGATTTTGACCCTCTTGTCTCTGCCTGACTTATGATTACATTGAACCAACTGGATAACATTAATATCTTCATCCCAACTCCTTAACACCATTCATAAAACCCATGTTAACAACGCAAATCTACATATTCTTGATTCCAAAGGTTAGGGAAATTTATTCTTGAGTATCATTCATGGCCTTACCAGAATCCCCTTAAGAACACCAACTGTGGTGGTTTGAACTGTTTTGACTCTCATAGATTCATGTATTTGAATGCTCGACCCATATGAAGTGCTGCTATTAAGAGATGTGGCCTTCCTTGGTCCTGAGAAGGCTTGGTGCCCCAGTGTAGGGGAATGCCAGAACAGGGAAGCAGAAGTGGGTAGGTTGGTGAGCAGGGGAAAGGAAGATGGGATAGGGGCTTTGTGGGAGGGGAAACCAGGAAAGGGGATAACATTTGATATGTAAATAAAAAATCTAATAAAAGAAGGCTGGGGGAAGGGCACCAATAAAAATAAAAATAAAAATAAAAAAGAGGTGTGGCCTCATTGGAGTAGGTGTGGCCTTGTGGGAGGAAGTATGTAACTATGGGGGCGGGCTTTGAGAGTCTCCTGTGCTCAAGCTCTACCCAGTATGGAAATCCAATCTCCTCTTGAATGGCTGCAGATCAAGATGTAGAACTCCTGACTCCTCCAGCACCATGTCTGCCTGGATGCTACCATGCTTACTGCCTCGATAATAGTGGACTAAACCTCTGAAACTGTAAGCCAGCACCAATGAAATCTTTCCCTTTATAAGAGTTGCTGCGGTCATGGTGTTTCTTCACAGCAATAAAACCCTAAGACATCACTTGAAGGAAGAATCTCTGACATTAATAAGGACGTTTTTATTACTATTACTAAGATACATTGGAAGAAAATAGGAATAAAGCAAATTCTGCAGACTTGTAAGTTTCAAATTAACGTGTGGGCAGAAGAGCTGTGTGGGCTGGATTTCAACACCAGCTCCCATTAGGATCTTCTGGGAGTTAATTAAAATGAAACTGAGTAAAAAGATGGCGGGAGGAAGGTTCTTCCAGGAATCAACTTAATCTCTTCATGGTCTGTGACTAACGTGCGTGGGACTCTGGGATAATTCTGACAAATAACCCTGCTGGAGGTATAGCATGTGTGGCCCTGTACTTTCTCCTTGAGAAGCTATGGCTTTATTCCCTGTATAGGGTTCTTTCAATTAAACTTGTTTCTATTAAGATGCAAACAATGCCTATGAAACTTATAATACAGTAGGTTTCTGAAGGGCTTTGTCAAGCATCTTCAGTATTAGTTATCATCTCTCTCTTCCCATCCTTACTCTTCCTTTTCCTCACTTAAAACTTATTGTCCATTATTCCTTTTCCTCTTTAACATTAGACATATGAGGGGGAAAAGTTATCATCCATGTTACCTAGCTGTAATGCTGTAAGCTACAATAACAGCCAATCTGGCAAAGCATGCCCATGAGTGAAAAACTGGCATAAATGATGTGGGAACTAAAGGGGTGCTGGGGAAGAGGTGGAAGGGAGGATAGCCCATGTCTGGCCAGAGTTCCTCCTGTGCTCTGGGCAGGTGGACATGGGAGTTCTGCCAGACGCTTTCCACTCGGCCCCGGGTGGGCATCTAAGCCACCGACCCCACTCGATGGGAGGTGGACAAGGGGAGGCCCCCAACTGGGGGAATGGGGCAACATCCTGTCTCTCCGGGGTTATGGGAGAGAGGACTTGGGGAGAGAGGTTTCCACACAGGCGAGAGTCTGTGCAGTGGGCCTTGATGAGCAGAGACTGTCTATGGTTTTAGAGCTTTATTATAGAAAGGCAGGGGGAAAGAGAGAAGGGAAAAGAGAGAGAGGCTGTCCGTGGCCAAGAGAAGAGAACGGGGAAAAGGAGAGAGAGAAGAAAGGCTAGAAGACAGCCACAAGACAACAAAAAAATAACAGGAAGCAACATTTACTTTTCCTTAATATCTTAATATCAAAGGACTCAACCCCCCAATAAAAAAGACATAGACTAACAGACTGGCTACAGAAACAGGACCCAACTTTTTGTTGCTTACAGGAAACCCACCTCAGGGAAAAAGACAGACACTACCTCAGAGTAAAAGGCTGGAAAACAATATTCCAAGCAAATGGTCCAAAGAAACAAGCTGCAGTAGCCATTATAATATCTAATAAAATCGACTTCCAATCCAAAGTTATCAGAAAAGACAAGGAGGGGGCCCTTCATACTCAACAAAGGTAAAATCTACCAAGATGATCTCTCAATTCTGAATATCTGTTATCCAAATGCAAGGGCAGCCACATTCATTAAAGAAACTTTAGTAAAGCTCAAAGCACACATTGCACCTCACACGATAATAGTGGGAGACTTCAACACCCCACTCTCACCAATGGACATATCCTGGAACCAGAAACTAAACAGAGACACATGGACACTAACAGAAATTATGAAACAAATGGATTTAATAGATATCTACAGAACATTTTATCCTACAACAAAAGGATATACCTTCTTCTCAGCACCACAT
>NC_034601.1:50522539-50556748 GCF_900095145.1 Mus pahari | reverse complement strand
AATAATAATAATAATAAAAGACTACCTTCTCAATTCCTAAGTCTATGCTTATAAATTAATGCAGCTCCCAGCCTTGATCAGAGAAATTTCATTGTGTAGTGGATACTGTTCAATACAGATGTTTACAACTAATCAAAGTAAAGTTAATGAAGTTTCTCTGAGGTGCTCAGCCACAAATAGTACATTTATATCGCAGGGACTCTGGCTTCTATTCTGTGATTCTGAACATCAAAGAAGAGGGAACAAAAAGAGTCTCAGAGCCAGAGGCTGGGGAGGACCACAGCAAAATAGTGTCTTCTGGACATGATATTACTGATCCCCCCTCCCAACACACACACACACACACACACACACACACACACACACACACACACACACACACTAAAATTATAGTAGCAGCCATTGCCATTGCCTCAGAGGATCTGGCCATTCAACATTCCAGCAAGAAGTAGGGTGGGCCTACTCTAGAAGAGGAGATGTTAACTGTTGATTCAACTCTGGGGAGACTTATTTTTTCTAAGGGTGTGTCCCTTGGTGTGTCAACCATGCTCCAGTGAATGGCCCCACACCCATGAGTATAAGTGGTGTTGATCTCGGTTGCAGTGGAAATTTTATGGAGAGAAACAAAGACAGAAACACAGAGAGAACATAAAGTTTGGAGGTGATAGAGGGTTGAGAGCTCAATCTGGAAGAAATTAAAAGGAGGATTATGGGAGTAAAAATGACCAATATACATTGTTTGCATATATGAAATTCTCAGAGTTAATAAAAATATTGTAGTTACCAATGGACTCTCTCTCCTACCACCAGGACACTTAGACAATTATGTTCATAGCAGCTTTATTCATGATAGCCCCAAACTGGGAACAACTTAGATGCCTTTAACTGACTAATGGATAAAGAAAATGTGGTACATTTACACAATGGATTATTACACAGGTATTTAAAAAAAATGACTCATGAAATCTACAGACAAATGTGTAAAACTAAAAGAAAAAATTATCCTGATATATCTCAGATCCAGAAAAATAAACATGATATGTAGTCACTTATAAGAGGATATTAGCTCTAAGGTAAAGGATATTATTTTATATTCCACAGACCCTGGGAGGCTAAGTAACAAGGAGGACTCAATTGGGAGGACACAGGGATCTCCCTGGAAAGGGGAAATAGAATGAATTATGCAGTTTGACTGGGGACAATTGTGGATGGGAGCATGGTGATTAGGTGGGGGGGTTAAAGAATACTGGGAGAGACAATTGGAATTGGGGGGTATTTGGGGGGGCAAGGTAGAAACCTAGTCCAGTGGGGACTCCCTGGATTCTACAAGGATGACCTAGTGAACATTCCTAGTAATAGGGAATATGGAACCTGAACTGGACATCTGGAGCCAGGCCAGACTTCCATGGGAGGGACTAGGACACTAACCCAGCCACAAAAACTTTCAACCTACAATTTGTCCTGCCTGCAAGACGTTCTGGGGTAAAGGTAGCTCAGAGCTTGTCAGTGACTGGTCCAACTTGAGACCTATGCCACAAAAGGGAACCCAAACTTGATACTGCCTAGAGGGCCAGGAACCAGAATGTCTGGTTAGCCCAGAGATTTATCCTCATAGAGAAGAGCCTAGCATAGTCATCATTAGAAAACTTCATCCAGCAATTGATAGAAGCAGATGCAGAGACCCATAGTCAAACATTAGGCAGAGCTCAGGGAATCCCACAGAAGAGGCAAGAGAAGGATTGGAGGAACCAAAGAGGTCAAGTATATTACATGAATATGGCCCGCCGAATCAATTAACCAGGGATCATAGGGGTGCACAGAAACTGAACCAACAATCAGGTAACCTGAATGGATCTGATATAGGTCCTCTACATATGTTAGAGTTGTACAGCTCGGTCTTTGTCATTGTTGTTGTCGTCATCATCATCATCATCATGTTCTTCTTCTTCATCATCATCTTCATCTTCTTTTTTTACATTTTTAAAATTATTTTATTTATTTACATTCCAAATGTTGTCCCCCTTTCCTGGTCTCCCCTCTGCAAACCCCCATCCTATCTCTCCTCCCCTTTTCCTCTAAGAGGACACTCCCCCAACCACCCACCCTCTCCTCACCCCTCTAGCATCCCCCTTCACTGGGGCAACAAACCTCCACAGGACCAAGGGCCTTCATTCCCATTGATGCCAGATGAGGCTATCTTCTGCTACATATGCAGCTGGATCCACAGACCCATCTATGTACTCTTTGGTTGGTGGTTAAGTCCCTGGGAGCTCTTAGGGGTCAGGTTAGTTGAAATTGTTGTTTTTCCTATGCGGTTGCAGTCCCCTTCAGCTCCTTTAGTCTTTCTCTAACTCTTCTTCCTTGGAGTCCCAGGCTCAGTTCAATGGTTGACTGTGAGTATCTGCATCTTAGTCAGGGGTTGCCAGAGGCTCTCAAAGGGCATCAATACTAGGCTCCTGTCTGCAAACTACCTCTTGGCAATAGCAATACTGTCGGGGTTTGATGTCTGCAGGTGGAATGGATCCTCAGGTGGGGCAGACTTTGAATGGCCTTTTCTTCAATCTCTGATCCATTTCTTGTCCCTGTCTTTCCTTTAGAGAGTAAAAATTTTGGGTTAAAATTTTTGAGAATGGTGGGTGGCCCGATCCCTCAACCAGGGGCCATGGCTATCTACTGGAGTTGGTCTCTTCAGGTTCTATCTTCCCTCTGTTCAGTATTTCTGCTAATGACATCACGACTGGGTCCTGGAGGCTCTCACATCCCTGGTGTCTGGGATTTTCTAGTGGTCACCCCCGTTCCCCATCTCCCACTGCTACAGATTCCTATTTGTTCTTCTGGCCCTCTGGACTTCTCTCCTGTCACTTCCCATACTTGAACCTGCTCCCCCTTTCTCTCTCCTCCCCTTCCCCACCCAGAACACTCCCTCCCTCTACTTTCCATGATTATTTTGTTCCCCCTTCTAAGTGGGATTGAAGCATCCATACTTTGGCCTTCCTTCTTGTTAAGCTTCACAAGGTCTGTGAGTTGTATCCTGGGTATTCTGAGCTTTGGGGCTAACACCAACTTATTAGTGAGTGCATGCCATGTGTGTCCCTTTGGGTCTGGATTACCTCACTCAGGATGGTATTTTCTAGTTTCATCCAATTGCCTGAAAAATTCATGTAGTCATTATTTTAAATAGCTGAGTAGCATTCCACTGTGTAAATGAACACCACATCTTCTGTATCCATTCTTCCATTGAGAGACATCTGGGTTGTTTCCAGCTTCTAGTGATTATAAATAAGGTCACTGTAAACATAGTGGAGCATGTGTCCTTGTTATACATTGAAGCATCTTTTGGGTATATGCCCAGGAGTGGTATAGCTGGATCTTCAGGTAGAAAAATTTCTGATTTTTAAAGGAACTGCCACATTGATTTCCAGAGTGTTTGTACAAGCTTGCAATCCCACCAGCAATGGAGGAGTGTTCCTCTTTCTCCACATCCTCGCCAGCATCTGCTGTCACCTAATATATATATTTTTTGATCTTAGTCACTCTGATTGGAATCTCAGGGTCATTTTGATTTGCATTTCCCTGATGATTAAGACTGTTGACCATATTTAAGTGCTTCTCAGCCATTTGAGATT
Organism: Mus pahari; assembly: GCF_900095145.1. NCBI lineage: Eukaryota > Metazoa > Chordata > Mammalia > Rodentia > Muridae > Mus > Mus pahari. Next base: position 50,553,122 of record NC_034601.1, on the reverse strand, counting down.
CCTCAATTGAGAATTCTCTGTTTTAGCTGCATCTTCTTGAGGGACAATGGGAGAAAATGCTGTCACTGACTATTTTGCCTGCTTTTGGGACCCTTTTCCAGTCTTGATATGAGGGTTTGTGCCTAGTCTAATTGTATCTTGTTATGCCGTGTTCAGTTGATATCCATGGCAGACTAATCTTTTCTGAAGGGAAACAGAAGGAATGGATCTGGGAGAGTGAGGAGGTGGACAGGGGAGACTGGGATGAGAGGAGGGAGATGAGACTTTAGTCAGGTCGGGATATAAAAAATTCTTCCAAAGAATCCTGCCAGTACTTGAGCCACAATCAGAGATTCTAACTGAGTAATCAGGGTAGAACCGGGAGTCATCATGTTCAAATACCTCCTAGAAGGTATTTAAGAGCCAAGGATCAGGAACCCATTATTTGTATTCAAGGGCAGCTCCACTATTGTGCATTTGATCCAGAACACATATTTAAGCTACCTCACTTCATTCTAAAACATATGAACAATGTTATTAATAAAACTCTCCTGTACAGCTGAAAATAAGAAGGCATGCACACATATCATTGCCATAAAGAAGTCTCTGCCTAAAGTCAAAATGATTTTCTGTCTAAAAAAACCACATAGCTTTCCAGGGTAATGTCTTATATTACCTGAGGCAGGAACCAGGGGATTTCTGTGTAGTGCAATTACAAAGCAAAGTATGGGAGATACTAGACGGACTCTCCTCTGCCCCGTGTCATTAAGATGCTCTTTAGATGTTCTCACTCCAGAGTGCCAGGGGAATGGTAGCATTAGGACAACAGCTGCACCTCTCCTCATGGCAGACTGGAAGACTAAAATTGAGAAAGGCTGGAACTTCCTGTGGGAAAAATTTGGTAAGATGTGTGGTCAACAGTGATCAAGGCTTGGCTGTCTGCTAAAGTAGTGCTTCTCTGCCTGGTCACATAAAGAAAACATATGAAAAGCCATATGTGAACATATGCGAACATGTGAAAAGCCATATGTGAACATATTTGAACATATGTGAACATGTGAAAAGCCATATGTGAACTATGTGAACATATGTGAACATATGAAAAGCCATATGTGAACTACTGAAGAGTCATAAAACATGAATGATGTCTAATCCCCACCCCAGATTTGTTAAATCATAATGTCCATGGGTGAGGTCTGAGAACAACCTATCTTTCTTTTGTTCTTTGGTCATAGGATATCCGAACCTATTTCTAGTTAGGGTCTGGCTAAGCCCTTACTTAGCACACACCTTTAATGCCTCTGGCTGGAATACAGACACACCCTTAGCAGTCACCTTTAATCCCAAATAATGAAGGTGAAGGTAGCTTGTAGAAGGAGGCACCCATGTTTGAAAGTGACGTCACATTGAGTGGCAGAAAAAGTGATGAATCAGAGAAAGATTTGACAGAAAATAGGTAGGATATGCTCAACTCTCACAGGAAGAGATAGGAAAGGGAAGCTACTTAAGGGAGAGACAGTGCAGGAGGAAGAACGTACAGTGCAGAATACAGGAGAGTTCGTGGAGGCAGTACAGTAGAGTTGAGAGGGAGAGTATAGTGGCACAGAGAGGGAGGAGGAGGCAGGGTTGCCTGAAGAGTTTTACGGAGACAGATTAAAGAGAACAAGTTAGACACAGGTGAAGACAGAATGAGCCAGAGAATGAGAAGGAAACAGGTTAGAATTTATTGTTAAAGTTAGCATGGGGCCATGAAGAATAATTCAGGAGAAGCTGAGAGAAGCCAGATTGAATCGGCTAGTGTGGAGAAGAGTTTTGAATTAGAACAGCAGCGGTGAGCCAGTCAGCTAGAGTTCAGAAAGAACTGGAGAGGGTGAGCTTATTCAGAAGTAAGGTTCAGCAGTAAGTTTTAGGATCAAGTTTTCAGCAGCTGAAGACATTCTGGGCCTAGATAAGATTGCACAGAAACTAGAAGCTTCCAGGAGTCGGCCTAGGTTAGCGAACAGAGAAGACAGTAAGCCTCCAAGACAACAATTACTACAGGAGAAGAAAAGTTTCTTTTACAGCCTTTCTTCACTTCATTTTCCCTTTCTTTGTAATCGCTCAGATGTCAATTCTTTTATGCCTCCTTTGTAAGGTTGATTGGCCATGCCAACATTACTGCTAAATGAAGGAAAGACGAATAGATGTGGGTGGATAGCAACCAGATTTTCAACATTTACCAAGACGTCTTGCATGCACTAATTAATTTAATGATCCTAACCACCATATGAAGTAGAGAGGTGAGGAAATTATTTGGGCTATCCCCCTGCTTTTGCAACCTTCAAATAATATGAAAATTGGATATTAACAGCCACAAGGCATCTCAAAAAAAATTTTACAGTCTAATCTCTCAGGACTAGATGGAGAAACCCCATTCCTTATGTTTTCTCTCTCCTGTTTTTCATTAAATATTTTCTTTATTTACATTTCAAATGTTATCCGCTTTCCTGGTTCCCCTCTGAAGATCCCCTCCCCCTATGCCTTCCCCACTCCCCCTGCTCACCAACCTACCCATTCCTGCTTCCTGGCCCTGGCATTCCCCTACACAGGGGCATAGAGCCTTCACAGGACCAAGGGCCTCTCCTCCCACTGGTGTCCGACTAGCCCATCTTCTGCTACATATGCAGTTGGAGCCATGAGTCCCACCATGTGTGTACTGTTTGGTTGGTGGTTTAGTGCCTGGGAGCTCTGGGGTACTGGTTAGTTCATATTGTTGTTCCTCCTATGGGGCTGCAAACCCCTTCAACTCCTTGGGTCCTTGTAGGGCAGTGGGCTGCACACAGACAGACTGGTCTCCAGTGGAGCATAGGCCTTGAATCCCAGAGGCCCGCTGGGAGGAGATTTCCACCTGTATGGGATGGCAGGAGTTTGGCCATGCTTCCTGGGTACCTAGCTCCTGTGATGTGGCTACAGCCTCCCATAGCCCCCTGTAGAGAGGTATGCGACTATTAGTCATGCAGACAATGTCCCAAGCTTCTGGCATTCTGGCTAGACTCCTCCCCCACAGATACCTAACCATAGCCAGGTGTGCTCCTCCCCACAGTTACCTGATAGCCCAGCCCACTATAAAAGGGACTGCTTGGCCCCTCCTTGCTCTCTTTAAACTCCCACCTTTCTTATTCTCTAGCTCTCCTTCTCTCTCTCCCTCCCCCTTCCCACATGGCCATGGACAGCCTCTCTCTTTCTACCTTCTCTCCTTCCCCTGCCTTTCTATAATAAAGCTCTAAAACCGTAGACTGTCTCTGCTCATCAAGGCCCACCATGCTTGGATGATGGGATAGGCTTTCCCCTAATGAGCTGCATCTAACCTCCCCCCAGAAGGCCTTCCTGTGCTCCAGGCACGAACCAGATAAAGACTCTCTCCGGCATGAGAACCATCCAGTGCCCCCACCCTCCTCCTGCCCTCTCCTCCCTTTGGCTTGGGGTGGACATCCTGCCCCTGGGACTTCCATTCTTGTACTCAGCTCTTCCACCTAGTGTGGGATGCCAGAGACTGAGAACTTGTTATCTAGGACTGCCCCTTCTCCACCCCCCACTCCCCCCACCCCCCGGGGAGCTGGGATTCCGTGGCTTCCCACAGCTGCGTGGAAAGTGTGAGGCAGTCATTCTGTGTCTGCCCTCCCAGTGCACTGGAACTCTAGAGGGATGCCACTCTCTTTATCCCTGCCACCGACCCCACCCCTGCCCACTACCATACAGGTCCTTTCTCTAGCTCCTTCATTGGGGACCCTGTGCTCATAGATGGAGAAACCAAGGTATTCCATGACAAAACCAAATTCACATAATATCTTTCCACAAATCCAGCCCTTCAAAGGATAATAAAGGGAAAACTCCAACACAAGGAGGGAAACTGCCCTAGAAAAAGTAAAAAAGTAATCCTTCAACAAACCTAAAAGAAGATAGCCACATGAACAGAATTCCAACTCTAACAACAAAAATAACAGGAAGCAACAATGACTTCTCCTTAATATCTCTTAATATCAGTGGACTCAATTTCCCAACAAAAAGACATAGGCTAACAGACAGATTATGCAAACAGGACCCAGCATTTTGCTGCATACAGGAAACCCACCTCAGTGACAAAGACTAACTCAGAGTAAAAGGCTGGAAAACAATTTTCCAAGCAAATGGTTCCAAGAAACAAGCTGGAGCTACTCTTGTCAATCTAGTATCGAATAGACTTTCAACCTAAAGTTATCAAAAAAGACAAGGAGAGGCACTTCATACTCATCAAAGGTAAAATCTACCAAGATAAACTCTTAATTCTGAACATCTATGCTCCAACTGCAAGGGCAGCCACATTCATTAAAGAAACTTTACTAAAGCTCAAAGCACACATTGCACTGTACACAATAATAGTGGGAGACTTTAACACCCCACTCTTATCAACAGACAGATCCTGGAAACAGAAACTAAACAGAGACACCGTGAAACTAACAGAAGTTATGAAACAAATGGATTTGACAGATATCTATACAACATTTTATCCTAAAACAAAAGGATATACCTTCTTCTCAGCACCTAATGGTATGTTTTCTCTCTTATCTCACAGATTTTTGAGGACACACAAAACAGAGGTCTCAGGAACAGACTTAGCACCTGAAATAGTTAATCTTGGGTATGAATTTGGTAGATGAGTGGACATCTGGATTAACCTTTGTTTCTACATATGTCTGTGAATGTGTCACTGGAAGTAGTATTTGCACTGGTAGACAGGGATGGTAGTTTATGGAAGAACCAAATGTAAGAATCACATTTGTAGGAATAAACAAAGGATGAGAGTCTAGAAGATGTTAACAGCTGACAAAGTCTTTTATCTTACCTGAAAGGTGGCATCTTTAGAACTGTTCACACATTGATCAGGATATAGGACCCAGAAACACAATGACCAGGGTTCCAGGGAATGCAGATTACACACGTCAAGCTGCATGTTTTGTAGCTAAGGATAAGGATAGGGAGGAGTTTTATTAGAGGCTGAATGCTGACATTGGGTGTCATTATTAGGATACCCAGGGAAGCTGGGTTGCTGGTCAAGGCCAGGGAAAGCCGCGTATTCTTGAGGCTGGACCAGAATGTAGATGATAAGGGACCGGCTGGACCAGTGCTGGAGTCACTGGAGCAGTCTGTAGTTGATTTGAAATCTGCTGGGAGAGATGGCCTAGAGATTAAAGTAAAGCAAAGGAATGTAGAAAAACATTGTCCTTGGATGCACATTGGAAACTTGTAGGTTCATGGTCTTGGACTCCACCCCCACAGTTCCTTGCAGCAGTCAGGTATGCTCTTCCCCACAGTTACCTGGCAACAGCAGGGTAGGCTTGGCCCAGTATAAAAGGGTTGCTTAGCCCATCCTCTCCCTCTTAAGCTCTTGCCTCTCTCTTGCCTCTTGCCCCCCTGTGCCCCCTCTCTCCCCATTCCCTTCCCCCCTCTCTCCACGTGGTCATGGCCTGCCTCTGCTTCTCTGCTCTCTCCTTCTCTCTGCCTCTCTCTGCCTCTGCTACCCTCTTAACTCCCCTCCCCATGCCCTGAATAAACTCAATTCTATATTATACCAGTGTGTGTCTGGTCCCTCAGGGGAAAGGGAAGCCTTGACATGGGCCCGCTGAGGCACCCCCTTCCCCTACACCCCACTAAAACATATCTTAATAGCTCTTTCTCTTTTTAGGATCACAACACATGGCCCTAGAAGTTGGGAATAGAAGTCCCAAGACCCAGGAAAGGGGGGGACCCCACCCCTACTAACTGGCAATATGCAGGAAAACTTGGGCTGCTTGTGGGCAAGAGACTGAGTGTTCTGGAAAGGAGCCAGGAAAATTTAGATTGGCAGCATAAGGTTAATTGGGGGAACAACTGTTATCTGAAAGCAGGGTATTGTTATTTTGGGGAAAACAATTTGAGAGGCTTCTGTTCCAGCAGAATAGACGTTCCCAGGGGTTTTCAGGTGGGTTTTGAAATTGAAAAAAATTCAAGAACGTGGATGATTGGGGAGGCCCCCCTTGTCAAGCAATAAAAGGATGATACGAGGTTTTGAGGTTGGTGTGGAAAGGTTGAGAGAGCCTTTAGTTCCCAAAAGGGGGCTTGGATGGTCAAGAAGACAAGCAGTCAGTAGTGGGAGCTGGGCACTGGCATTTGGGGGTATTTGGTAGCAAGAAGGACCTTGACTAATGGAGGGCTTTGAAGAAAGGTGATGTAAAGAAATCAGTGGGGGGGGGCATTGAAGGAGGGATCAGTGAAGTTTAGGAGAGAAAGTTTGTTGGATGACCTTGATTCATGAGAGGCTTTGGCCATGAGAAAGAGAGAGAGAGAGAGAGAGAGAGAGAGAGAGAGAGAGAGAGAGAGCGAGAGCGAGAGAGAGCTAGCTCATGCGAGTGTTTTTTGGAGAGGATATGGGGTTAGTTATGTCTTGTATTTGGGAGTGTTGGGTTTGCTTAGAGTGTTTGATGTCTGAGAACATCTGGACAGTTAATGAATTTAGGGGGTCAGTTGGTGGTGGATGTTTAGCAGTCATTTAGACAGAAGGAGTGTGAGGAGAGGACTAATTTGTCATAGATCTAATTTGTATTCCCTTTCCATTGCATAAGCAGATCCAGTAGTGGTTTGGCCTGATGCTGTTTGTATTCTGATGTTAACACTACTTCCTCAAGAGGGCTTGCCCCAGACAACAGTCTGTCAAGAACTCAGGTGATGCCATGTGAACCATATCCCCATCTTGACTAGTCAATAAAAGTCGAGAGCCTGTTTTTGAGCAGTGGAGGGGGGAAGTGGGATTGAAGGTTCAAGAGTGGGAGGCAGGTAGAGAGGGAAGAGGAATACAGCAGAGGGAGAGAGGGGATAGAAGAAAAGGAGGAGAAACCACTATAGACTGGAACTCTGTGGTCAGGAGAAACCTCAAGCAGCAAGGGGTCTTGTAGCTGGGAAATAAGTAAGTGCAGTGCTAGATCTGCCCAATCTAGACATAGAGCTTATGATTATAATGTCTGGATTGTGTGTTTTTACATGGGCATATTAAGGTTGGAAATTTCAGCAACATGATCCAGCTACAAAACATCCATTTAAATGTCTCCTTTTCCCTTCATTGTTTCTGTCAAGTCAGAGTCTAATGCAATGGATGGCATCCACATGTCTTTACCCTGTTCCTTCTTTATATATACAAGCTCATTCTGAAAAGGCATCTGGGACTCACTTGCAATTCTTATCATTTACATCAAAGGCCACACAACTGACATCACGGCCTGCCTATTATATCATACCAACCTGGCTACTTAAAGAATGCAATATATTCTGTAGTCTATCAACAGACGGTTGTACATTTTTGTACTTGCATTGTAGACACTGTTTATCAAGAAGGCACATCACGCCATACAATATAGAGAAAGACAGATGTCTTAGGACTGTATTGCTGTGAAGAGACACCATGACCATGGCAACTCTTAGAAAGGAAAACATTTTATTGAAGCTGGCTTACAGTTTAGAGATTTAGGCCATTTTTGTCATAGCAATGTGACCTCCCCAGCCTGTACAGGCCAAGCAGACCTTGAGCATTTGTCAGGCAGGCTAAACAGACCTTGAACATCTGAATGGTAGTAGGCTTTATCTGCCTGAACCGAGACACCTGCCTTGGCTGCAGCTTTGAGCTTCGATGTACTGGAATTAAAGAGCTGGCAAGAAATGGAAACCTATCAGCTTGACTGCTGTGCTGTTGCTACCTTGCATTACTGTTTTGGGCATGGGTTTTATGGTTTTTCCCTTTATAGACACCGTGCTGAATTGTAGGGAGCGGATGTGCCAAGCCCCGTGGTCCCTGTCTGCCAAGAACCTGAGCCTAAACTCTAACCTGAACTGCTGAGCCTGTGTGGATTGCCTGCCTGCTGAGTTAATGGACTATCACTGGCCTCCCTGGCTGAACTCTGACCGGATCCAGGAGAGGGAGAAGGGATCAGGTCAGAGGACTGAAAACAGGATGCACCCCGGGCTGGGAAGGAGCTGGGGGGGGGGGGCTGGGAAAAAAACAGGATGTGCCCCAGAGGGAGGGGGGGAGAATTCTGGGGCAGAAGGCTGTAAACAGTTGAGGTGGTCGAGAGTGGAAGAAGGAGTTGCAGAGTGGAGTTGGGGTTGAGTGGGAGCAGGGAGAGGGTTAGAGAAAGCTGTTTGTGAGAGGGAAAATATTAAAAGCTGTTCGGGGAGATAAAGACGAAATCTGTTTGGAACCTGCTTGGCATTTGTGTCGTTCTTCCCCATCTCTGCTGGTCAGAGTTCGGGGGTTCGCCGACACTGAATATTAAACTTTGAGCCTTGATCAGAACCTTGTCTCGGCTTCATCTTCTCTCATCCCCGTGCCCCTCATTTCTAGATCTCCCTTTCAGGTAAACCCTGCTTGACTGTAAGCTGCTGGATGGCTACATGGCAGGAGACATAATAGTGTGCAGGTAGACATGGTGCTGGAGGAGCTGAGAGTTCTACATGTTGATCCACAGGCAGCAGGAAAAGACTATCACACTGGGTGTGGCTCAAACATCTGAGACATCAAAGCCCACCCCCAGTTACCACTTACTCAACCAAGGCCACACTGAACTCCAACAAGGCCACACACCTCTGAATAGTGCCACTCGCTATGAGCACCATAATGGATACCTTGAGATCCCCCAAGGGTGCTTCATTCTCAGATGACTTGGTTTTGGTTGCATGTCCTACTCATTGCAGGAAGCATTCATCTGCTACCATAGGGAAGAGGGACATCATCTGTCTTAGTTAAGCTTTCTATTGCTGTGATGAAATACTGTGACCCAAGGAAACTTGGGAGAAAATGGCTTATTTTGCTCACAGTTTCATATAACAGCCCATCACCAAAAGCAGCGAGGATTAAGAACTCACACAGGAAAGGAACTGGTGTCAGGAGATGATGCAGAGGACATGGGGCTTTGCTGCTTAGTGGCTTGCACCTCATGACTCTCTCAGCCTGCTTTCTTATAGAACCCAGGACCACAAACTCAGGGACGACACTACCTACAGTGAGCTAGGCCATCCCTCATCAATCGCTAATCACTAATCTTGGAAAAAATGCCCTACAGGAATGGTAAGATGGCTCAGTGATTAAGAGCACTGTCTGCTCTTCTAGAAGTCCTCAGTTCAAATCTCAGGAAGCACATGGTGGCTCGCAAGCGTTGATAAGGGTATCTGATGAGCTCTTCTGGAATGTGGGTATGCCTGCAGACAGAATACTCCTACATTAAATAAATAAATAAATAAATAAATAAATAAATAAATAAAGTTTCTTAAAAAAAAAAAAAAAGAAAGAAAGGAAGGAAGGAAAAGAATAAAATGTGCTACAGTCTTGTCTATAGCCTGATCTTGTGGAATCATTTTCTCAATTGAACATCCTTGCTCCCTGATGACTTTAGCTTCTGTTAAGTTGACATAAAACTAGGCAGTATAGCTTCCTATACCACATAAGGAAAGGTAATCACAGATGTTATATCTTCACATGAATATCTCAGAATACACTGTAGGGGGCCATGCAAACATTCTCAACTCATCGTTGGTTCAGTTAGGCCCCGTTTGGGTACTAGTTTTTCTGTCTTAACTTTACCTGAAGAAATGTAAACATCTAGTCAACTCAGATAGGGCATTGGTGTAAGTCCAATGAAATAATGATACCAAGTATGGCTTAAGGAAATAGTGAGTTTAGCAGAGTTACTTACAAGAGCTTAAGTGAGCTATTATTAATAGAAGCATGGGTGATTCAAGGACAGCTGTCAATAGACCTCTGAAAATCCCAGCATGGAGCACAACTCATCCATGGCTTCATCCATGAGTTCCTTGCATAGTTTACAGGCAGCTTTCCAGCCAGAGGCTGCTTTGCCTAGCAACTGTAATTTACAGATTTATCACCCTGTCTGCAAGGATTTTGAAAATCTTGTACCTTTAAGGGGCTTCCTGGGCTTTGTAAGTTTCATGTGCTTCCTGAACTTTGTAAGTTCCATGTACTTCCTGAGGCTTGTAAGTTTTATGGCTTTCCTGAGGCTTTTAAGTTTGTTTACTTCCTAAGGCTTATGTGCCTCCTTCATCTTCTGGTGGGCAACATTTCATTTTCAGGTAAGATCTACATAACATTTACCTTAGGAAGAATCGAAGAAAAGTCCATGTCACATTTTACAAACAAAACTCTAGAAATATTGGCATAGCTTTTAAGCCTACTATTTTTCCAGCTTCAGGAAAGATTTTCATCTGATAACTAATTATAATCCCTTTCTTTGAAGCTACATTTCTTCAAATCTCTTAGAATATCAACAGGATGATAAAAAGGTTCATGGTTCAAACTTGGCCATAGTGCTTAGCAGTAGTTTGAATTTGGATTGATGGTCAATTTGAATCTCAGCTTCCTCATCTACAAAGTATGATGTAAGGTTCTCAATTATAGAATTGTTTTAATGAAAATCACATTTGTAAAATATTTGTTGTCATATATATTACAAAGTAAGAGTTCTGTAAATGTAACAATTTTTTTTTTTTTTTTACTTTAGAAAGAATAGGTAGTCTCTCTGGGATTATAAATTTGTAGAAGCTAGATGTAGTAACCTTTTCAATAATATGGATTGGAAGGAGTTAAAAGGAGCTTTCTTGGTTTCTGAGAAATGTTCAGTGATTAGCCAATTACAGTGACTGGTAGCATAGGAGTATACATACATAAACGGCATTAAATTTTACAGATATAAATTAGGTGTACAGACATTGTACACCTAAGATTTGTCTATTTATACGTATGTCATTCACATGTATGTACAGATAATAAAATAAAAAAGGTATCCAACTTGCCCTGGAGATAGAATTTTTTCTATATCATTCTTATTTATTCGAGAAGCATCTCTAGCTTTAGATCTGGCATGCCAATAGTTCACCACCTTGAGAATTGCAGTTGTCTGTCTCTTGGATGTGGCCCTATTTCAGAGCCAGCCTGGAGCTGACAAGCATATTGTGAGGGTCATGCTTCATCATCATTGACAGCTGGAGATGCCACCACATGCCTTTGGCAGAGAAGCTTAGAGAAAACCAGGCAGTGGACTGTGCTGCCTACCCTTAGGCTGTGAAGGCACAGCCCTGGAAACAGGAGGATTAAAAAGCCTCTCAATTTAAAGAGACAAGGGGGAGGGGAGTGTGGGCTGCACAGTTTATAAATAGACAGTGCTCTAGGCTGCCTGATGATGAAGTGGTTGTTTGGTAAATTTTTCTTTTTTTAAGGATGCCATTATCAGAAACTGTTTCAAATACCAGTTTCGTTTAGTGTTCTTGGTGGGCTTCCTCAAATCTTGGGTTGTATTTCTTGAGTTTTAAGGGCAGGCCTTTAATATTTAGAAGCACATTTCCATGGAGCACAGAGATGATGATGATGATAATGATGATGTGTCTTTTGCCAAGTGGATGAGCAGCTTTTGGGGTCACAGCTGGAGAGACAAGGATGAGCGAGGACTCCGGGACCACCACCGACTACAAGAGGCAAGCTACAGGAAGGCTTCGCTACCCTGCCCAGTGAGTTACCATCAAGTCAAGGGAAGTTGGAGTGGCAGGAATGGGGGGGGTCTCTTAGACCATATTTGAGGGGTTCTTTGGCTTAAATAAATATTTTCAAACCTTTATTCATTCTTATAAAAAAAACTTACCTATTTGCTTTGCCCTTTAAGACTTATGGTTTTTAATGTTTTAAGTAATGGCTATTTCATTTTCAGTAACCTAAGACATCTTGAATTATTTAGTTCACAGTCCCCAATGAGTCAGAAATCATCTCACTGAGTAATGGCATTTTTGGTCAAAGGAGAGGAATTTGTAGTCGTTCTGTGGAGGTGTTGTGGGTCAATGTGTGACTTCCAGTTGTCTCTTTGAAATAGTGAAATTAGTACATGTATATGACAGCCTTTAAGGAACTGATGATTCCATATGGCAAATCACTGCCTTTGATAAATATGAAACCTTTTCTTTTGGTTGCCATTGTTTTTAATGATTAGAGAGGGAAGAGCCCTCAATCCTTTCCAATTGCAGAGAGGCAGGGAGCACAATGCCAGAGGGAAGCACCCAGGAGGGGGGTGGGCAGCCTGGGCCAGGTAAGGACTCTTCTGTAGATGGCCAACACAGTCCCGTCTTCAGCTGCAGTGCTGGAAGAATCCACACATGTTATCTCTATCCCATGTACAGAACGATAATGATGACATTTCTTCTTCAGTAGTCACTTAGAGTTCTAAGCTAGTAGAGACTGCTTCCCCAAACCCCTTCTTTGCAAACCCCAGAACCAGTTAAGCTTGTGAGTAACCTATATAAGGCCAGTTCCAGGGTCTCGGATGCACAGTGATGGTAGGGTGTGTGAGGAGATTACTTTTACTGTCATCGATCAACACCTTGTGTCTGAGACACAAATGTTTCAAAATAAGCTAGGTCCTTAGCACATGAGTGGGCACTCTCTCACTTCCATTGCCTTAGGGGAAGAATGAAGTCAGAGGGGATGTTCTCAGTAAGACCCAGCTCCATCTTTCCATTTTCCTCTCTTTAAAGAAATAAGCCTGCGCGGTGTGCTCTCATTTATTTTTCAACACAATGAAATTTTCAGAATCTGTGAATTGGGAGTACAATTAGTTTGAAGCTTCCAGATATGGGAGCCAAGCAAAGATAATAAGAGAGAATTTGTGACTTACTGGTCATTGCAATGGCTTCCTAGTGTCATAGGGAATGTGACAATAAAGGAAGCAACCTGTTTTACAAAATATAGTTTCCTGAATAAACTACAGTTTATTTATGCTTTTAAACACATACATAATCTACTCTGTTTAGAAAATTCATGTTGAGCTTGCAATATTTTTCTTCCCTTGAACTATTGGGGAACCGCAGGTCTATTTTAAACAGTGTTTCTCTATGGTAGATATACAGTATATTTTCTGCTCATCTCTAATTTAACCATTTTCTTAACTGAACATGCTGAGAGTCTCCAAGTAAACCATTTTATAATTAAAAGATTACTATGCTTATATTTACTTTAAGAGACAAAATGTGGAATAAAATTTAAAATGTGAGTGATAGAAAAGAGGATGCAGGAACAGAACACAAATCATAGAACACAGTTGACAAGGCCATGGTCCTAGAGGACACAGTTGACAAGGCCATGGTCCTAGAGGACACAGTTGACATGGCCATGAATCTAGAGGACACAGTTGACACAGTCATGATTCTAAAAGACATAGTTGACATGGTCATGGTCCTAGAGGATACAGTTGGCATGGCCATGATTCTAGAGGACACAGTTGACACAGTAATGATTCTAGAGGACACAGTTGAAATGGCCATGATTCTAGAGGACACAGTTGAAATGGCCATGGTTCTAGAGGACACAGTTGATATGGCCATGGTCCTAGAGGACACAGTTGAGAAGGTCATGGTCCTAGAGGACACAGTTGACAAGGTCATGGTCATAGAAAACAAATACTCTGATTCTCCCATTTAAGTAAATAATGTGTATGTTTGGGAGTCAAATCTATGTTTTATTATCAAAATGGACTAAGAGTTTTCTTATTTTTGATCAATATTGTTTTCTGTTTTCTTTTAAAATTAGTTCTTGGAGAATTCCACACAGTGTGGTTTTTTTTTTTTTATCATATTTGCTTTTCTTCCCATTCCTCCTTCCAGATCTGCCCACATTTCCCTTCCTATTAAACTTTGTGTCTCTTCAGTCTCCCATCTCCCCACCAAGACCAAGATGTAGTTTATGCTGCTCAGTTATTGGCTAAGAATTGCCTATAACTACTTGAGAAGGGGTGGAAAGTTATGCCTAACTCCTTCTCCTCTTTTTGCTAGGGCTTGGTTTAGCTTGAGCTTTCATTAACCATTGTGTTCATATGCACATTTTCCCTCCTGTTACTAAATTTATTTATGTGAGTACAACTTTGATGTTATCAGACACACCAGAGCAGGACATCAGATCCCGTTACAGATGGTTGCTGGGAAGTGAAGTCAGGACCTTTGGAAGAGCAGTCAGTGCTCTTCACCAATGAGTCATCTCTCCAGTCCCCCCCCCCCAAGCTCATATTTTATTTCTACCTCCTCTTTCACAATGACCCCTGAGCTTGTGGAGGAGGAGCTGTGGTGTATATTTTCCATTTAGGGCTAGACATTCTAAAGTGAATTATTCTCTACATCATGGCTGGTTGTGGGTCTCTGTGTTGATTATCATCTACTGAAATGAGAAGGTTCTCTGATGAAGGTTGAGAGACTCATTAACACATGGATATATAGACAGGAGTTAGTGAGTAATATTAGGTTCTCTCTTAGGGCCTATGATCAGACTAGCAATAGCTTCCTGTCCCAGTAATAGTGTCAGGTATAATTTCATCTTGTTGAGTGGGTCTTAAATCAGAAAATGACTGCTTACACTATAACATTTATCCCACTACTGCACCAATGGACATGACTGGTGCAACATCAGCTTACAGGGTCCCCACTTGGGTAAGATTAATGATTGTGTTTCTTCTTCAGTTCCATGAAAACATTAGCACTGTGAAAACTAGCTGGTAGGGATATAGCTTCTGGGTGAATACCAGCTTGATATCTCCATGTCCTATGCCTCAAGTGTGTGGTGCCTTCAGCAATAGGTTCTTACTGTCAAGTTCTGGACACTAACAGTTTTCAGTTTTATTTCAATGGAAATGATTAATAAGGAAATGCAGTTCTCTTGTTCTCATCTCTTTCTCTTCTTTTCCACTGCTCTAACTGAAGCCTCTTCCTTCTCTAAATCTAAATAATCTAGAGTCAGTGTTAGTAAGTGCATAGGAAGAGATCCTTCCTTCTTGCCTGTTTTGAATGTTCTTTCTAATACACCTTTACTAATACAGCTTATGATTTAACAACACAGTACTAGAACATTCATTCAACGTATTCATTGTATACATTTTTTTGTCCCAGGAATTGTGCCAAATATGGAGACTGTGAAGCAAAAATAGGCATGCATGGTCATGCTTTTGCAACTTTTAGTCTAGTAGAAGTATAAAGTGGTGGAAAAAATGATTGATGTATATTCACGGGTGAAGGTCAGTCCTTCTCAGAGAAGACAGCTCCTTGATCAGACTCAATCTGTGGTTCATTTAATGACTTGGAGAAATCTGGCTTTAGCCAATGATCTTAGGTGGGAAAAGAAAAAGGTAAGATGAAGCCTGTTATTAAACATTCTGCCTTTTCTTTCCATCATCACAGGGATGCAAAAGAGCAGCAGACCTCTTATTCTGTTCATTGTGTGACTGTATTTGTTTTTTTCCCAATTTTTATTAGGTATTTACTTCATTTACATTTCAAATGCTATCCCAAAAGTCCCCTATACCCTCCCCTCCCTGCTCCCCTGCCTACCCACTGCCCATCCACTTCTTAGCCCTGGTGTTCCCCTGTACTGGGACATATAAAGTTTGCAAGACCAAGGGGCCTCTCTTCCCAATGATGGCTTACTAGGCCATCTTCTGCTACATATGCAGCTAGAGACACGAGCTCAGGGGGTACTGGTTAGTTCATATTGTTTCTCCACCTATAGCGTTGCAGACCTCTTCAGCACCTTGGGTACTCTCTCTAGCTCCTCCATTGCGGGCTCTGTGTTCTATCCTGTAGATGACTGTGAGCATCCACTTCTGTGTTTGCCAGGCACTGACATAGCCTCACAAGAGACAGCTATATCAGGGTCCTTTCAGCAAAATCTTGCTGGCATATGCAATAGTGTCTGCGTTTGGTGGTTGATTATGGGATGGGCCCCTGGNTGGGGCAGTTTCTGGATGGTCCATCCTTTCGTCTCAGCTCCAAACTTTGTCTCTGTAACTCCTTCCATGGATGTTTTGTTCCCAATTCTACGAAGGGGCGAAGTGTCCACATTTTGGTCTTCGTTCTTCTTGAGTTTCATGTGTTTTACAATTTGTATCTTGGGTATTCTAAGTTTCTGGGCTAATATCCTCTTATTAGTGAGTGCATATCATGTGAGTTCTTTTGTGATTGGGTTACCTNNCTCAGGATGATACCCTCCAGATCCATCCATTTGCCGAGGAATTTNATAAATTCATTGNTTTTAATAGCTGAGTAGTATTCCATTGTGTAAATGTACCACATTTTCTGTATCCATTCCTCTGTTGAGGGACATCTGGGTTCTTTCCAGCTTCTGGCTATTATAAATAAGGCTGCTATGAACATAGTGGAGCATGTGTCCTTATTACCTGTTGGAACATCTTCTGGATATATGCCTGTGACTGTATTTCTAATAGCGTAGTGGATTCCACTGTCCACTCACCTTTACGGCTGACTAGAGGTTCTTGTAACCTTGTTCTGTATCATCCGAGTCCTGTGCAAGGGTTCTTGAACTATATGAAACATCACTTGCAGAACAGACTGAGTACCCTGATCTCTGGAGAATCTGATACTCCTTCACGCTCCAGAGTAGACACCATGTATGATGGACCTGGTGAAGTCATCTGATGGGAACAGACAAGTTTCTCCCCGTCCACACCCAGCTTGTTCTCTCTTTTTTTCTTCAGATCACATGTCCCTATGTTATATTCTTTTGACATATTTTCAAATTAAAGTAGTAAATTCTCAAAATTTTAATCTTTGTTCATGATGATCCTAGGGTGGTTACATGCTCACTTGCGTAGAGATTCTCCTGAAGTTGTTCACGAAAAGGAAGATTGGAAGTGGACCTCAAAGGTTTATCTAAAAGAAAAAAAAATCTAGAGAGAAAAGTTACTGCTCTATTCCCATGATTGGCAGTGAATGACTTCTCATATTTTACATTATATTCATATTCAGTTTTAGTAGGTAAGCACTCCGTAATTCAAGGGAGTGAAGGGTTATAGTGATTTTACCATAATCCTTTCACTCTCCTTTCTGGGATGCTACTATGGGGGAGCTGCTATGCAAGGAAGAAGGTGATGGGTTTGGAAGGTGCTCTTCGTGGTGCCTTCTGCTTCCACTGGCAGCATGACTTTGAATAAGGTCCTTAATATCCTTTTCTTCAAATTACCATAAATGGGACTGGTGGTACTGTATGTTCCTCACAAAGGTACATATATGTTACAATGACTGATGGACGTAACTACTCAATACAGCACCAGGTACCAAATAAATACTTAACTATTATTAGAGCTCGTCAAACCTTGCTGAACAATGAAAGGAGAAGGAAGAAAATGCCCCACAGCACAGAGAAAAGCTTAGATGCTTTAGGTTGCATTGTTATTGCCCACCTGCACCATGGCCCTGCTAGAAGTCCATTACATATCCACACTCCCGTTTTTCTTCCCTCCTTAGACCAATTACTCTAGCCTACCAGCAAGCTCCCTTTTGTAGCAGTGTTCCTATGTAAGTGTGGGGCTTATCCTCAGGTACAGAGCAGTCTGTGTTCCCCATGGAGCCTCTTTCAGGAAAATCAGTCATCACACATTTACAGAAGTCTCTCTTATCCTCCAATCCAGGTCCCCAGCACTGTGCAAATATAAATAGTTGACCTTATCGTTGCTTTGTGTAGTCGTATTTATATCTTGTTCTTTCCCTTGCATTTTCAGTCCTGAGAATGCAGCTGAGAACAATCATAACATGACATCCAATTGAGGCAATTTTTTTTCAATTTTTTATTTTGATAATTTGATCATGAGATTGTGAGCATGAACTTCAAAGATGATGTTATATTGCAATGCCAAAATTTATAGCATTCAGCCAGAATACAGTGATATGCCCTGTTTGTACAATGCCTGTCTCTTAAGCGAATCCTGATAGAAGAGAAGAATGCTAATCCTATCTGATCTCTCCCTTTTCTATACCACCAAGTACTGTGTCTGACCCACAGCAACCAGATTAACAAAGTTACCTCAGGGATTTAATCAGCTTTAAAACTCTTGCTTCCCCCTAAATGAATATCTTATTTCATTTCTATTGATGTGAAGAGACACCATGACCACAGCAGCTCTTATAAAAGAAAACATTTAAATGGGGCTGGCTTACAGTTTCAGAGGTTTAGTCCATTATCATCACTGTGGGATGCATGTGGAATGAAGGTAGGTGTGGTATTGGAGAAGGAGCTGAGAGTTCTATGTAGGAAGAATTTCTTGTAAACACCACCTGTCAATAAAAAAAGCTTATGACCAATGAGCTGAGGCAGACAATAGGAGGTAGGACATCCAGCAGGGATAGAGAGAATTCTGGGAAATAGTCAGAGGTAGGCAAGATTCTCTCTGGAATGCTGGGGAGGCAGATATAAGCTAGCAGGTACCTGAACTCAGGTTAGAATAAAAGGAGAGATTTGTCCCTAAGCAATGAGAAGACAGGAAGAAGAAGACAAGGAGAGGAGATCAGCCGTATAGCTGAACTCAGGTTAGAATAAAAGGAATAATAAGTTAAGAGCAAGTCAGAGAAGAAGCTGAAGTGTATGGCCTAGACATTTCTTAATAAATAGTCATTATTTCTGGGGACTAAGTGACTGGGAAAAAAAACTTGACTTATTATTTTTTTTACAGTTCTACATCTTGATCCTTAGGCAGAAGAAGGAGACTGTGTGCCAAGGGTATAGTTTGAGCACGGGAGACCTCAAAACCAGCCGCCACAGTAA
This sequence comes from Mus pahari, assembly GCF_900095145.1. NCBI lineage: Eukaryota > Metazoa > Chordata > Mammalia > Rodentia > Muridae > Mus > Mus pahari. The sequence continues at coordinate 50,534,509 of NC_034601.1, read as the reverse complement.
CACAATTCTTCTAATAAGGTCATAACTATTTCAACAAAGCCACACCTCCTAAGAATGCCACTCTCTATGGATGGGGGCAAAGGGGGGGGATAGCAAGGGAAAGGGGAGAATATTTGTTGGGAGGGGAGGTGGGCAAAGGGCTGTCTCAGGATAGAGGGGAGACAGACATGGCCCATAGGCAAATGGCAGTTCATAAAGGAAAAGAGGGAAACCCCATGTTAACTTGAGTTGGTTGGTTAATTTTGATTAGGTATGTTAATTACAGTGGCCAAAAGGGGCATTTGTTTGTTGGACTTCAATACTTTGATAGCTGAGCCTTGACAGTAGGTCACAGGAAGAAGAAGTGGCCAAATAAGGCAATGGACCATGGGGACTAGCTTTAGGAATGTAACCTAATGGTTTTTTACCAAGGCAGAGGGAGAGAGGAAGGCCTGCCAGAGCCATGTTTGCTGGGCTCAGGCTGGCTAGAGTCCTTTCAGAATCTTCTAAAGGCCTCATTAAGTAAATTGCTCCTGTAAGGTCCTACTGCTAATTAAGTCACTTTCTGAGTTACTAGGAGTTTCAGTAGATGAACTTCCGAGCAATACATCTCACACTACAACAGTGCTCAATGGCTAGATCTGAGCATGTTGTATTTCAAGTTTGTAGACTTGTATATTTCAAAGCTTTCAAGAAATGTTCTACACATTGAGAGGGTTATATAGAAGGTGCTGGTTCCTCTATTCTTATCAGGGTTGCATTGTTTAAATATATTTTTAAAGAAACCTTAAAGATATAATTTTCATTTTATGTATGTTTTGATCATTTTATACAATCTTTATGAATAACATAATCATGTTTGCCATTAGGAGTTTCATTTTCTTTTATTTTAAAATTATTATTTTTATATTTTGAGATTATATCATTTATTGTTTCCCTTTCCTTCCTTCAAATCCTCACACATACCACTTCTTATTCTCTATCAAACTCTTGCCCTCTTTGTCATTAATTGCATATATGCATATATAACTTGCCAACTTTCTCAGTCATTATAATGTTACTTGTATTTTTAGGGATAATCATTTGACATTGGATAATAAATCGGTGTGCTCCTGTTTAGAAAAGACCATTTCTCCTGTTCTCAGCATTCTTTGGTTACTTGAAGTTCTTTGTGTAGGGTTGGGGCCTCTTAGGCTTTCTTTGTGTCAACATTGGCATGTCCATTTTTGTCCTTGTTCAGCGCATGTTTAGGTATCTATATAGGTGAAACTTTATAGGTGTGGCTTCTGACATTCTTAGAAAACACAATCTCATAGCAAACTCCTTGGCCCTCTGTGGCTGTCTCAATTTTTTATTCATCCATCTATTCGGTATATATCTAACTCACGTCATGAACAAGTCAAGGGGCCAGGTTCTACAACCTAGCCCTTGATGTGATAGAGCAAACGGTCTAATGGAGAAGAGACACACTAAGCACACATGGCCAGATCACTGGTTAGAGTTGTGTAGTATCACAAAGGAGCAATGGAGTTAGTATCCTAGAACAGCATGTGCCTGAGACCTGACCCAATCATAGTGGCTGAAAATTTATGGGGCTTGCTGTTTCTTCTGAGAGTGGAAATAATTACTCAGGTCAAAGTTGAAAGAATGGGTGGGAAGCAAACAGCGACAACAAGGAAATTTTACAGTCAGCAACGAGTGAACTAACTGCAGTCTGGAATCCACACTGTGGCAAGCCACAGGTACATGTAATGAGGAAAAGGACCAATAAGGCTTATTATCAAAGAGGGAGGAAATTCGCATGGCCTGCTTGTATACAAAGGTCTTTGTACTTGAAGACCCAAAGGAGCAGTCACTAGCTACTTGGTGGAAGTAACATTGTTGGAAAGCGTTTTGTTGGTGTTGTTGCTGTGTGTATCTGCATGGGCAGAAAACACTTTGGACTGGGTTCGTACTGAAGAGCTAAACATCCTAAAAGAGAGTGGGCTGCAAGGAAAATTTGTGCTGATCAGAGCATGATTTTATTAATTAGACAAGGAAGGATTCTAAGCCCTCCCTGAGTCCCCTGGAGAAACTCTTTCTACTCTTTCTGTCTCTCTGTCTCTCTGTCTCTCTGCTGCGTGGTCCGATCATGAGTGGAGATGTGATCCAGTAGGCAGGTCCGAACGAGTCGGCGGAGACGACGTTAGTGGTTAGTCCGAGCGACAGTGGGTGGCAACAGTGGGCAGTGATGACAACGACGTAGGGCGGTCTGACAACGCTGCATTCTGGGAGATCTGGGGAGGTCTTCTTAATAGCAATCCTGTGCATCTGTAAGGGGGCGCAATATAATGTTTAGACGGAGAGTGGTTAGTGGAGGTGAGAGACCCCAACAGTTGCAACTGTGAAGACATATAAAGTCTTTTACACAAATGTGGATTTGTGTAAGAGGTGTGAAAGACATCCTTTCTGTTTTGTTTTGTTTTTTTGCTTGGTTGAGGAGTGCTTTGAGACATTTGGTCAGGCAGGTAGAGTTTGAACACATCTCTCTCACTTGCTGAATTTTATCTCAGCTTGGCATGATAGAGGGCATCTTTATGTCAGTAATTCTCTTCATTTATTTTCTTTTATTTTCTTTTATTATTTTTGAGTTAGGGTCTCACTAGGTAACCCTGGATGGCTTAGAATTCCCAAAGAGCCACAAGCCTCTGCCTCCTAAGTGTTGGGCTAAAAGCTGTGAGCCATCACACTCTGCCTTCCTTTCTCAGTGGTTTCCACAGCTCTTAGGGAAGTGTAGAGGGATGGTGGTGGATGAGGCCACTGTAGGGAGGACTGACTCCCTCCATAGCATGGCTCTGGGCAAGAGAGGAGAGCTGGAACTCTCCTTAAGGACCACCCAGGTCACTCAGCTGAGATGGTACAAAATAAGATGACAGACCTAAGTTCACTGCTGTTCTAACTATCCTGTTTGCTTTGGGAAGAGGAAAGAGAAGGGGGTGCAAGCAGACACAAGGTGTGCACCCCCGGGAGTGTGCATTAGTACTAGGCACTAATGGAGGATGACTGACGACTTGGACTGAAGAAGTGGTTGGTTTTGAGAGACACTTGAGAAGGGAAATCTGCTGAATGTGTATCTGGGTACTGAGGCAGTTCCTCAGTGTCCTGAAACCAAGCAAATGTCCTGCCGTCCACTGAATGTGGGGACATTGAAGAACACTGGGGATGAATTATGATGGACCTGTTTAAGAGCAATAAGGTGACATAGGAAGATGAAGATTTTGACTTCATTTCCAGTTCTAGAATTCAGCAGCAATTCAATTCATAAAAGCCATTAGTTATAGTGAATTATTATGAAAGATAGCAATTGCCGTTATTGTAAAGAAACCGATATAGAAATATATTCTATTGCAAGACCTCTGCATATTCACTCTGTTTCCCCAGAGTTTCTCTTGGGATACCCCTCTTTCACATCTGTATGCTGTCTCCCTATTCGCAGATTGGTATGCATATTAGCGCACTGGGGTAATTATTAGCATGTTGGTGCACTCATTAGCTTATTGGTGTGCTTACTTCCTTAGTTTCTTTGTCCCCTAGTCTTTGTACGGAACACGCTCCTGAGTTTCACATCATGTTTAGAGTATTAGAGCACTGGTCTGAATTGTGAATGTTACCAGTAAGATTTGTATCATTTAGTGCTTTCTTCTTGCCCATTAGTGTCTGTTTTACTCGGTTTAAGGAACCTACCCAGGTTTTACACATATAGAAAGGTCTTCATCTCTCCGTCACTTCTAAAGACGTGCTGCGCTAGGCCCAATGGTTTTGGTTGGCAGGTTTGGTTTTTCCTTAGTACCATGAAAACCCCGTGCCACTCTTTCCAGCCGTATAACATTTCTGTTGGGAAACACAGTGTGAGGCACACACATTGCATGCTATTTGTTTCTTGATTTCTTCTGACTTGGGAGTCTTCTGTTTTATCCCTAACCTTTGGAAAAAAAAATCACTTTTAACTCCCGTGGTGTGCTTGGGGGGGAACTGACTGTAAGTTACAGCACACGTGTTTGAGTTCAGTCTGCCTGTGACTTCTGACCTAGTTATCCGATTGGGGGGGGGGTATGTTTGAGGAATTTTCTTTTATAACTGTGATCAGCTTTCCCTCTGAAACTCACGGGTTCCAACCACCAAGCCCCAGCAAGCTGAATATCTTCTTTGCCCATGGTACCCAGCAGATCCCACACTCTCCTCATTACTCCTTAACTTCTCTGCATTTTCAAGTTGCCTGTTCTCATTTATTCTTTCTTTCCTTGGCTCTATTCTGCTCTTGGCTCCTGTATCGAGTTTTAAGTTTTGCTTAGTGTATTATTCACCTCAAAGATTTTAGTTTGATTTTTTTAAAAAATGACTTATTTATTTATTTATTTTATATGAGTACACTGTGGCTGTCTTCAGACTCACCAGAAGAGGGCATCAGATCCCATTAGAGATGGTTGTGAGCCACCATGTGGTTGCTGGGAATTGAACTCAGGACCTCTGGAAGAGCAGTCAGTACTCTTAACCGCTGAGCCATCTCTCCAGCCCTTTATTTTAAAACATTGCCCTCATGTTTCTGTGAAATTTCTTTGTTAGATTATTCATTTCTCTGTTTTCTCGAAGTTGTTCCAAGAGTTTCCTGAAACAGCGGCTCTGAGGTTTCCACTAAGAGTTACCATGTAGTCTAATGTCCTCCATTTCTGTCACCATATTTTGAATGTTAGGTGAGACCATGGATCTCTGGCGGTACCTGTTGATGCTCAATGCTGTCTGCACATTGAAGGGCTAAGAATTTATTTGTGCTTGCCTATTTTCCTACCTAGAGTTCCTTCTGCAATTTTATCATTAGATGGCACTGGTGAGTTGTTTAAAGCCCCTCAGTTGGTGTTTTATTATATTTCAACACTAGAGGGAGATTCAGGCTCAGTTTGTTCCAAACCCTCAATTGGAATGCTGCTTAACCGGAATGAAGCAGGTGCTATGCACATATGTAGCAGATGTGCAGCTTGGTCTTCATGCTGGTCCCTCAACAACTGGAGCAGGGTCTTGCCCTGACTCTGTTGCTTGCCTGTGGGTCGGTCCTATTCCCCTAACTGGGCTGTCTTGTCTGACCTCAGTGGGAAAGAATGTACCTAGTCTTCCAGTGACTGGAGCCTACAGTGGCTTGAGGTACCAGAATGGGTTAGTACTCAGGGCGGACTTCCCCTTTCTCAGAAGAGAAAGGGAGCAGGCATAGGAGAAGAAGCTGTGTGTGAAGGGGGGGGGGGCGGAACTGGGAAGGTGGAGTGCTGCAATTAGGATGTAAAGTGAATAAACAAATAATTTAATGGGGAAAAAGGTGCTCTGTTCCCACGACCTCACCCTCGCCTGAGGTAGATCCAGAGAGTTTGTTCATTATCTTGTCTATATTTAGACTGTGGGAATCTGCCCAGTTCCTGACTGTGGAAGAACCAGCTTCAGGCTCTCATTATACAGCTTGGCACGTGCTTCCGTCTCTTCCTTTAGTGGAAAGTCTTCTCTCCGGGTTCTGTTGTTTGGATTTTTGGAAGAACTGGAACAAGCAGTCCTGTGATCACCGGAAGTCGTACGTTGGCTAACACCCTCAGCACGAGCTCAGAGCCTTTTGAGACCGTGCAGCACCCACGCAAGACAAAGGGCCACACACCTATACACTGCCAGGTGCAGAGCTAGGCACGTGGATCCAGACTGTTGTAACCAGCGACAGATAGTAATGGCTGGGTGACATCTCTCTCTCCGGGACTGTTGCAGAGTTTCAAATTGTGGCGGTCACTAGTCTGACCCTGAGTTCTAGGGCTGTCCTGTCTTCACGGCACTCATGTTCCTGGCAAATACATTCTTGTTCCCTTGTTGGGCTGTCTAAAGTTGTGGGCGGTTTTGTTGATAGGGTCCCTTGGCTTTCCAGGCAAATCCTAAGCTGGGTAACTTAGTCTGGGTCCCACGGCCACGAAGATCTGAAGTCTGTGTGCAGACACGTAGATCTGTTCTGTCTGTGTACAGGTCTCCATCAGATGCTGCGGGATACATAGAGGCTTACTATGTAAGGTTGGGCTTGGTGTGAGTGTCACTGTAGCAAGCCCTGGTCTTGAACTACACAGTCTTGAGGTAAAGTAACTTTTATGTCCTGCTCCACAATGTTCAGTCTTCTTCCTCTGCTGCTCCACATTAAGGGAGTGGTAGTGCTGTCTTGTCTGTCTGTCTGTCTAACGTGGTTTCAGAGGTTTAATCTGTGGGCACTGTCTAGGGCACAGAGGCTATGGGGCTGTGGCACTGGATTTCACTGGAGTGGCCCTAATACCTGGCTTTGAGTCTAATGCCTTGATTGAGCCCCTCCTTCTCCTACTTCACGTTGCTTAGAGCTGAGAGAGGACACGTAGAGACAACTCTTGTCTTCCTCAGTGTGTCCTACCCTCTTCCCTTCTGACCCTAGGCACTAATGTACTCTTTCCTGGCTCCCTTAGCTCCTGCAGTTCGGTGCAGGACTATTACTCAGATTGATGCAGCTATAGAGAAGGGATTGATAGTGGATCCATCCTTGTGCTCCATGTCTGCGTTCTGCAGAGTGTAGCGTGTTTTCTGATGGGCTGGCATTGGTATGAAAGACACAGAGAGGCTGAAAAACAGCAGAAACAAAGGAAAGAGAAACAGATGGATCATTTTCAAGTTACTTTATATATATATATAAAATTGTTCTTCATAATTCCTCCATTATTTTTCTATAAAATTCCATAAATGTTCATCTTTACATTATTTCTGAAACATTTGTAGTGTCACTAAAATTTTTAAAGGTTTTTAGAAACTTATTCTGGCAGTTCAAGTCAGGGTTTGGAGGCCTTCACTGTCCTGTTGGTAGAACAGCAAGCAATGATGGTCGTCTGGAGATACTCTGCATGATATTTTAATAACTGATTCTGCTGCCTCTTGGCAAGAGGGAGCTCTCTGACAAAGAAGATAAAATTTTCCTAAAACATATGATTCCTTTAGTTGTTAGTTTATGTGTGTCCTGTCTCTGTGTTAGTCCACATATCCTTTATGAGTTTTTTTTTTTTTTAATTCTGTATTCCTAGTTTCCTGCATTTCCTAGCATTACATCATCTGACTGCCACCCTAGAAGACATTCTCACGAGGACCAGGGATCTGGAAGTCATCTTCCCATGCGGTATCACAGAAAATGCTCAGTGGATGGATCACTCCGGGAGCCAGTAGAATCACAAAGAAGAGCTCATTCCAAAATGCAGGAATTTTCAGAATCCTTTGAACGACACATGTGCCTTCAAACCAAGCCCTCTCCTTCTGCGGTATGTGACAGACAGAACTGTTATTATTTAAGCCATAACCTGAAGTCTTCTTCAGGTTTGAGGAGGGGAAGTCTAATTTCTTCATTCATAGCATAAGTGACTGGAACATACCACTCAGCAATTTTATGATAACTTAATATTAAATGTCTATTTTCATATTAACTCCAAGTAGAGTAAACTGAAAAATGTCAGTGAAAAATAATAATTTTTAGAATACATATTCTGTTAATGATCTTTGTTTCATAATCCACATAGTAGTATTAAGATAATTGCATTAAAGAGTGGCATTTGTCAGTAATATTTAAAGCATATATATCAAACATTGGAATACACGCGTTTCCATGTAATCTATCTCAAGATTTCTTTTAATGCCTAACACAATGTACAAGCTTATAAGTCAAGTTGTTACAATGTATTGTAACAACTATTTTTTTTCTGAAAGATTTCCCTGATTATTTTTGGTAATTCATTGGTAGAATTCATAGATGTGGAGCTCAGGGCTAGGAAAGGCCTTCTGGTACCTTCTGCTTAAATTGTGATAGCATGTGGACTCAATATTTTTATAAGTATTGAGCAGGAAAAGAGCCCAAACCTGCATTTGTGATCTATTTCCCACCAATTATGTTAGATTATAATTGATCCCTTTCTTCTCTCCCTTTCCTCACCCTCCCTTCCTCCTCATCTTTCTGCTCCTCCTTCTTTGTTTGTCCTACCATCTTCTCCTTTCTGTTTTGAGATAGGGCCTTACTGTGAAGGTCCAGCTACCCTGGAGCGTGTTACGTAGCCCAGACTGGACTCAAACACTTGATTCTCCTCCCTCAGCCCCCAGAGTGCTAGAATTTCAGGCATATGCCAACATGCCTGGTAAATTCTTCTATTTTGGTATTAAAACTCAGTTGGACTATTTTAATTGAGATATCATGCTCACACCCTGAAATCCATTCAAGTAAAGGATATACTCAATGGTTATGACCTACCCATAAAGCTGTGTTGTCATCAGCTGGTATTAGTCTAATACCATAAATGTTCACTGGTGCTTTGTCTCACGCCATATAGGTGGAGTGTCCAGAAGGTAGAATCTATTTAATGCTGTATATTCTGATCCTAGAACAACAGTGTCTGTTCAGTACATCAGTGAAGCACTGTAAATGGTCCCACCGCTCTCAGACCAGCCAATCTACTAGAGAACGATGATTTGGTTGGCTGTCCTTCCTAAACACCGAATTGCTCATGTAGCTCCTACATTATTACACTATAGCAAATGCTCTTTTTTTTTTTTTTTTTTTTATATATTTGAAACCTTTACCGAGATGTTAAATTGGGTTGGTGTTAATTTATGTGCTAGAAAGTAAGACGTGGACGTATGCTATAAATTCAGAGCTTTCTTCCTTGCCAATTGTTGGGAGAAATGTGAGACCTGGTCAGCGTCTGGTGCATTTTACCCTTTTCTGATATTCTTCCAGGGACCCAAGGGGAGGAAGGAGAGAGATGGCAGATGTTGCCTAGAGACTTCCATGAGATCCTACAAGAAGGTGGAGGACAGAAGGAGCTCCGTGAAGGATGGAGACGGACCCGTGGCTCCTCTGTTTGAAAGGGGGCCTGAGTAACACTTCGTTTCAACATTGCCATGACAGATGCCACTGGTTGCTCAGAGACCTAGAACTTCCTGCAGAATGATATCCGGAAAGGGTGTCAGCGGATGTTGAGATTAAAGTGGGCAGTTAGAATGGCTGCTTCTCAACATGACTTGTGTTTTGCTCCAACTGCCCCTGGCACCTTGAGTGTACAATGTTTATGTCCTTCTGTGGTAAGAAGAAAAGGTATTTGAATAAAATAAAGGATAATTTCTGATATTATAAAATTTGATTTCTAATGAGCCACTTCTATGTCATCACTAATTCCTTTTCTTTTTTAACCTCCAGCGTTATCCTAAACAAAAGTCCTTGTCTCTAACCTTACTTCCTTATTCCAGGTAATTAAGCTGTATACTAGCCATCACTTAACGAAAACTATCAATTAACATGACAAGTATTACCCTGAATGATTTAACACATTATCTAAAGCAATCCTTAACACACTGAAGGGAGACCTTGTACTGGCTCCCTGAAACTCAGATCTAAAAGGATATAGCATTTATTATCTCTCTTGTTGGTATGGCAGAATTCCTGACATAAGCAACTGCAGTGTCATAGTTTAATAGGTGCCATTACTTCATGGCAGACAGGGTATAATGGAACAGAGACGTCCACACCGTGGTGACCAGGAAGCAGAGTAAGACACGAATGGAAAAGGCAGACTATGCCCTTCAAAGACATTCTTTTTTTCCTTTTTTATTTATTTAATTTATTTATTTATTCCCTTTACAACCCAATATCAGCCCTTCCTCTCCTCCTAGTACCCCCTCATGCAAGTCCTACCCCATTTCCCCCTCCCCTTCTATTTTGAGAAGGAGAAGCTCCCCTTTGAGTGTCATCACCCCCCCCACACACACACACACACTCATCGGTCGCTGTGGGACTAGACACATCCTTTCCCCTTGGGGCCAGACAAGGCTGCCCACATATGGCAGGCCGACCAGCAGGCAGGCAAGCAGGCAACAGGCTCAGGGACAGCCCCTGCTCCAGTTGTTTGGGGACCCACATGAAGACCATGCTGCTCATCTGCTACATATGTACAGGAGACCTACGTTCAGCCTGTGCTCACTTGTTGGTTGGTGGTTCAGTCCCTGGGAACGCTCTAGGGTCCAGGTTAATTGACTCTGTTCGTCTTTCTGTGGAGTCCCTGTCATGTTCCAGTCCTTCAATTTCTCTCCCAACCCTTCTGTAAGACTCCTCGAGCTCCATGTAATGTTTGGATGTGAGTCTCTGCATCTTTCTCTACTGGGTGCTGGGTGGAGTATCTCAGAGGATAATTATGCTAGGCTCCTGTCTACAAGCATAACCAAATATCACTACTCGGGGATTGGTTCTATTTTTCGAGACAGGGTTTCTCTGTGTAGCCCTTGCTGTCCTGGAACTCACTCTGTAGACCAGGCTGGCCTCGAACTCAGAAATCCGCCTGCCTCTGCCTCCCGAGTACTGGGATTAAAGGCGTGCACCACCACGCCCGGCAGGGATTGGTTCTTGCCCATGAGATGGGTCTCAATTTGGGGCAGTCATTGGTTGGTCATCCACTCAGTCTCTGCTCTGTCTCTGTCCCTGCACATGTAAGCAGGACACATTTTGGGCCAAAAACTTTGTGGGTGGGTAGCTGTCTTTGTCCTTCTACTGGGTCCTGCCTGGCTACAGGAAGTAGCCACTTCATGATCCATATCCCCCACTACTAGAAATACCAGTTAGAGTCACACCCTTAGACCCTTTGGGGACTCTCCCAATCCTAGGTCTCTGGCACCTCCTTGAGATTGCCACCACCACCCCCCTCCACTGCAGCTGATCTCCCTTCTCTTTCCCTAAGATTCTACCTTAGAGCCATTAGAATGGTTAAGACCAAAAACTCAAAGTACAGCACATGCTGGCAAGGTTGTAGAGCAAGAGGAACACTCCTCCACTGCAGGTGGAAATAGTTCTACCTCAAGATCCAGCTCTACCACTCTTAAGCATATACCCAAATGATGCTCCACCATCCCACAAGGACCGTTGTTCATCTATGTTCATATCAGCTTTATTTGTAAAAGCCAGAAACTGGAAGCAACCTAGATGTCTCTCAGCTGAAAACTGGATAAAGAAAGTGTGGTATGCACAATGGAATACTACTCAACCATTGAAAACAAGGACATTGAGAATGTTGCAGATAAATGGTCAGAACTAGAAAATATCCTGAGTGAGGTAACCCAGACCCAAAAGGACATGCATGGCATATATACACTTATAGGTGGATATTAGCCATAAAGTACAGAATAACTATGCTATAATCAACAGACCCAAAGAAGTCAAATAACAAGGAAGGCATAAAAGAGGATGTTTGAATCTTTTTCAGAAGGGGAAACAAAATAGATATCAGAGATGAATGGGAGGAGGAGACAAACGGCTTGGGGCTTGGAGGAGGGGATGGGGAAGGGAGTAAGGGCATCAAAGACATTCTTAATAACTTTCATCACCTCTAAAACATCAGCACCAGCTAGGGACAAAGCGTCCAACATGAGCTTGTGGGAGAGAACACATCTTCAAATTCCAAGTCAGCAGTGCAGAAGAGTAGATTTACTAGGGGAGTTGCCATGCATAATTATGGAGGCACGGAAGTTTCATGATGGGCTGTCGGTATGCTAAAGAAGCTTGCAGCACGTCCAGGCTAAGCTCAAAGCTTAGGACCAGGGATGCTTCTGATAAGTTTTCTCTGGGTCTGAAGGGCCTGACCTTGCCTAGAAGATACTTGACTTCTAATTGGGGAAGGGGCCCCTCAAATCCCTCACAGCCATACTAGACAACTGTCCTGGCATCCAAGAGTGTTTCGGGGGCTTTTATTTTGGTGGCAGAAACTTCAGCCAAGAGTGTCAGATGGTTCTGATCCACAGCTTTGTTAAAGCACTCAACGAGCCTCAGGCAGCTCCAATTACATCCAAGAAGAGCATGCTGCTCACCCCAGACACTGCACATGCACAATTCTCCCCTTCCTTCCTTCCTTCCTTCCTTCCTTCCTTCCTTCCTTCCTTCCTTCCTTCCTTCCTTCCTTC
>NC_034601.1:50510407-50522274 GCF_900095145.1 Mus pahari | reverse complement strand
TTCAAATTCAATTTCCCCAAAGAGAAATGAATGTAATAAAAATGCAACTCAACTACCAGCAGTGTTTGCAACCAGAAAGGAATCTAAAATCTGATTATGTATATATATATATATATATATATATATATATTTTTTTTTTTTTTCTAGAGGCTCTGAGTTCAATTCCCAGCAACCACATGGTAGCTCACAATCATCTGTGATGGGATCGGATGCTCTCTTCTGGTGTGTCTGAAGAGAGCAACAATGTACTCACATATAAAAAACAAATGAACAAACTTTAAAAAAAAAAAAAAAGAAGAATCTCCTTCTTTGCTCTCCTATATAGTTCTGAAATCTGTATTTAATTCAGCAATTTTAACGCTTCATGCAACAGTCTGGTCCAGTTTGTGCCCTGTTCTATATTATGAGTCAACTAACAACTGCACAAGTCTTGGAAATGATATGCCGCAGGGCTGTACCAAGGTTGTAAGATACACTAGTCATTGATTTAAAAATTCCCATTAGCAAACTGAGGCCTGTTTGCCATTTTATCCTGCTCATGAACTTAGGAAATATATACAAAATAATGTTTGCAAACTATAAGCTCAATGTAGAAAACATTCATCTGTTTTGACTAGAAAAAGGCAGCTGTCTGGGACAGGGGTGGGGATACACCTGGGATATTCACACTTACACTGGGGTGGCATGATTCCCAATGCTGGAGTGTGGACTCAGCATCTCAGAGGCCGGCTGCTGTGTAGTGACATGTGGTTGCTTTTCTCAACTAGGAAGCAGAGGAATGGCTCTCCAGCTCAGAGATTGACACCACACATTAGTCCTCCCCAGCAGGGAGATGAGTAACAGCTCCGTCTTCTCCACGTCCACGAACGAACCTCCTCTGCTAAGTGAACCCCCACCAACCTCCAACTCTGCTTTCATGTCCTGTGCTTCCAAGAACCTCCTCTTATGGCAGCAAAGAAGGATAATGATTCCACTTATCATGACTTCTCCCCTGCTTCCATGTGCATGAAATCATACACACACACACACATTAGAGCAAATATTCTCTTGGGGAAAGGGTGTGTATGAAAAAGTCTAAAGGGAAGGGTAAATGTATCAAAGAGCCAAAGGGAGCAGGGGTCAGGCCAGCAGCTACTCTAGCACAGCACTGTTACAGAGGATGCTCAGCATGGGAGAGCAGGGATGGGAGGAGCACTGGGCTTCCTGGCAACACTCTGCTGCAAATGTCTTCTGTGCAGTCACTACATCACTGCATTTGTTCCGGAACCTGGTCAGAATCTCTTTCCCAAATGTCTTCTGCTGCTTGGCCAGGACAGACTGGTAGCACTTAGCACCGGTGCATATTGCAATGTTTTGCATCCAGGATGGGGACACCTCTTTGAAGAGAGTATCTTTGCACTGACACTGTTTGAAAGCATCATCAATATAATCTGCAGCCCAATTTACGAGCTTAAGTTATGACGACATCTTTCACGCAATCTCTTGTGATGTTTAAGAAAAATACTTCTGGAGCTTGGGCCAGCATAATAAGACTGAGGGCCCCAAGAGCATATGGAGACATGTCCACACTAGGCTCTTGACTTAAGGCAGACAAAAGCATGACTTGGAGATGTAAAAAGGAGCCACCAGCAAACTGCTACTGTTTAGCAACAGTTTTCAAACCTTTATCATTATCCAGGTTCTGCCCTGCAGCAATCTGGCTGAGCTAAGGCCTCACAATTGAACTACACACAGTTCGGTTCATATCCTAAGCTCGCCAGAGGCAATTTTACAGATCCTCCAAAAAGGGAACCTTCTAAAGCATCCTTCCACATAAATGTCAAGCAGATCTGATTTTCAGAAAATGGAAGTTTAGGTTCGATAGAACAAATCTCATCAAAATATTTCAGCAGTATCTCAGTGTGCCCTTGTGCCTCTTCGGTGGGAGGCCAAGCACAAGTCTAGATAAAGTGTCCTTTGGATGTTTATGTTTCAGCCATCCTTGATTTTAATCTCAGACAAAACAGGCTGAGCTGGTAACACTACCTCCAGATGGACAGCAGCCAGAGCTGGTAACGCCATGGGAGCAACACTTTCATGACTTTTATCCAAATTGATCAAAAGCATCCCCGGCTAAGTGGCAATGCATGGATGGAAGGCAGAGCTACCGCAGCTCACTGACAGGGAATTGTCCTTTCCGTTTCTTTTTTTTTGTTCTGCCTGGACCCTCAGCCAAGTGGGCAGCACTACATGTAGAGAGCAGATTCCTAGTTTTTTGGCCTAATGGCTCAAATATCAATCTCTTCCAGACACAGGCTCACTCCAAATCAATGTTTATGGAGCTGCCTTCCTCTGCCATAATCTTACCATCACAAAACTATTCTTCCTTTTACTCCATTGTTGAGGGAACAGAAGTCTGGAAAGTTTTGCGGTTTGTTGGCGTGGAGGTAGAGTCACAACCAGAGTCTATTTACTATATGGAAGAGCTCACTCACCTCATGTGAGGCAGGGCCTCCTAGTCTCTCTATAAATAGGTTAACAATTGGTATGAAGGTGATGTGCGCGCAGGTGAGGGGTTGTGAGTGAGACAAGACAGTTGCTTACCACTTGGATTATCTTCATAGACAACAATTGTCTGAGGTCATCTTTGTGGTCTGGGCTTGAAATTTAGAAGACTAATTTACGTACAGACAGGCAAGGCTTCTCCCCTCCTAGGTGTGTGTCACTATAGGAGATTGCTGTGATCCAGATAGTTGAGTATATGCTAATTTAAAACGCACATACTTTGCATTTGATTTCTGCAGAGTTGAAATGTTGAGAGATTTTAAAAAAAAAAAAGTGTCTTCCATTGTTAAAAAAGAAAAAGAAAAGAAGAAGACTAATTTACTTCTACTTTCCTCCCTGAGGTGTATGTATCTAGGGGGATTCCTTAACTCCCAATAATTTCTCATTTATTTCTTGTCTCTTACTTAAATCTTCATATTTAGGGGCAGCTTGATTCTCTATTTTGTAAAGGAAATTTCTCAACTCATTACTGATACTGTGGTTGATTACTTATACAACATAGTGACATTATATAGAAAACTCACAGGGGAAGGCAAAACAGGACAGAAATAATAACAAAAAAGTGTTTAAAAAGCAAAGTATTAATCACACTGATTGGCATCTTTTAATATTTTTATACAGCTATACTTTCATCCTTTCAGTATCTTTATGAGATCTAGTAACATGCTGCTGTACATTTTCGTGTGTGCATGTGCATACACAAATATCTGCAAAATGAGAGATAATATCAAGTCATCATATGGTGAGTGTTACCACTAAGGGACATGATGAGGCATCACCTATCAGCTTTGAATTATAGTTGTAGGAAAAGCCACTGTTTTCCGCCCTGGCTTTAGCCACTTTTCAGTCATGCCAATCAAGTTTCAGGTTCATCTGTTTTGGTCCCTAGAGAAAGATCTGGGGAGGAATGGTCATGCACTGAGAAAGAGAGGTCTCCATGAACCACCTTGGCTCAATAGGTGGTCAGTTGTCACCTCCTACTCTAGCCAAGATATCTGGGAAGTTTGCCTATTTCTGGGTTCACGGGTGACAGTGCAAGGGAAGTGGTTAGGGATTTTATATGTGTCAATGAATTGGAAGAAAGGTATTTACAACCTGTTTTCAAACTCATGTTACATATAGGCCAGAGAGTTCCTGAAAGTGGAATCTCCGGAAAGTTTTGCTTTGTTGGCTATAGTTGAATAATGTCTTGAAATGAAAAGAAAACACAGGTTAAGAAAGAGTAAGGACTTCAGGTACTATGGAGAAGTAGAAGCCACGTCAGAATGGGTAGCTGATTACAGATTGGTAGTTAAAAGGAAGAGGAATATTTTCTATTACTCCAGTCCCAGAATCATGGGACTTCCCATGGGACTATTTCTACCATGGGACACATGAACTTTCTCTACTATAGCAGTGCACTTGTTGCTGTGATTGCAAACTGCAAACCGGGCTAAAAGATTCCTACTAGGAAGTTGATAAGAGAGGCACTGGTAAGGATTTGGTAGAGGGGATTGCCAGACAGTGTTGCCCAATCCATCATCGGTGTTCACCCAGAAGAGGTAAAACTGTAGAAATTAAACACAAACTCTGAACAGTGCTTTGGGCACAGCCCAGCCACCAGTAGCTCTTGACCCTGCAAAAAAAACAGCAAACAGATGCTCAGAGTTTGCTTCAGTCCCCCATATACATATAAAAAGCAATTTTTAAAAGCCTTTACATGATGGGTGTAGAGAGTGGTCATAGTATGAGAAGAACTGATTATTTAAAAGCAACATGGAATACGGTCCAGACCAGGACCAAGGGGCAAAGCAGCAGATCAGCCCAGGAATGAAAATCAATACTCAGGCCCTTAATCTCATTTCTTATATTCCCACCAAGCTCTTCTACTTGCCTACTGCTATTATCTATCTGTCAGAAATCCATTATCTCTTATGGAAGATCTCAACCCTGCCCACAGATACTTTTTGTCTATATAGTTCAAGACATTGTATTCTTGCCCCTCCTTTCTCTCTCTTCTTTTTACTTTTTCTTCCTTTCTTTTCTTTCCCCCATATTCATTGTTTTTACTGTTACAGCAACCAAAACCCAGAGATTGACCTCATTTATGAAATCAGGCTATATACCCTTACCTTTCCTTTTTAGTTCACAACTAACCAAAACTTCCATATGTCTACCCATTTTCCCCTTTGCCTCAATTATTTCCAGACCCATTTATGTTTCTCCTGGCTACTTTCTATCTAACATCCTAATACTTATTAATACTCTCATTTTGCTTATCTATTCTTTTCTTTTCCTTTAGACTCACACTAAGATAATAGTACACACAAGAGCATAGGTGTCCTTTCACTCCCTAATAAGTAACAAACAAAAGTCTGTTTTGTAACCACCTGTTACTTTTGTTATTAGAGTGAATTAGCTACTTTATAGTGATTATTACTGCAGACAGTACTCAACACACAAGGGTAAATTAGAGATATAGCTCGAAGGTTGAAACACTTGTTCTTCTAGTTAGCCTCAGCAGTCAACTTGCCACAGCCCAGAGTTTTATGAGAAAACTTCAGTTGTGAGATTGCCTAGATCAGATTGGCTTATTTGGTTTGTTTGTGGAATTTTCCTGGTTGTTAAGCAGGGGTACCTATGTTGTGCAAAAACCTAGTTAAACAGAAGCTTGGGAGTAAACCATGAAAGCATCACTAAGAGAATATAGGAGATGGAAGAGAGAATCTCAGGTGTAGAACATACAGTCCAAGCAATTGATACAACAGTCAAAGAAAATCTTAAATCTAAAAAATTTCTGACACAGAACATCTAGGATATCTGGAATACCATGGAAAGACTTAACTTAAGAATAATGGAAATGGAAGAAGGTGAAGAGTCCCAGCTCCAAGGCCCAGAAAATATCTTCAACAAAATCATAGAAGAAAACTCTCCCAACCTAAAGAAAGAGATGCCTATAAATATGTAAGAAGTTTATAGGATACTAATTAGCCTGGATTAGAAATGGAAATCCTCTCTCACGTAGTAACCAAACGACAAACTATATACAACAAAGAAAGAGTATTAAAAGCAGCAAGGGAAATAGCACAGGTAATATACAAAGACCTATCAGAATTACACCCAACTTTTCAACAGAGACTCAAAAGCTAGAAGGCCTGGATAGCCTACAACCTATAACAAACCACAGATGCTAACCTAGACTTCTATACCCAACAAAACTCTCAATCACCATAAATGGAGAAAACAAAATATTTCAAAACAACTTTAAATTCAAGCAATATCTATCCACAAATCCAACCCCCAGAAAACACTAGAAGAAAAACTCCAATCCAACAAGGATAACTACATTCAAGAAAAATAGAAAATAAGTAATTTGATATAAGCAAAAGCAAGGGAAATGTGCGTATGCACACAGACATTAACACCACCAACATCAAAATAACAGTAAGTAACAATCATTGGTCATTAATATCTCTCAACATTAGTGGGCTCAATTCCCCAGTAAAAAGACACAGGATAACAGAATGAATGTGACAACAGATTTTGTCATTCTGCTGCATCCAAGAAATAGATTTCAGAAATAAAGATAGATATTACCTCAGAGTAAGGGGTTGGAATAAAGATTTCCAAGCAAAAGGACCCAAGAAGCAAGCTCAAGTAACCATTCTAATATCTAGTAAAATAGACTTTCAACCAAAATTAATCAAAAGAAACAAGGAAGGACACTTCATACTCACCAGAAGAAAAAAAATCTACCAATATGATATTTCAATTCTGAACATCTATGTTCCAAACACAAGGGCACACACATTTGTAAAAGAAACACTGCTAAAACTTAAATCATACATTGAACCCCACACATTAATAGTAGGAGACTTCAATGCCCCACTGTCACCAATTGACAGGTCATCCAGACAAAAACTAAACAAAGAAATAACAAAACTAACAGACGTTATGAATCAAATGTACCCAATTGACATCTACAGAATATTTTATGCAAACATAAAAGAATATACTTTCTTTCAGTACCTCATGGATTCTTCTCCAAAACTGATCATTTACTGGGTCACAAAGCAAGCCTCAACAGATAGAATAAAATTGAAATAATGTTTTGTATCTTATCATACCTCCATGGATTAAAGCTAGACTTCAACAAGAACAAAAACACTGGAAAGCCTACCAACTCATGGAAATTGAACAACTCACTCCCTATGCAATGATCTCTGGGCCAAGGAAGAAATAAAGAAAGATATTAAAGGCTTACTAGAATTCAGTGAAAATAAAGGCACAACATACCCAAATTTGTGGAACACAATGATAGCAGTCTAAAGAGGAGAATTCTAAGTAACTCCAGAAAGTTCACCAGCAATTTAATGTATTCCTGAAAGCTAAAAAAAAAGAGAGGAAGAGGAGAAGGAGGAAGAGGAAGAGGAAGAGGAAGGAAGGAAGGAAGGAAGGAAGGAAGGAAGGATGAAGAAGAAGAAGAAGAAGAAGAAGAAGAAGAAGAAGAAGAAGAAGAAGAAGAAGAAGAAGAAGAAGAAGAAGAAGAAGAAGAAAAAGAAGGACGAAGAAGGAGGAGGAGGAGGAGGAGGAGGAGGAGGAAGAGGAGGAGAAAGCACTCCAAAAAGGGGTAGAAGGCAGGAAATAATCAAAATCAGGGCTGAAATCAATCAGCTAGAAACAAATAAAGCAATACAATAGCTGGTTCATTGAGAAAATTAACAAGATAGACAATTCCTTAGCCAAACTAAGCAAAAGACAGAAAGTACCCAAGTAAACAAAATCAGAAATGAAAAGGGAGATGTAACAGCAGACATTGAAGATATTCAAAGAATCATTAGATCTTACTTCAGAAGTCTGTACTCCACAAAATTGGAAATCTTAACAAAATGGGTGATCTTTTAATCAGATACCACTTTCCAAAGTAAAATCAAGATCAGGTAAACTACTTAGACAGCCCTATAGCCCTTAAAGGAATAGAAGCAGCCATTGAAAGTCTTCCAACCAAAGTTTAGTTAAACCAGTGGTTTTAGCGCAGAATTCTACCAGACTTTCAAAGACAACTAATGCCAATACTACTCAAACTATTCCACAAAATTGAAACAGAGGGAACACTGTCAAACTCATTCTATGAGGCCATAGTCACCCTGAAACCCAAACTACACAACAACCCAACAAAGGAAAAGAACTAATTTCTCTTATGAACATTGACACAAAAATACTCAATAAACCACTCACAAACCGAATCCAGGAACACATCAAAAACATCACGATCAGGTAGGCTTCATTCCAGGGACATAGGGATGGCTCAATATACAAAAATTCATCCACATAACCTACCATGTAAACAAACTGAAAAAAAATCACATGGTCATCTCATTAGATGCTGAAAAAAACCTTGACAAAATCCAAGACACCTTCATGATAAAAGTATTAGAGAGATGAGGGATACAAGGCACATACATGAACATAATCAAAGCAATTCACAGCAAGCCAGTAGCCAACATCAAGATGAATGGAGAGAAACTTAAAGCAGTTCTACTAAAATCAAGGACAAGACAGGGCTTTCCACTCTCTGCCTAATCTATTCAATATTTGACATTCTAGCCAGAGCAATAAGGCAACTAAAGAAGATCGAAGGGATAAAAATTGAAAAAGAAAATGTCAAGGTATCACTATTTGCAAAGGATATGATAAGCAATCCCTAAAATTCTCCAGAGACCTCCTGTAGCTGAAAAACAGCTTCAGCACAGTGGCTGGATATAAAAATTCCTCAAAGAAATTAGTAGTCCTCCTTTATACAAATGATAAACTGGCCAAGAAAGAAATTAAGGAAACAAAACCCTTTACAATAACCATGAATAATATAAAATATTTCAGTGTAACTCTAACAAAGAAAGTGAAATACCTGTATGACAAGAACTTCAAGTCCTTGAAGAAAGAAATTAAAGAAGATCTCAGAAGATGGAAAGCTTTGCCATGCTCATGGATAGGTAGGATTAACATAGTGAAAATGGCCATCTTACCAAAAGCAATCTACAGATTCAATGCAATCCCAAAATTCCAACACAATGTTTATAGACCTAGAAAGAACAATTCTCAACTTCATATGGAAAAGCAAAAAACCCAGGATAGTCAAAATATTTCTGAACAAGAAAAGAACTTCAAGTGGAATCACCATCCCTGATCTCAAGCTGTACTAAAAGCAATAGTGATAAAACCTGCATGGATTTAGTACAGAAACAGATATGTTGATCAATGGAATCAAAGACCCAGAAACAAACTCACAGACCTATAGACACTTGATTTCTGATTTTTTTAAAAGCCAAAAACCATTCAGTGGACAAAAAGAACGTATCTTCAGGAAATGGTGCTGGTCAAACAATATCTACATGTAGAAAAATGAAAATAGATCCATATTTATCACCCTGCAGAAAACTCAAATCCAAGTGGTTGAAGGACCTCAGATACAGGTGCAATGGATCTAATAGAAGAGAAACTGGGAAATACTTGTGAACACAGTGGTACAGGAGACAAGTTCCTGAACAGAATACCAATGGCTTAGGCTCTAATATCTACGATTGATAAATGGGACCTCATAAAACTGCAAAGCTTCTGTAAGACAAAGAACACTGTCAATAAGACAAAATGGCAGCCTACAAATTGGGAAAGAATCTTCACCAACTCTACGTCTGACAGAGGGTTAATATCTAAAATGTATAGAGAACTCAAGAAGGTAAACACCGACAACCAAATAACCCAATTAAAAAAATGGGACACAGAGCTAAACAGAGAATTCTCAACAAAGGAATCTCAAATAGCTTAGAAGCACTTAAAGAAATGTTGAAATTCTTTAGTCATCAGGGAAATGCAAATCAAAACAACTTTGAGATTCTATCTTATACCCATTAGAATGGTGACGATCAAAAACTCAAGTGATAGCACATGCTGGCAAGGATGTGGAGCAAGGGGAACACTCCTCCATTGCTGGTGAGAGTGCAAACTTGTAAACCCCTTTGGGAATCAATTTGGCAATTTCTTAGAAATCTAGGAATAGTTCTACCTCAAGACCTAGCTATCTCACCCCTGTTCAATTACCCAAGAGATGCTCTATCATCCCACAAGGACCTTTTCTCAACTATGTTCATAGCAGCTTTATTTAACTTAAAGCTTATCCAGAAACTGGAAACAACTCAGATGTCCCTCAACTGAAGAATGGATAAAGAAAATATGGTACGTCTGCACAATGGAATACTACTCTGCTAGGAAAAAAACAAAGACATCATGAAATTTTCAGGAAGGAATTTAAGAATATCATCCCGAGTTAGGTAATCCAGTCCCAAAAGGACATGCACGGTACTCACATATAAATGGATATTTAACATAAAATGCAGGATGCCCATGCTACACTCCACAGACCCAAGGAGGCTGGACAGGAAGAAGGGAATAGGCAAGGATGCTTGAATCTCACTTGGAAAGGGGAACAGAATGATCATTGAAGGCAGATGGAGGAATGGAGGTGAGTAGGAGAAGGGATTGGGAGGGTAGTAGGGAGTTTGGGGCTGGGTGTGTGGAGGGAAAGGGACATTGCCTAAAGGCCATGAGAATGAATGGAAATCTGCAACTAAGGGGGAGTGGTAGGTGGCATCCTCAGAAAGAGACGGAGACCTGGGATAGGGGAGCTGCCCAAGATTCAGTGAGGGTGTCTTTAGCTGTAACTTACAGCACTGGAGAAGATAAAGCCTGGGGAGGGTGCCTCCTTTGGCTAGGCAGGAACCCCAGGGGAGCTCTAGGGAAAATAACCCACCCACAAAACTTTCAACTCAAAGCTTATCCAATCTCCAATAATTGCCAAGAATTGGGGATGAAGCAAAGACTAAGGAAATGGCCAACCAATAACTGGCCCAACTTGAGACCCATCGCATGGACAAGCACCAATCCCTAACACTATTACTCATACTCTGTCATGCTTGCAGACAGGAGTCTAGCATAGCTGTCTCTGAAAGTCTCCACCCAGCAGCTGACTCAGATGGATACAGACACCCACAGCCAAACAGTGGTTGGAGCTTAGGGACTCATTGAAGACCAGGAGGAAGGATTACAGGCCCTAGGGGGATAGGAGCTCCACAGGAAGACCAACAGAACCAACCAACCTGGACCCTTGGGCTTTCAAGACTGAACCACCAATGAAAGAATATACACAGGCTGAACCTAGACCTCCCCATACATATGTAGCTTGGTCTTCATATGGGTCACAAACAATTGGAGTGCATACTACCCAAAAAGCTGTTGCCTGCATGTGGGATACGTTCCTCCAGCTGGGCTGCCTTGTCTATCCTCAGAGGGAGAAGCAGTGCCTACACTTGCAGAGACTTGAAGTGCCAAGGTGTGGAGATACTAAGGCGGGATCCCACCTGCTCAGAGGAGAAGGGAATGGGGAGATTGAAGAAGTATTGGGGGAGGGGGTGACTGGAAGGGGGAAGTGAGCGGAATCTAAAGTGAATAAAACAAACAAAAACCACACAGAAGTGATACAATTCTACTGCATTTGGATTCCTTGGAGCAAGTAGACTTTATAAGCTTTTGCTATAAAACAAATAAAAATAAGGAATAACTGGAATAAAGAAAGTGTCTTATGACCTATAAGCATCCCATTATTTATTATGTGCACCTTAAATATGTATTATACATATATGTTTTAAGATTAGGGATTTGGGAACAGAGGACAGAAGAGCAATTTCTGTAAAGGAAATGTATGCTAACATATAAACCCAAGAAGAAAAAAAAAGGGAAAGAAAGGAAAATGTGATAAAGTATTTTCTTTTTACAGTAAAGAACAAAACCCAAAATTCACTTAAAAGCTAAGAATTTTGATGGATTACATTGATAGTAAGTAAAGGCATAGTTAGAAGAAGAAAGACTCTAGGGAGAGCTACTATGGTTTGATAATGGTATTTGTCCCACTGATTCTCAGACATTGCAAGCTGGGGCCCTGAACATAGTGCTGTGGGTGGTACTAGAACAAAAGGGGAGGCCCTGACAGGTCTGAGTCCTGAGGGAAGCCACCTTCATATTGAGGGACTGATGTATCCTCTTTGGGATTTCTGAGCTTGGGAAAGAGTGGATTTCTTTAAAAGTTATACCAATTCCTGAATTGATCTCTGGCTTTATGTTTGGTTTTATCCCTATAGCCATGTGTCTTAGTCAGGGATTCTATTCCTGCACAAACATGACCAAGAAGCAGTTTGGGGAGGAAAGGGTTTATTCAGCTTACATTTCCATACTGCTGTTGATCACCAAAGGATGCAGGACTGGAACTCAAGCAGATCAGAAAGCAGGAGCTG
>NC_034601.1:50458647-50510187 GCF_900095145.1 Mus pahari | reverse complement strand
TAATTGAGAAAATACTTTACAGCTGGATCTCATGTAGGCATTTCCTCAACTAAAGCTCCTTTCTCTGTGATAACTCCAGCTGTGTCAAGTTGACACAAAGCTATCCAGTACACCATAGATAGAATGTACAAACATTATGACAAATATGAAACAGCTGGGAGGCATGGAACGAAATGGCCACAGCTATGCCAGGGGTACAGGCCTCAACAGCACTAGGTGTTGAACTGTGGTAGTAGGGACTTTGTGTATGATAAGCAGGTACTCCACCGTGAACTATATTTCTAACATAATCACTAGCCTTTTCTTATTGCGTGGTCCTCCACTGTCATCTTCACTAAAGTAATTCATGCAAAAAGCAAAACGGAAGACCATCTCTCCTTCAAGTTTGAAGACCGTGGTGTTACAGGATATTTGATCACACTGTGACCTCAAGATTGTAAACCAAAAAGACCTTGTTATGTTGTGTCTCAGCCCTAGCACACACCTTTTAATCAAGAGCTTTCTGTTTACTGCAATTACTTGTGTGGGTCAGTCCTAGCACATACCTTTAATCCAAGAGCTAAATATAGTCAACCCTAGGTCAAGAGCCAGAGTGAGAAACTAGCTAACAGGGAGTGAACATAAATAAACAGAAAGGAGGGTCTCTGAGTTGAAGGGGTTTAAGACAGCATTTAGAATGAGAAGGACTTTTTTCCTTCTGGGATGGTAGTGGAGTAGGAAGGTCAGCTGGGTGCTTTTTCTGTCTCTCTGAGCTAGGATGCTTTCACCACAGGGTCTGGCTCTTGAGTATTCAGTAAAATTGAATAGCTTGATTTTTTGTCTTTAAAACAACTCGGTGGTAGATTCTTTATAAATTATAGAATTAAATAAAAGCACTTCCTAGAGCTGCAAATCCCCATTTTTACTGGCCACCAAACCTTAATAAAGATGGCAACCGAGAAGGATGACCATTGTGTGGATACTTCATTCCTCCTTAGAATAAGGAACAAAATACACACGAAAGGATATAGATACAGAGACAAAATTTAGAGCTAAGATGAAAGGATGGACTATTCAGAGACTACCCCATCCAGGGACCCATCCCATCATCAGCCACCAAACCCAGATACTAATGCACATGCCAGCAAGATTCTGCTGAAGGGACCTTGATATAGCAGCCTCTTATGAGGCTATGCCAGTGCCTGGCAAACACTGAAGTGGATGCTCACAGTCAGCTATTGGATGGAACACAGGGCCCCCAATAGAGGAGTTAGAGAAAGTACCCAAGGAGCTAAAGGGGGCTGCAACAACAATATGCAACTAACCAGTACCCCCTGAGCTCGAGTCTCTAGCTGCATATGCAGCAGAAGATGGCCTAATCAACCATCATTGGGAAGAGAGGCCCCAAACTTTATATGACACAGCACAGGGGAAGGCCAGGGCCAAGAAGTGTGAGTGGGTGGGTAGGGGGGCGGGGGGGGGGGGAATATGGAACTTTCGGGATAGCATTTGAAATGTAAATAAAGAAAATAACAATAATAATAACAATAATAATAATAATAAAGTTACATCAACATCTCTATCTATAGATATAAATAAAGATAAAAGAGAGAAAAAAAAGATGACAACTTTTTTCAGACGCTTTGCTTCCTTTTCAGGCTACTTCTCTTTGAAAGCAAAGTCTATTTCCCATCACAGGACATACTCATCGCTGTGGTATAAACTGACTCCAAGTGTGGAGGATAGGTATGAGCAAATGAAATCTTCTAAATGGTTATTGTGTCTGTTTGCTTAAGGCTTTCCAGTTGGGATGGATACTGACTAGCCCATAATTAAAATGGTAATAAAGATCTTGAGCTGATTATGAATCCTTTTAATATGTTGAAAGAGCCAAATGTTGCTTCAGGAATCTCTCGTCATCTCTGAAATGTCTCTGTTAACTATGGTCACCTGCTGGGTATTCATTGCTCACTCTGTTCTTATGGACAGTGGCTTTTCTTTGTATCCTTTGATTTGTAACTAGAAAAAGAAGTCACGGTTTCCAGAGTAGTATAGAAGCAAATGGAAAAGATGTAAAAGAGAGAATATGAGTAAAATATCCTTAAGCCCTCTAAATTTGATATTAACTATTTGAGGCAGAAACTCCTTCTACTGGACTATTAGAATACCAGAGATATCCCAGCTTGGTAGAATTTTAATAATTGACATTGGCACTATTCTGCCTCCTGTCACTGCCCATCCTCCAAATAAAACAAAAACTTTTCCTAGTCCTGACTTGTAATTCACTATTCCCGCCCCCTCCTCCCCCCAGGTTTTCAGGAGAAAAGTTCTGTTCCCACTCCTGCTACATCCACTCCAGTATTGACTCACATTACAGGTTTAGAAACCTGGAAGCATTCCTGAGGCAGAGCCTCCTGGAACCTTGGCATTCCTGTAGCCCATAGACTCAAAACCTGTCCCCGAGTTAGTCTGGTGTATGGATCCCTGTGCTCTCTTTCAGTATTGTTTTATTATAAGTGCCTTTAAGGATTGATTTTGACATATAGCTAAGCCTCCATCAGTATTCCAATGGTTCCTAGAAAGTCCTTGAAGCCGACCCTGAGCTTGGAATTCAGTAAGAATGTTACCTATTCAGTAACATTCAAATTTACTTCTAGTAGAGAGAGTGAAACTAATTAGGCATTACAATTTACTTGTATAGAGCTAGAAAAGCTCAGGGCTAGTCTACATAGTAATTACTTAGGACAATGGCTGAGTCACACCCAAACACAGGAATACACAATAGGTGGGTTGTAGTATGAAAGGGTTAGTAGAAGGGAATTCCCCTGGTGCAGGTATTTTCACTAGGCCTAGAGGAATAGCATAATCAGGTATTTACTAAAGAACCCCTGGTGGTGGGTTTAACAATAGACTAGCATTGTATCAGAGCATTCACCTGGCTCCTGTGTTTAGTTGATTTTAGTTAAGGGTTGTTCCTATTCTCAGTGGTAAACACAGCCTGGCTCCCTCCATCTTTTATGTATGCATCTTGTTTGTTTTGTGTCGATGTAACTTGGCTGATGTGTTCACCTGGCTTTCTTGTTTTCTCTTCTGTATTAAAAGACTGGTGTTTTCTTGGAAAAAAAATACATTCAGATTCAGCACTCCCTTGTGTCTGTGTCTGTTTGTCACCCTTTTCTCACCAAGTCTTTGCCCATCTATCTGAAACCCTGATTTCCCTTCGGATTGAGAGAGGCTAACTGAGCCCAGTCCATGGCACACTCCTGAATGATGTCATTGTAGTTACTTGAGATATGGTGTATTCCCAGCTAAGATGACTGTTCCAAGCTCCCCTTATCCTAAGTGACTTCCTATGAACCTTTCATCAATTTCTCTTTAAAGTATTAGCCATGAAGGATAGTCTACTATACTCATAGATCATTGCCTAGCCCAGTCATCATCAGAAAGGCTTCCTCTGGTAGCTGATGGGAACAGATCCAGAGACCTATAGCCAAACACTAGGCAGAGAGAGATCAAATTGGAAGCTTCCAACATGTCCCTCCTGTTGGAGCTCAGAGAACCCCAAGAAAGAGGTAGAGGAAGAGTCATAGGATCTAGAGGGACACCAGGAAAACACAGCTTACAGAACCAAATTAGCAGAGCTAATAGGAGCTCAGGGGGGAGAATGAAGTGGTAGGCATGGAGCCTTTATGGGTCTGGGCTAGGTCCTTTGCTTCTATGTTATGGTTGTGAGCTTGGTGTTTTTGTGGAACTCCTGACAGTGGGAATTCCACAGGTGTCTTTGCCTCTTTTCCCTGCTCTTGGGACCCTTTTCTTTCTGCTGGGTTGCCTTGCTGTGCCTTGATATGAGGATTTGTACCTAGTAGTATTGTTTCTTCTTATACTGTGTTTTGTTTATATCCCTAAGAAGCCTGCTTTTTCTGATGGGAAACCAAGGAGGAGTGTATCAGAGGGACAGGGGAGGTAGGGGTGGGAGGAGTGGAAGGAAGGGAAACTGTGGTAAAGATGTATTGTGTGAGAGAAGAACAAATAAAAAAAATGTTAGCCATTGTTTAAAAAAATAAATAACAGGTCATTTGTAACAAGATAAGGAAAGAAGAGGTTATTTGAAACAAATTTTTAAATTTTAGTAAAAATGATTCTTGGAGCTTAATGTAGAAAAATGATACACTAAAATAACAAATACTCTAATCTTCCTTGGAAATAATTTTTGTAACAAGAGCAATATGAAGGTTATAATTCTTTGAGTCACTAAATTTCCTTCCAAGAATCCAAAATTAAGAAATAATTGCAGTGCTGAGAATGTGGTTCAATGATAGAGTGCTTGACTAGTGAAAGTGAGAGCCCTAGATTTGAGCCCTTAACACTGCCACAAAGAAAAAAGGATGAGGAAGGAAGAGAGGGAGGGAAAGAAAGATGGGGAAATGAGACCAGGGGGAGGTATGTGGCAATGGATGTGGGGGAATAAAGGGAGTGGGAGAAAACCCACGTCCTGCCAGAGTTCCAGTGCTTTGGGTGGACAGACTTGGGAGGACTGCCACATGCTTTCCAAGCAGCCTCGGGTGGGTGTCTGGCTGTGGGAAGCCACAGACCCAGCCCACAGTGGGAGGACAGTCTGAGGTCTCTGGGTCTCACTGAAGCCAGGGATAACAGGTTCTTAGTCTTGGGCATCCCAGATGCCACTGGGCACCACAGAAGAGCTGAGAACAAGATGAGGTTCCCCCCCCCCGGGGGGGAGCACAGCTCAGTCATACATCCCCAGGGCCAAAGGAGGAGAGGACATAGAGAGAGGGGGAGCTGGGTGGTTCCCACACTGGTGAGAGTCCTTGGTCAAGACCTTGGCTGGAGCGCAGGAAGGCCTTCTGGCAGGAGGTTAGATGTGGGTCTTTAGGGGAAAACCTATTCCATCGTGTAAGCACCGCAGGCCTTGATGAGCAGAGATTGTCTATGGTTTTAGAACTGTATTGTAGAAAGGCAGGGAGAAAGAGAGAAGGTAGAAAGAAAGAGAGAGGCTGGCCATGGCCATGTGGAGAGAGGTGGGAAGGGAGAGAGAGAAGGAGGGCTAGAGATGAGAGTAAGAAAGGTGAGGACTTAAAGAGAGGAGGGGCCAAGCAGCCTCTTTTAGAGTAGGCTGGGCTGTCTTGCAGTTGCAGGGTAGCTGAGGGGAGGAGCTTACCTGGCTATAGTCAGGTAACTGTGGGGGTGGAGTCTAGCCAGAATGCCAGGAGCTTGGGACATTGTCTGCATGAGTGATAGTCACAGAATTGTGGAGTTGGGGGCTTTATGGTGTCAGGCACCTGTCTTTGTGAACGTGGTTCACAATTCCAAAGTAGAGTTTCCTACTGTGTCTCTGGAACAAGCCTCGTTCAACCAAAACAGGCTGCCTTTCAGGGCCCCACAGGGAGGGAGAGAAGGAAGGAAGGAACGAGAGGAAGGGTCTCATAAATAGATTTATCATCTTCAAGTAGGGTTACTTTATTTTCTTCTCTTCCTATTTGTATCCATTTGTTTTTCTTGTCTTTTTATTCTAGGTAAGATGTCAAGTACTATGTTGGATAGGAGAATAGGGAGTAGGCATCCTTGATTTATTTCTAACCTTAATGAGGATGCTTCAAGTTTTTCTCCAGTAAGTATTAAGTTGACTATAGGCTTGTCATATATAGCCTTTATTATGTTGAAGTACGGTCCCTCCATCCCTAGTCTGTCATGACTATGATCATGAAGTGAAACTTAATTTTGCCAAAGGTCTAGGTCCTTTTTTGTGACTTTTAGGAAGCAGTTTTGAATACCTCAGGAAATTATATTGCAGTAACCTGTGACATTTCTGTCTTTTTATCCCTTTATACCTACTTCTCTCTCTTCTCTCCCTCTATCTCTCCCTTTTTTCTTCCTCTTTTTCTCCTTTTCCTTTAGTTCCTTCCTTATCCAATATTGAATCTGGTCTAAAAATCATTAGCTAACACTCCCTTTCTGTTCCTCTTTCCTCTTTCCTCTTCTTTATCTTGCATTCTTTTTCCTTCTTAAAGGCTAAAAATGATAGTCATAAGATTAAGGATAGCTTATATATATAGTGACATCAGTAGCTAAAGCATCAGTATTTGTGATCATTTCCAGGATCCCAAACCTTCCAGGATATGCAATGAGTATCAGGGGGTGAATGGACATTTATTTAGTGGCTTCCTAACCCTAGAAAGGCCTAGTATAGAAAGAAAATCTTTCCAACTTTTCACTGGAATGAGACATTATCTTTGTTATTACCTGAAAGGTTGTTTTCACCATGAGACATTTTTCTAGGTTGCACAAACGTTCTTGAGAATATATTTGAAAAAGAGCTGTCAGTGCTACGGTTACTGGGACATCTGTGGAGAAAATTGTCTCCTAACAACATCTATCCCTTTCTTCTACACCATCTTTACTAAGGACACGTGAATGTCTTCTGTCACCACCAGCCAATCTGATTAATACAATCAATGGAGGCAGGGACAAAAATCTACCTCACTTGTCTTATACAAGCACACACATGGAGATGGGGCTTGGATTTTCTATGTCAACAGCACTGTAAGTGTCTGTATCCCTGCCGTACAGATCCAAGACTCACTTCTCTTCCTGCAGAGGCCCTGTATCAAATCTGGTGCATACTTGTAATGAGCCATTAGAATCTACCTTATAAAGCCAGTGATGCTGCCTTCTTCTCTCTCTTCCCTCCCTCTTTTTTTTTTCACAATTTCTCTTGGTACCCAACATTTATGCAGATTTATACATACTACTATGGGTGCTAATGCCTGTAAGCTAAAGTTAACCTGTATGACTTGAGGCTGATATCACTAATGACTTTATTTAAAGCATGTGATAAAACTTACACCACTTTTTTTCTAATTGAGTAATTACTATTGTCATTAAAACTGCCCCCAGGATGCACACAAGTTACATTACTCAACTCTCTGGAAAGCTCCTCCAAGGAACTAAGGAAAGCTCCCTACTCTAAATTTTGATTTGTCTGTTTATTTAGTGCATGTGTTTACACATGCCAAGCTGCATGTATGGAGGTCAGAGGACAACTTATAGGAATCAGTTCCCTTGTTTCACTGTGTGGGTTCTGGAGATCAAACTCATGTCATCAGGCTTGGCAGCAAGAGCCTGGTCCTCCAGCTGTCTCTGCAGCTCTTAGCTTCTTTTCCAGAGAGATCACCTCAGCAATCAAAATTACTTGGTTATGTTTGTTAAAACATGTATAGACCTCTTATAACCCCCTTTAAGATAGAGATCACTATGTTTTAAGATGAGAAAGAAACTAGTACCTGACTTCATTGAAGATATGCAGCCTTGGGGATAGGCAGGGTGTTACTAAAAATTCCATTTCATTACTAGGGTCCTTGGAGGATCTTGTCTCAGTGGAGAATGAGTCAGGGTACATTTGCTAGTGTTTCCATTGTGGCCTGCTGGCTCACTAACTGTAACTGTTAGGGCTCCAGTTAATTTACAATGATTGAGGCCACTTCTTGTTTGTATGAAGAATGATTTTTAGTGTAGCTAATCTACATTGTCCTACTTGTCCATGTAACTAGCTTAATGGCATAATTTATACCCAAGTGTGATGGGCAAGGTAAAGAAGACATCCAAAGGTGTCAAGATATGCTTTGTATGGGAAGTATATGCCATCCTCTGCTGCTTGCTGTTTTAAATAGACTTGGCTAAATTGTAGAATACCAGTGAGATGACAGATGGTAAGATAGTTACAGCAATTTTTTAAACTTATTTTATTAGATATTTTCTTCATTTACATTTCAAATGCTATCCCGAATGTCCCCTATACTCTCCCCCCACCCCGCTCCCCTGCCCACTCACTCACACTTCTTGGCCCTGGTGTTCCCCTGTATGGGGCATATAAAGTTTGCAAGACCAAGGGGCCTCTCTTTCCAATGATGGCTGACTAGAGACACGAGCTCTGGGGGTGCTGGTTAGTTCATATTGTTGTTCCACCTATAGGGTTGCAGATCCCTTCAATTCCTTGGGTAATTTCTCTAACATTTTCATTGGGGTCTTTGTGTTCTATCCTATAGATGACTGTGGGCATCCACTTCTACATTTGCCAGGCACTGGCATAGCCTCACAGAGATAGCTATATCAGTGTCCTTTCAGCAAGATCTTGCTGGCATATGCAATAGTGTCTGCATTTGGTGGCTGATTATGGGATGGATCCCCAGGTGGGGCAGTCTCTGGACGGTCCATCCTTTCATCTTAGCTCCAAACTTTGTCTCTGCCACTTCTTTCATGGGTATTTTATTCCCTATTTTAGGGAGGAATGTAGTATCCACGTGTTGGTCTTCCTTATTCTTGATTTTCTTGGATTTTGGAGATTGTATCTTGGATATTCTAGGTTTCTAGGCTGATATCCACTTATCAGTGAGTGCATATCAAGTGAGTTCTTATGTGATTGGGTTACCTTACTCAGGATGATATCCTTCAGATACATTCATATGCCTAAGAATTTCATAAATTCATTGTTTTTAATAGCTGAGTAGTATTCCATTGTGTAAATGTACCACATTTTCTGTATCCATTCCTCTGTTGAGGGACATCTGGGTTCTTTCCAGCTTCTGGCTATTATAAATAGGGCAGCTATGAACATAGTGGAGCATGTGTCCTTATTACCAGTTGGAACATCTTCTGCGTATATACCTAGAAGAGGTATTACTGGATCTTCCGGTAGTACTATGTCAGGTTTTCCGAGGAACCACCAGACTGATTTCCAGAGTGGTTGCACAAGCTTGCAGTTCTACCAGCAATGGAGGAGTGTTCCTCTTTCTCTACATCCTCGCCAGCATCTGCTGTCACCTGAATTTTTAATCTTAGCCATTCTGACTGGTGTGAGGTGGAATCTCAGGGTTGTTTTGATTTGAATTCCTGATGATTAAGGATGTTGAACATTTTTTCAAGTGCTTCTCAGCCCTTCAGTACTCCTCAGTTGAGAATTCTTTGTTTTGCTCTGTACCCCATTTTTAATGTTTTTTTTTTTTTTTTGAGTTTCTGGAGTCCAGCTTCTTGAGCTCTTTGTATATATTGGATATTAGTCCCCTATCAGATTTAGGATTGGTAAAAATTCTTTCCCAATCTGTTGGAAGCCTCTTTGTCTTATTGACAATATCTTTTGCCTTACAGAAGCTTTATAATTTTATGAGGTCCCATTTGTTGATTCTTGATCTTACAGCACAGGCNATTGCTGTTCTGCTAAGGAATTTTTCCCCTGTGCCCATTTCTTCAAGGCTTTCCCACACTTTCTCTTCTATATATTTCAGTGTCTCTGGTTTTATATGGAGTTCTTTGATCCACTTAGACTTGAGCTTTGTACAAGGAGATAAGAATGGATCAATTCATATTCTTCTGCATGCTAACAGCCAGTTGTGCCAGCACCATTTGTTGAAAATGCTGTCTTTTTTCCACTGGATGGTTTTGGCTCCTTTGTCAAAGATAGTTACAGCAATTTGAGAGAGCAGTATCAAGACGTTTCCCATGGAAGCTTCAGGACAATTCTGAGAGAAAAAAGTTATCACTAATGTCCCTTCTTCTTCTGTATGTCTCACAGTCTAAGGTTTTGCTCATGACGTTTTCTGATCTACCTTTACCACTGCCAAGTCAATGAGTCCATGGCCTCACCCATTTTCCTTTTATTCCTTATTCACACATCAAGCTCCTTTGTCAAGACGGTCAAGTACAAGAAGGACATGTACCTTGTAATAAAGTCAATAGATATCCAAAAGTACGCATCCTCCTGTGGTCAGACTCAGTGAGCTGAGTACCCAGCCAAGGGTTCATTGTCCTTATCATCTAGCTCCATGTCAGTTTAGCACGTCAGACTACACACTACAGGGGGAACCATCCAGTTAGCCTGGTGTTGTCATGAAAGGAATAATGAACATCGTGCTCCATGATGGTCAGGGAAGAGCTCCAAACTTCCAATTTTTGTTTGCTTTCGTTTGTTTGTTTGTTTTAAGTAGTCCTCAACCTCTTTCTTCTAGGATGACATCCAGGAGCAGTAAAAAGATGATTTCATTTTGGAGAGGGCTTCATCAAGGGGCCAAACTGATGTACAGAGAAATGTGGCCCAGGAGGAGGCGAGGCGCAGGCTCAGAAACTTTTTTTATAAGTTAGCCGTTTTCTTTTGAGGTGGTTGTAGATGCACAAGTAGTTGGTAGCAACAGAGGAGATGTCATGGACCCAACTCCAGTTTCCTCCAGCTGCACTATGCTGAACCTTGCTGCAGTCTAGCACAGCCAAGTGACCCAATGTTTCCATTACCATAAACATTCCTTAGGCTGCCTTTTTATAGCAGGGCCCAGTTCCTTCCCAGCCTTCACCTTCCTTAAACCTGAACAACTCACTTGCTCTGTTTCACAAGTTTATCATTGGAAAACGTGACTTAAGCATAATCATGAAGCTAGTGCAAAATTATCTTGACCTTCGCATTAAGTTTGGAGAGCATTTTTGTACATGCCTATCAAAGTTTAAAAGTTCTCCCTTATTCCCATTTCTCTGGAATATTTATAGTGCTGAGTTATGCTAAGCCCTTGTCTCCACATATTTGGTATTTTATGACTTTATTTTTCTCCTATTGATAACATGGATTATACTGATTAATTTTTTTTTTTTTTTTGAGTAGAGAANAAGACTTACATTTTGGGAAAACTCTACGTGTGTGTGTGTGTGTGTGTGTGTGTGTGTGTGTGTGTGCACGCGCACGTGTGTGTAATTCTTTTTATAAATTGCTGCATTGCATTTACTATCATTTTGTTAAGGAGTTTTGACCTCTTTATCTTGTCACAGACTGGTAAGATCCAATGGCAGGATTCTTGTGAGGCTTTCTTGATAGGAGTGTGAATGTGAGTGGGCCACAGTTTTTACTGGTGTTTGGTTGCAGCAAAGTGGTTATTAAATGAAGTCTTAAAGCATTCTTTTTTAAATCTGGACTTCCCTTTCCCTCATCCTTGGCAATTGAAGGCACAAAGTGTAAGTTTACTTAAGTTATACCGTAAGTTCCCTCCACTTGTGTGTTTCTCTCTCTTTTTTTCCCCTAGTGTTCTACTTTGTGCTAGTAACAACAAGAGTGGGTTTTTTTAGTGTTCATATGTATTTATTATTAGACATATAGACTACATTATAACTGTCTTTTCATGAAGAAAACAATACAGTTAAGTCCAATAGATGTGAATTTCTAAATGCAATAATAAAGACCTTATTCAAATGTTATTTCCTCTAGTGGGCTACATTGTATGCCATTACTTTGATGAATATTCATATGCACATTTTAAATAACACTGTACAATGTGTTATAGCTGGAAGAAAATTGTTTTAACACAGACGCTACAGAAAAGAGAGTTAATCCTGAATGACTGAGTGTTCTACTGGGTGCTAGTAACAACAAGAGTTGTATATTTAGTGTTCACACCCATTTATTTATTAGACATATTAGACTACATTATAACTGTTGTTTCACACAGAAAACAAGACAGTTTCGCTCCACAGATGAGAATTTCTTTTCTTTCTTTCTTTTTTTTATCCCCTATACCCTCTCTCTGCCCTGCTCCCAAACCTACCCATTCCCACTTCCTGGCCCTGGCATTCCCCTGTACTAGGGCATATGATCTTCGCAATATCAAGGGCCTCTCCTCCCATTGATGGCTGACTAGGCCATCCTCTGCTACATGTGCAACTAGAAACACAAGCTCTGGGGGTTACTAGTTAGTTCATATTGTTGTTCTACCTGTAGGGTTACGGACCCCTTCAGCTCCTTGGATACTTTCTCTAGCTCCTTCATTGGGGGCCCTGTATTCCATCGTATAGATGACTGTGAGCATCCACTTCTGTACTTCCCAGGCACTGCCATAGCCTCACAAGAGATAGCTATATCAGGGTCCTGTCAGCAAATTCTTGCTGGCATATGCAATAGTGTCTGAGTTTGGTGGTTGTATATAGGATGGATCCCCGGATGGGGCAGTCTCTGGATGGTCATTCCTTCTATCTCAGCTCCGAACTTTGTCTCTGTAACTCCTTCCATGGGTATTTTGTTCCCCATTCTAAGAAGTAACGAAGTATCCACACTTTGGTCTTCCTTCTTCTTGAGTTTCATGTGTTTTGTAAATTGTATCTTGGATATTCTAAGTTTCTGGGCTAATGACCAATTATATGGTCAGTTTTAGAAAGGGTACCATGAGGTGCTGAGAAGAAGGTATATCCTTTTATTTTAGGAAACTTTGTTCTGTAGATATCTGTTAAATCCACTTGTTTTATAACTTCTATTAGTTTCAATGTGTCTATGATTAGTTTCTGTTTCCAGGATCTGTCCATGATGAGAACAGGGTGTTGAAGTCTCCCACTATTATTGTGTGAGGTGCAATGTGTGCTTTGAGCTTTACTATAGATTCTTTAATGAATGTGGATGCCCTTGCATTTAAAGCATAGATATTCAGAATTGAGAGTTCATCTTGGAAGATTTTACCTTTGATGAGTATGAAGTGCCCCTCGTCTTTTTTGATAACTTTGGGTTGGAAGTCAATTTTATTCAATATTAGAATGGCTACCCTAGCTTGTTTATTCGGACCATTTGCTTGGAAAATTGTTTTCCAGCATTTTACTCTGAGGTAGATCTAGAAATGAAAGTAGAAACAATAAAGAAAACCCAAAGGGAGACAACTCAAGAGATAGAAATCCTAGGAAAGAAATCAGGAACCATAGATGTGAGCATCAGCAACAGAATACAAGAGATGGAAGAGAGAATATCAGGTGCAGAAGATTCCATAGAAAACATGGACACAACAATCAAAGAAAATGAAAAATGCAAAAAGGTCCTAACACAAAACATCCAGGAAATCCAGAACACAATGAGAAGACCAAACCTAAGGATAATAGATATAGATGAGAATGAAGACTTTCAACTTAAAGGGCCAGTAAATATCTTCAACAAAATTATAGAAGAAAACTTCCCTAACCTAAAAAAAAGAGATGCCCATGAACATACAAGAAGTCTACAGAACGCCAAATAGACTGGACCAGAAAAGAAATTCCTCCCGACACATAATAATCAGAACAATAAATGCTCTAAATAAAGATAGAATATTAAAAGCAGTAAGGGAAAAAGGTCAAGTAACATATAAAGGCAGACCTATTAGAATTACACCAGACTTCTCACCAGAGACTATGAAAGCCAGAAGATCCTGGACAGATGTTATACAGATCCTAAGAGAACACAAATGCCAGCCCAGGCTACTATACCCAGGTAAACTCTCAATTACCATAGATGGAGAAACCAAAGTATACCATGACAAAACCAAATTCACATATCTTTCCACAAATCCAGCCCTTCAAAGGATAATAAAGGTAAAACTCCAACACAAGGAGGGTAATAACTCCCTAGAAAAAGCAAGAAAGTAATCCTTCAACAAACCTAAAGGAAGATAGCTGCAAGAACAGAATCCCAGCTCTAACAATAAAAATAACAGAAAGCAACAATTACTTTTCCTTAATATCTCTTTAAATCAATGGACTCAATTCCCCCAATAAAAAGACATAGACTAACAGACTGGCTACACAAACAGGACCCAACATTTTCTGCTTACAGGAAACCCACCTCAGGGACAACGTCAGACACTCATATGTTTAAATACCTGTTTACATTTTAGTTACTTACTCTGCAGTCAGCTTTCCCTTTGCCATGACAAAATAAACAACTTAAAAGTAGGAAAAGTTTGTTTGGCTTAAAGTTCCAGAGCTTTCTGTCTTAGTCGCTCTTGGGCCTTAGATGAGGCAGACTATCATGGCTGAAACATGTGGTTGAGGAAGTCTGCTCATGGCTAGTCAGCAAAGAGAAACTAGAAAGGCCTGGGGCCAAATACATCCTTTAAGATCATGCTCTGCCACAGCCAAACATTGGATGGAGCTTGGCGACTCTTATGGAAGAATAGGAGGAAGGATTTTGTCCTTAGGGGCATAGAAACTCCACATGAAGACCAACAGAGTCAACTAACCCGAACCCTTGGGGTTCTCAGAGTCTGAACCACCAACCAAAGGGCATACATGGGCTGGACCTAGGCCTCCCCACTCACCTAGAGTAGATGTGCAGCTTGGTCTTCAACTGGGTCCCAAACAATTGGAATGGGAGCTATCCCAAAAGCTGTTGCCTGTATGTGGAATATGTTGTAGCTGGACTGCCTCGTCTGGCCTCAGAGGGAGAGGAAGCACCTAGGCTCGCAGAGACTTGAAGTGCTAGGGTTGGGGGACACTGGGCGGGGGGGGNGGGGGGAGCCTTCCACCTGCTCAAAGTTGAAGGGGAGCAAGAATGGGGGAAGGATTGTGAGAGGGGATAACTGGGAGTGGGGGGCAGTAAGCGGGATTTAAAGTGAATAGTTAAAATATTAAAAAAAAAAAAAAAAAAAAAAAAAAAGAAAATAAAAAAAAAAAAAAAAAAAAAAAAAAAAAAAAGACACTTCATAGTGGCCTAACTTCTTCCTATCCTGTCTTGACTTTAATGGTTCCACTTTCTCAGGCTTTAATACATGTCCTCTGGGGACGTTTTAGGTCCAGCATGGCATCTTCAGCGTCAGTGGATTAGAAGCAAAGCCTAAGGCCTCACCATACTGTGGTCCCGTGAATGCTGAGGTTTCTAGTGGGTCCACCTTCTGTCAATCTTCCAGAGTCCTCCTCATTCTGACTTCTGTACAAGTCCAAGAAGGCCAGTTCTGTATAGCCATGAGGAACTTGAATCGACATTCCTGCAACCAGAAGGAATCTCTTTTTCTTTTGTGAGGAGTCTGACCTAGTAGTCAATAAACTTGACGTCTGTTGATGGTAATTTTTGGAAAGCTAGTTAATCCTTCCTTGATGATCAGCCCATTGTGCAGCAGCTTCCCATGACAGAATGTGCACCATTGATCACAGATGATTCTGAAAGCTGAACACAGGACACGAAGTACTTCATACACAATCAAAACATGCTTGGCGCAATTCTACAGTCCTCACACGTTAAAATGAGAGTTCGTGCTGTCTTCCCAACCATTACTCCCTTCAGCTGTAAAGGATCCTCAAGCATTTTTTTTTTCCTTTTCTTTCTTTTTCTTTTTATTGGATATTTTCTTTATTTACATTTAAGCATTTTTTTTTTTTTCTTTTTAAAGAACCCACCAAGGGCTTCTTCACAGAAACGACCACATTTCTGATTAGCTCACGTTTTACTAAAAGGTTTATTATTCCTGAACCTTTATTTCCCCAAATAGCACTCTCGGACACCCGCTTTTTCTCTTGCCAGAGGTGTGGATAGGAAATCTTTGAAGCGGGACTGGACCGCCCTTTTGAAGGCGTGGGTACCTTTCTTCTCCAACCCCTTCTATTTGGAAATGCCGGCCCCCTTAAGCTACTCATCCTGTTTCTTCCCTCAAATGATAGTGATTCCCCTGTTTAAACAAACTAGTTCCTTACAAGGCCTGCCCTCACGGAGCAAGGGCAGGGGCAAGCTCTGAGTTCTAGCGACCCTTCCAACCACCCCACCCCAGACCCTGCTGCCACGCAGTGCCACATCAGCGACTGCACAGCGCGCCCAGCTAAATTCCTTTCTAGGATGCGAGTGGCCCAGTGGGCGGAGGCAGATTGAGCCCGCAAGAGTGGCGGTCTGCTCCACCAATCGGCAACCAGGGAGGAGGCTTTGCCTCCAACTGCAGTCCCAGCCAGTGTCGGGCCGGGGAAACCAGATGAAGCACATCTGGACAGCTGTGCTGAGAAAGTTTGTGGGCCCCTTCCAGGCCTGTCACCCGCAAGGCACGTCCCCCACGTAGCCTCCTGCTAGCCACTTATTACTTAATTTTTTTTTTCCCCAAGAAGCAATCAGCAACCCACGCTTGAATCTTTTTCTTCCCTCCCATGTGAGGCGAGGCCACATCACATTCAACACAGTTTAATTTTCATGGGGCTTTGCGATCAAAAGAACAGAAACAGCGACCAAAGCTCAGCTGCCTTCTGATCCTAACTGACAAAGTGGGGAGAATAAGGTGCAAACAGGCCAAACGGGGTAAGTTCTGGAGACGTGGGGACATCCTTCTCCTTGTCCTGCTGAGCTCTCTAGCCTTGCGCCTTTGCCCTTCTTGCCAGACTTCTGTTAAGGGGAGAAAAACATCTCACGCTGGGAAAGACTGCAGGGACATCAGGCTTCTTTCTTTTCTGTTTTGGGGGAAATGTTTGGTTTGCATTTTAAAATTGATGAGGATTGGTGCTAGTGTAAGATTTCTTGGGAACAAAATTTTGACTGGTGTTTTGTTGTAAACCTTTCTTCATCCTAAAGTGAAATTATTCTTCTCCTTTCTTCTCTCTTCTCTCTTCTCTCTTCTCTCTTCTTCTTCTTCTTCTTCTTCTTCTTCTTCTTCTTCTTCTTCTTCTTCTTCTTCTTCTTCTTCTTCTTCTTCTTCTTCCTCTTCCTCTTCCTCTTCCTCTTCCTCTTCCTCTTCCTCTTCCTCTTCCTCCTCTCCTCCTCTTCTCCATCTCCTTCTTCTAATTCTTTTTCCTCCTCTTCCTCTTCTTCTTCCTCTTCTTCCTCCCCCTCCTGTCCTCCACTCCCTATTTCGATGGATGACTGTGAAAACTCTCTGGTATATTCAGAATTAACACAACGTTTGACAAACTATTTAAAACTTGAATCGCATAAAGGATTTACTGGATCCTTCACTTAAGTTTGTAGTTGAAAGTGCCAATATCATATCTCAAAGAGGGAGATCTAAATCCCCCTTAGATTACTAACAAAACAATTAAATGAGTGATAGGCCTCTTTGTGTGTCTGCAATCCTATAATTACACACTTGACCTGTTGTTCCATCAAACACAATATCCACGGTGTTTATTATACGTGCGCGCTTACAGATAGTTCTATTTTATACGTCAGGATTTAGCAATGAGGTGGTGGAAAATGCTGACCTGCTGGTGGCTCCGGGCCCATTCCTTCTGAAACATCTATGGTTCCCTCTGCTTGAGTAGTGTTCTGAAGTTCAGAGTTATGTTGCATGCTGTTTGGGGAAGATTTGACTCAAGTAGATCTTTAACTTCTGGCTCTTAAAGCACCAGTTGGGAATTTAGAACAGAAATGATTACTTTTAGAGCATGTTTTGGTCTGCAAAGGTAGAACAGTTTCAGAGGATATAGGGATGCTGGGTTAGAAGGATATTATTGCAAAGAGGCAGTGAGAGTTAGCTCATCTCGACCCATTCACAGCTTCACAGTAGATCTTGGGTAAAGCGCTGTTCTCCAGTTTTCTCCTTTATAATGTGTTAATAATAAGCAATCATACATACTGATGAGGTCTAGAGTGTTGAGTCAAAGCGTGTCAGTTATTAGGCCAGCTGGCATTCATTCCTTATTGCCTTCCTCCCTGGCTTCTGTGCATTTCTTCAATAGCATTCTGACTCCCCTCCTAGAAACCAGGATTCACTCAGTTCCACAAACTTGCTAGCCAAGGCATGATGCAAGGTTGTCAAGAAAAAGCATCATGAACGGACGGCAAAGACGAACTGGTGGGGGCCTTAGATGTAGAAGGTTCTGGAGTGTGTACGATAGAGAAGGCCATCTGAATGTAGCCTGGTTTCATGGGAACAGTGCCATTTCTGGGAAGGGGTTTTGTCAGTTTGTTTTGGGGGGTGAGGTGGGAAGCGGTCGTAGGGCTGAGACAGCATCTAGGAGCAAGGCAAAGTATGGCAAAGGTTCAAGTGCTGGAAAGTGTGGAGCTGTCCTTGGAGCATTGAGAACATCTATGAGGTGTGTGTGTGTGTGTGTGTGTGTGTGTGTGTGTGTGTGTGTGTGATGGAGGTAAGCTTTCTGCTGAAAGTGCAAGCCCCCTGAGAGGGGTTGGGTTGTCAGTGAAGGAGAGATTGTGAAGCAGATTGGTATGGGCATAGTCAGCCGAACTGACACCAGTGCCAAGTGGCGGCTTTGGGAAATGATTCATTTCTGGGGTCTCCACAGCTTGTCCAACACGCTCTCCTCCTGCAGCCAGGGTGGGCTAGGCTTAGACGCTCAGCAGGACCCGGCAGTGTGAACATGTGCGGTGACGTCTTCTGGCTCTGCTCTAGTGGTCTGATACCCTGGGTCGTTATTTTTCATTAACAAAGGCCACTTTGATGTCTTTGACAGGGGTGTGATTGTTAGAACCTTGCTGTGTTCTCATAATAGACCCGACATATGCAGGTAGATCTTTAACACTCTGTTAATAAAAATCATCTCTCTCTATGACATATATTAAGTAAAGGGTCAGGTTTGAGTTCTTGTGCTCTCTCAATGGCATTGTGGCAGAGAGCTGAGTTCTGGTGTGGCTGCTGACCACCTGCCTGACCTCAGGCAAGATGCTGAGCCATTATGACCCTGTGTTAAAAATCTGTGGAATGATTTTCAGGGTCTCTTACCCTTAGATGGTCATATATTCATCTCCTACTAGTTTTGGGACAGTCTATTGTCCACAGGTGGCTATTTTATACATCTAGCTATTATTTTTGATAATTTAACAGTTAGCAAGTGTTCTGAGTATTCAACTCATGGCATCTTCTCAGAAGGAAGCCTTCTGAGAGTTGCTAACCCACAGAGCCTTGCTTTTATTATTGAGGAGACAGAGCCACAGGTAGATTAAAATGCTTGCCCACAATTCATAGTGAAGCAGGGGTAGGCATAGACTCGCTCTAACACCAGACCCTCAAGCTTTAACCACTAGGCTACAAAGTCTTAGGTCTATGAGAAACTGGCTCTTCTTCCTCCTCCCCCTTTCTCTCCTCCTTCCTCCCCACTTTGTTTGCTTTCTTGTTCTCTGTTTCCTCTTCCTTTCTTAGTGGTAAGGTTTTGCTGTGTAGCTTATGCTAGCTTCATATGTGTAGTCCTACCTTCCTGAGACCTGGCATCCAATACCCACCATGCCAAGCTTCATTGTTCTAGAGTGTGGTTGTTAGAAACAACTAGCCCATGGAAAGAGGATCACTGGAGCCAGGGCTGCACTGGTAAATTTTGTCTGAAGAGGCCAGGATAGAAACAGGATTCATTATATTTGCCTAGGACATAAGTCTCATTGTAGGCAAACATCTGTCTTCTTATCTCGTTTGAACATGACTCACTGTAGTATCTGGATTTAAAAATACACATTCAAAAATTGTAGTTAGTGTCAATTGGTTGATTATCTGCTTTGCAAAAGGACCTAGGAGACCACTGGTGTGACCACTGGTGTGACCACTGGTGTGTTACTGAGTTTTTGGGTGTGGAAGCACAATCCTCTTTTTTATCCTCTAGAGTACCTGGCTCTAGATCACCCCCAAACCTTTATGAGAGCAATTTGGCAGTAGCATGTCCCAACTG
The DNA here is from genome assembly GCF_900095145.1 of Mus pahari. NCBI lineage: Eukaryota > Metazoa > Chordata > Mammalia > Rodentia > Muridae > Mus > Mus pahari. The sequence continues at coordinate 50,490,849 of NC_034601.1, read as the reverse complement.
GGGAACAACAGACACTATTCATTTGCCAGAATCCCCCTGCCATGTCTATTTGTCAATTGGTGAGTTAGCCAATGGAGTGAGATAAATACTGAGCTTGAATAAATATTAAAAAGCCTTTGAATCAGGTTATTAGGGCCATGGCCTCCCGTCTCCCTCTCTTCTGCTCCCAGATTTGCAACGAATAAGTGTTTTCCCCTAAATGCTATTGCCACGAAGTACTGCATTATGAATTATCATTTGATGGCACAAATCAGCAGAGCTAATGATTTATCAACTGAAACCAATTGTCCTGGATTCCCGAGCTCTCCTTTTACAGGTGTGCACAACCACACCCAGCAGGACAGTAGCAAAGAGCCAAGCAGCCAACACACAACCTCCTTTTCATAGTTGGGTCTTATTCTCTCAGACTTTCTCTACATGTCTCTTTTCAGCTTAATTAAAGGTTATGATGATACTTCATCATTCTATTCTGACTTTGCTTCAACAACGATCTCAACACTATAGAATATACACAATTCGACCTGACAGTTGAGGCACACACACCTTCATGAGGATTAGCTTGTCGAAGAGAAAAGATGGAGACACTCAGGTGATGACTTTTTCTAAGGTCACATTGGCATCCAGAGAAGCTTGTCTAAATGGGGTTTGTTTGCATGGTTTCCTCTCACACAACTGGTCTGTAAACCATGTGTATAAAGTCGCCCTTGGCTTTAGCGAGCCAGCTATGGACTTTGACACTTAGCAGTCTCTGGAAAACTGTGGAAGACAATGAGTCCTTTCTCCCAACCCCCCCCATCCCCACATTGGATTAGCCTGTTTCCCTGAGGTGCCTTAGATGATCCTAATATGGAAAAAGGTTCAAAGGCAAATGACTTGTTCTTGCTGTCCTGAACAGAGATGACTGTCTGTCCGCTATGCATTTTTTTTTTCAAGAGAAAAAAAAATTAAAGGTCATGTGTTAGAACAAGGTGGTAATTTCCATGACAAGAAATAAGGTGACTTTATCTGCACCTTTCTCCATTATGCCTGAAATTCCACAGGCTATAGAAAACATTTATAATATTTCACATGATTCTTTCTAATAGAGAGAAAATGGGATTTTTTTTTTAGAAAAATACCATGTCTATGAAAAATGATCTCCCAAAAGGAAATTGTGCTACTTGATTAGGAAGAAAAATTATAGGATTCTGATTTCAGTCTCTTTTGGTTGGCCACCGTTGCCACCTTCAATAAATCACACAGTTCCTCAGACTATTCTACAGAATAGCACTGTGATATTAACACAGCTTTCCAGTGAGTTCCCAACCGGGGCTCTTCTAAGTGGGCTGGTACCCTTTCTCTCACACAGCACTTAGAAGTAGGCCAATAGGCCCTGTTGGAGGAAAGTTCCACCCAAGCTCCTAGCTAAATAAATAAATGAACAAAATTAAATCGGACCTCTTCTGGGATGCTTACAGAGGGAAGCCTGCTGCTTCCTTCCTGTGGCCACTCACTGTTCCAGCCCTGATTCATGCTGTGTTCCTGTTAACTCCCTGCTGCAGAGCCAATGTGTCCTGAGTGCTGTACTTATCTCTTGGGAGTAGTAACCCATGTAAGTTCCCTGAGGACACAATGAAAGCAGTGATAGGAGGAAAACTCAGAGCTCTGAGGGCTTCCAAACAGAAACTGGAGAGAGCCTACACTAGCAGCTTGACAGCACACCTGAAAGCTCTAGAACAGAAAGAAGCCAATACACCCAAGAGGAACAGACAGCAGGAAAGAATCAAACCAGATAGAAACAAAAAGAACTATACAAAGAGTCAACAAAACCAGGAGCTGGTTCTTTGAGAAAATCAGCAAGATAGATAAACCCTTAGCCAAACTAACAGAGGGCACAGAGACAGTATCCAAATTAATAAAATCAGAAATGAAAATGAAGACATAACAACAAAGTATATCTTAAAATAACTGTTCTGCTTGTTGAATATCAACAGTTGAAAATATTAAAATCATGTTCTAAAAAAAAAAAAAAAAAGAAGTTCCCTTATTCATTCTTGATGACCTGAAAGTATAATGACTCCACTTCTGATTTGGATCAACAATCAGTGCCAAACAAACCCTGTACTTTTGGCGTAAGGACTGTCTATCTTTGACCCAAAACTTATCACAAAATATATTTCTGTAATGAGCATCTGTAGAGAATTTTTAATCCATCAACACATCTATTCTGATCTCATCTGAAGATCTTCTAGGTCTCTGTGATCTGGACCGAATGCAGACACGCCCTTAGTATACGCCTTTAATCCTTTTAGCTGGATGGAACCCTTTTGTACACACCTTTAATCCCAAGTCTAATAGAGGGATAGACGAAGTGAGAGTTAGAGAAGGATTGGGTGGAATGAGTCAGAGATAGGATACAACCAACTCTCAGGAGGACAGCTGTTTAAGAGCAATGCAAGGAAAGTGAATTTGCTTAAATTCAGTAGAAGAATCAAAATCCAAAGTTCATGATATGAAAGATTTTTACAATTTCAGATAAACATTTCTTTTACAAAAGATATTCGTACCTCAAATATCTCTGAAACAATAAACTAAAATATCATAATAATGAGATTATGGGCAAAACATTTTCTAATTTGTAAATCCAAACTCTGAAATGTCTTTCTCTGAATCAGGATATCACTATATAGCCTAGGTTGGTCTCTAACTTAAGGTCTTCCCAGCCTCACTCTTTTAGCTGCTGGGATATAGGTATGTGCCACCAGGCCTGGCTCAAAATAGGAAAGTTTTGAAGTACTTATATGGTGACCAAAAAACTTCAGATGCATTTTGGATTTCTGGTTTTCTGATTAAGGATGCCATAAAATCTATGCAAGTGTTGCTAAATCTGACAACCTGGAAAGTAGAAGCCTTCTGCTTCCAGACGTTTAGACAAAATATCCCCAACTTAAAATTACTCTTCTATACTTCAGAAGACATTTCTTATACACGGTAGGTAGATCTTACATTTTCATTTTTAGCAAAAACAGACTGACATCTTGCATGCCACTTTGATCTTGTGTGTGTGTGTGTGTTCCCTTACTCTATCCTCTTTCCATTTTTAATGTGTCATTTTAAGTTTAAGACTCATCTTTCTTCAGCACTATAAGTTTTTCTCTCATTTATTTGATTTTTTCTCTATTCACAAATTAGGCGTATTACTAATGATTGTAGAAATATTAAAAGCAGAGAAGAAGCTAAAAATAGAGATATTATAATACCTAGTACACTCAGGCATTTTTTAAATTTTCTGTGTACTTTAATATAATAAACAATAAAGATTTAAATGTTGCAAGCAATAGTGGAGAGGTGGAAAAAAAGGGAACATTGAAAGTGATCACATCCAGACTGGAGAGATGGCTCAATGGTTAAGGGCACTGACTGCTCTTCTAGAGGTCCTGAGTTCAATTCCCAGAAACCACATGGTGGCTCACAACCATCTGTAATGGGATCGGGTCCCCTCTTCTGGTATGTCTGAAGACTGCTATCATGCACTCATATACATAAAACTTTATCTTTAAAAAAAAGAAAGAAAGAAAACGATCAGATCCACATCTATAGTTGCTGAACGTTGGAGATATGGCCCAGAGGAAGTCAGCGTGATGGAAATGGAGATGCTGAAGAAGGATGAAGGCATTAGTGTTAGAGGCATGGAGGTAGCATCCCTTGAAGCAGGTACCATGGAAGGTAGACTCTCCCAGTCTCTTCATCCTGGTGTTTAGTTCTGGGCTCACTTATACCAATTCTCTGCATATGGCGGAGGCTGCTCAAAAAGCAGGGTGAATGGTTACCTCTTCATGCTTCCATGACTTGTTGGATGAACTGTTTCCTCTAGAGAGCAGATGATTGAATCCATACCAAGCTCCTCGCCTGTGGCACATGAGGGGTGTAATGTGGTTTTTTTTCCTCATCAGGATTGTGGGCTGGATGATCCCTATTTCTGTCGGTCACTATGCGAAAAACAGTGACGTGGTGTACCGTGCTGGGCTTTGTCTACACAGTTTGCTTCAGAACTGGACAGTTGTGGGACCCTGCATGCCATGACGTATTTACTTCACAGAAAGACGCATGTGCTATTACTGTGTTTGTCAACCTTAGATGGTAGAGGCTGCGTCTTCACTTTGAAAATGACATAGACGAAACAGAGAGAGTAAGGTTTTTAAGTTCATACAGTGGTTATTTCAGAAATTAAATCCAAGGCTCCTTCTTTTCAGTCTCTGAACTCAACAGAATGCCATGTAGACTATTATTCTTAAAAACTACTTTCATTAGTTGTCACTTTCCAGGGTGTTGTAACTTCAGATCTAGTGTGGGCAACTGGAGACAGAACTCCATGGGTAAACCTATCTCTTTATCTTCATTAGCCAGATCTCTCTCAGCATTCTTTATGATCCCAGGGCAGTAACAAAATTATCTCTTGCGGCCTTTTGGTTAAATATCTGTCACTCTTTGCCTGAAGTTCTACAGTGGATCTCAAAGTATTTGTGAAAGAACTTTTAACATTTGTTCTTCAGATACTTGCGGCCTATTCTTATTTGATTAAAGGCATTTACATAGATTTTTCTTCAATTTCAAATTACTGAAATACGTTTCTATATGTTAATTTATTTCTATATGATTCCTTTTGATTTCTGTATTCCATGAAGACGGCAACACACTCTTTGCAGACTAGACTGGCCTACAGGCCAATTTAGATGACATTTTTCACCACTGGTTTCTTAAAAAGACCACAAGGCATCCAGTTAGTTTGTGCAAACAAATAAGTAGTGCAAATAAAAGTCACTCGTTCTTCTTTTTAGCCAGCCCTACCCCCAAAGGCTTTTTTTTTTTTTTATTTCATTTAAAATAAAACCAGATTCTTACCCTGTCTTAGGAAGCCTTAAGCCACTTCCTATAGCTTTACTTCTATACCTACCATCTTTGTTTGCTTTTTTGAGATTAGAATGTTAGCATTCTGTCTGAACTCTACCCCGCAGTTACCTAGCAACAGACAGGTAGACCTGGCCCACTATAAAAGGGGTCCCCCCTCCTCTCTCTCTTACTCTTGCTTTCCTCTTGCTTCTCTCTTGCCCTCTTGGGCTCTTCCCTTCCCCCTTCCCTTCCCTCTTCCACACCCCCATAGGATATATCTCCTATCTCTTTATCTTTTTATAAACACATCGATAATGTAATTATGCCATTTCCCCTTTCCTTTCCTCCCTACAAATCCACACAAATCCCCTCCCAACTCAGTACTCTTTCAAATTCATGGTGTCTCTTTGCTTTAACGGTTGTGACCTGCGTGTTTCTAGAAACATAAATACAACCTGTTCATTCTGAATAATGTTTCCTGTATGACTATAATTCCAGAGCCGACCATTAGGTTTGGACCATCAATTGGTGGGCTCTCCCGTGGGGAAGACTCCATTGCTCACTCTCAGCATTCTTTAGTTTCCTGTTCCCATGCAATCTGAGGCCTCCCCCGGCTTTCTCCCAGTCCACGTTAGCATGACTCTTGGTGCCATCCTAGTTCAGCTAATGTTTAGTCAGTCATACTGTGGTGACTTTAATGGGTGTCGTTTTTGACAATCCTAGAAGACCCAACCCCACAGCAACCCCCCTGTGCCTCTGGCTCTTATTATCTTCGGGTACCTTCTTCTACAATGATACCTGTGCCTGAGGTGCCCGAGTTGTGTTGTAGATGTATCCATCGGGGCTGGGCTCCACAACACTGCATTTTGATTGGTTGAGGTTTTCTACAGTGGTCTCCCTCTGTTGCCAGCAGCCGTTTCCTTGATGAGAGGTAAGGGAGTAAGACTAACATGTATCTGTGGGTCTAAGGCCAAATGTTTAGAATGTAGTTTGAGATTGCGCAGGCTTAATAAAGTTGTTGTAGGGTTTCCTTCAAGGTCCATGGCTTCACTAACCCTGGATAGTTAAATAGGTTATCAGTAACATTTCTAGCATTATTTCACTTGCGTCGAGCAAGTCTTAAGTCCAATGAGAGAACTGTTGGCTACCACTAAGTTGTGCATACCTGTACTGCACCCTTAGGGCTATTGGACCTGGTGGATGTTGTGATTCATAGGCATCATAACTGGGTAGGGCTGCCTTGCTTGCTTGCCTCCTTTGGAAACCTGCATGGTGCCTTCTGGGGACATGAAGGCAAGTCCCCAGAGAGAAGGGTTTCAAGTCAGTTCCTGCTCAGGGGCGTTACTCTCTGTGTCTAAAGTATGTGGTTTCCACCCTCTTCCATGCCAACCTCTGCTCACTAGGTGTCCCCAGTGCTCATAAAGACTGTTCAGGCTTTGGGGGAAGAGTGAGTCACATGGGGAACCTACAGTGACTGAGGATGTGATAAACATTTCCCTTTGTTCTTTCATCTGTTTGATCGGTGGTTCTCAGTCCCTGAGACAGAGATCCTCAGCCTTCTTAATGCTGAGACCGTTTAATACAGTTCCTCATCTTGTGGTCACCCCCAACCATAAAATTACTCGATATTAGATCAAGCATGGGCAAGCACTTTCATCACTGCCTCTTGGGCAGTGAGAACCTTTCACTGACTTCAGAATGAGCAATATGTGAGGCTTAAAACCAAGTCCCAGAAAAAATCTGGGCACCTTAGCTTTAGTAGTATTACCTGATGCTCCCCTGGCCACCTTAGTGTGAAGATGTCTCATGCCTCATAAATGCTTTTAGGTTGTTTGTTTCCTTCCGAAAGAACAAGACTTTGGAGAGCTCATTCCACATACCTCTGAGATTGGGGAATAGAATGAAGATAGTCCATGGTGGTTACCTTAGCTTGATTGCCGTTGTCCAGTGCTTAGGTAGAGAACTGAGGTAAAGCTTTTACTCTCACCAAACCATTTCCTGTCTGGTGTGGCTTTGGCCTTTGATGATTGCTGTATGGGAGCAGCTAGGACTCTCTCCTCATCTCACCACTGCGCATGCCTGGGGCAACAATGCTAAGGCAGCAGCTATGGGCAGGATGATTCACTGAGCTCTAGAGAGCCATGGCGTCCAGAAAGCTCACCGCTAGTAGTTTGGGTTTTGGCTTGTTTGTCTGTTGTCTGTTATCTACTCTGATGATTCCTGGACTCTTGGAAGATGATTCTTTTGTCTTTTGTTAATTAATTGTCACCACAGTGGCAAATCTTTTTATGTTTTATTTAGTTTTGAGAAATTTATATTTAATATTAACATTAAGAATGTAAATATTAATCTCTTAATATTAATATTAAGTAGAATATATCAAGTCAATTTTTTTTTGTCAAATTCTGGATGACTCTGAGGTAGGTGGTCCAAGGGCNTTTCTTTAAAGTTGGTTAAAGGAGAGTCTCTGCTATGTAATATTTGTAATCGATGAAAAATGGGCAGAATTTTAAAGCATTTTCCTTCTACGACAGGTAAGTACCATAGCTAGATTTATCTTTGGTTTAATATCACTAGAAATATGTCAGTGGTTTCTATGATCCCGGTTGTGAAGCACTGAAGAAAACTCATAAACCAGAAGTAAAAAAAGATGGGAAACCTCCCTGCTCCAGGCCTTTGCCGCAGAGACTGTCTGAGGGAGAAGAGTCTCAGAGAGGTAGGGTTCAGATTTCTTGAGCTGAACATTGGTGAGAGGAACTTAAGGGAGAATGAAGGTGACTAGACTTAGAACAGAGTGTTTGAAGTGGAGAGAGTTTTAGAGAGAAGGTGGGGGGCGTCTTAGATTCCTCAGGGGACTCCTGGGAAGAATCAGCATCACACTGGTGAGCAAAGGCTTTTGGGGAAACTAGTGATATGCTAGGATTGAGGGTTGTTATCCTGTAGGTGTAAACGTATCCGATACAAAGTCATATTGTGGAAACTTAATTCCCAGGTCTGTACACTAACGTGGCTGTGGGTCCTGTAAGGAAGTAATTGGGATTAGGTGAAGTCATGAGGGCAGGGCCTATTAATGGCATTAATGGCTTCATAAGGAGAGGAAGGGGTTGTACTAGCTAGCTTGCTAATTTTTTTTTTCATAAGGTATTGTTTTCATAAGGTCTTTATGAGGAAGCCTGACGTCTCTTGCTTTCTTTCCTTGTGTTCCTGGCTTGTGAGGAATAAATTGCTTTTCATGACATACTAGTTAGCCTTAATCATTTAGTGATAACAAAATCAAAGGGAAACGAAGAGAGAACTTTGCACTCATAGAAGACCAGAGATGTTGCCCATCCCGGTCATGCTAGAAAGCCCCTAATCTATGAGTCCATGGGGTTGAGCCATTTGGAAAGTCTCCTGGGTAGTGGGGGATTACTGGTACCAATCTCAGTACTGCTGCTGTGATGCCAACAGATCATAAAGTAGCATCTTCCCCAGGAATCCAGCTGTTTCCAGCTCCTTACCCTTATCCCAGAGCTGAAAAATATTTATAAGAATTAAAAAAATAAATCTACTCCCAATTCAGATACTGTCTATTCAGATAATATCATAACTTGTGCAGTGAGAACCTTTCATTGACTTCAGAATGAGCACCCACAATATCTGGCACCTCAAAACAGCAATTCAGTTATGTTTTTTTTTTTTTTTTTTTTTTTAAAAAGGTCACTTTGCCTAGTCACCCTGGAGGAGTATTTCCACAACTGGTTAAGTCAAGCAATTCACTTCAGTGTCACATTTTGTATATAACAAGCCAGACGCTGCCAGACCGTCGTCTGTACGGATATTTGCTTTGGCTCCTGAGCAGCAGTTCTTCTTTGATATCTATTATTGTTTAAGCAAAAATAGTTCCCGTATTTGATACCTCCCCATTGGATTATGGCAAGCTAAACTCAGCTAAGTTATTATCCAACTACATGATGTTTTCTGAGTAACAGACAGTGAAGGTTAGTAGGAGGCAATGAGTAAGGCTCAAAAGTCATAGGCGGGAGTAAGGGCCGCAGTGGGAGGCACCAGCTCAGTGGGGTTAAGGTCCAGAGTCTTTGAATTCCAGTGTGGCAAGAGTGAAGAGGGCCACATCCCATTAGCACTGTGGCAGAGGAGGATGATCAAGGACATTGTCAGTATCAGAGCTTAGGGTCTTGTCTGAACAGTGGCTCTTCAGTCCATAACAGAGCTCTGCAGCTTGAGCCTGGCTATCTCTTCTCCCTTTGTAACTTTGACAGCTTTTGCCTTGAGTCCTGTGGCTGTGTGTCTGATTCACTCCTCCCCAGCCTGACACTTTCTAACCTCTGCATATCTTTGTTAGACATTTCCTTGCCAGGAGAAGTTTTGTTCAGATTGATGTGAACTGGGCCCAGACGTTCTTTTTTCCACTCTGCCTGTGCAGAAATGGGAATATTTTTCTTATAATGATTAGATTCTTGATGACTAGAAAAAATCTTCAACTTGTATATCACAGTGGGGTGTCACTACCATTATGCAATCAACATTTGACTCTTGGAGAAATTCAGACTGAAAGAAAGGGTCAGTCCATCTTTGTGAAAATCGATGTCCTACCAATGGTCTTGGAACACTTGGGATACTGCCAGTGGCAACTGTTACGGATAGTGTGATTGGATGGGACTGAAGGAATGTGGGGAAGAATGGAAGTTAGTATTATCATCACAGGGTCAGAACAACTCACTTGATTCACTTCCAGGATCTAATAATTGCTGCAATACCCACAACCCTAGACATGGTGTGCTTAGAATCTCATTTTCTTCCAGTCATCATGCACTGGAGGAGGTTCTAGCTGGTCTTTAGTGTTGTTTTGTTTGCTTGCTTTTGTTTGGTTTTTTTCTTTCCAAGAGAAAGGAACAGCAAGAGGACATTAAGAAGCTTGCAATTCTGTCTCAGGGGTTCAGGATTGTTCTCTGTATTTCTGGACATGTCTAAGAAGATGGGGCCAAGGACAAGTCAGAAGGTGGAAAATTTCACTGAAACTTGATATAATCTATGTCATGCTAATTATGAAAAGTGTTACTGGCCTTGCCTTTTATAATTATGCTTTTGTGAGGGTGACATGCAAAATAGGGTGTGGTTGAGTGGATAAGGCTGGTTTAGATAAGCAGCTCCTGGCTAACTGGTTCTCAGAAAGGAGATGGTGTTGCCTGAGTGGTTAGCCTGACTGGTAAGAGTCAAGAGCATTTTACTTGACCACAGTCCCTGTTTGCTCCCTCCCTCCCTCCCTCCCTCCCTTCCTCATTCCCTTCCTTCCTTTCTTTTCCAATGTGCTTATGAAGCTTTAATTAGTTTCTTTCTATATATATATATATATATATATATATATATATATATATATATATATAAAACTTCCAGTTTGCCGGAGGACAGAGTGTTTGTCCCTCAGAAAGTCATCAGTTAATGGCTGCTTCTCCTGTAACTGAATAGATATATTCAGTATGCACACCACTAATCTTGTCTTATTGGTAGATCCTAATGCTAAAATCATCATCATCATCATCAACTATGAGGAGTAGTTCTGGGTTTTCTTAATCTTCATACACGCAGTTCAGGTAGAGGGTATGGTCTGAGGTACTTATCCTGTTCCTTGGGTTGAGATGAATCTGAGGCGCTTAGCTTGGTAGGCTGCTTCAGGTGAGAGAAACAAACCCGGAGGTGGGCAGCATCCTCAGGGGAGCCTGATACTTTCATGTTGACATGCTCAGCACCTAAGTGGGCTGGCTCAACAGTGTCACAGAGCCGGAAGACAAACTTGGTGGGAGTGACAACAAGTGGGCGTGGTTACTATTCAGTTACGAGGGAAGCAGCCGTTAACATAACTTTCTGAATGGACAAACACTCTGTCCGCTGGCAAAGTGGAAGCTTCACAAACAGACTGACAACCAGACTTGTGTTGTGTGTCCGATGACACTAATTACAGAGTGCTGTGGGCCAGGTTTCTGTCAGATGAGTCCTCGTGGAAACTGCTGACAACAAGGCAAACGTGCACAGAGAAGCTGCGAGTAGGAGGGAGAGTGGGAATTAGGACAGGGGTTGCTGCTAGGCGGATGCTATTGACACAGACCTTTTTGGGGTGGTGAGTGGCATCTTCTAGGCCGTACCTACTGTACAGCACATCTTCAACGCCCACAACCCTTGGGGACTTGGGCAAAAGGAAAAGTTACTAATTTTAAAGTATTTTATTAGTTGCTTTTGCTATACACAAAAATGTGTATGAATGAATGTGTGTGAACATGTTTGTGAGTGTGTGCATATGAGTTATGTGCATAGAAGAATATGTATGTCTTAGTATGTATTTGTGAGTGTGTGTGGGGTATGAGTTTATGAGTGTGCGCATATTTGACTGTGACTATAAGCCGAGAAGCCTTATCTCCTTCCTCTTTTCTTTTTAAACTCCAGAAACTTCTTAGCACTAACTTCAGAACAAAACCTTGACTTTAACGTCCAATTCTTATCAGTCTTGCATCTGTCTGAGGTGCTTGGTACACTGAAACCAAGCCAGATAAATATCTTAGAAGGTGGATGTGGACTGTTGCCAGCCCCGGGGTTTGTTTCTACACTTGGGGGTATCCAGGCACCGTTATAGGCCAGACTGGAAGGAATGAGCTTAGCTGAGCTGGTGGGTTACACATGCAAGGGTATGGGAGAAACAGCCTTCCCCTACAACAGTTTCTAGTGAAACAGCTCTCCTTTATTGAGGGCAACAAAAGCTATATAAAACTTAGGAAGTGGGAGGGGTTTTGGAGTGAGTGCACATCATTGGCTGATGCTAAGGTGCTAGGAATGCTTCATTTGCATGAAGAGGAATTCTAGGTGTTTGCTGGACACGTCCTTATAGGAAGGGAGGAAGTTTAACCTGTAATCTGGCCACCAGCCACATGACTGCTACCTCAAGGGTGGCAGATGTGGAGGTCATAAGGCTACATGTGTTGGGACACACAGGCCCAGAGCAAGGAGGAAACAGCTCTACTCTTTCCAATCTCAGGATGAGATTTCCAGAATTTGGGACATAGCTTGACCTCACTCTTGCTCCGTACTGGCTCCCCCAGTCACATGGCTTTCCATCCCCACATTTCTCCCTTTTTGCTTTATAAAGGGGAGGTACAATTATAGTCATCAGCCTCTATGTTAGGGTCACTTTGGTATTGAACCTGATCTGATTGACAGTGATGTTTGCAATGCTTCTTATCTGCTCTTTTGGAAATTGGATGAGGCAGGGAATCCAGGAGGAGTAGGGCTCCAATTGCCAGTATGAGGTCAAGGAGAAGAAGCCAGCTATCAGAGGGTTTGAGTACCATGGAGTAGGAGTGTTTTGGCACATAGCATGCACAGAGATCTTTGAGCCTTTGTATATTTTGTTCCACTAGTCAAGATTCATTGACATAGAAGCAACAGACTGACAGCCAACAGTTGGTTTACTATATCTCAAATATCCTTTCATTTGACAATGTACAGGCTAAGAATGTTGATTGATATAAACATAGTCTGAATGCAGACTTTACTATGCATTTGAGACCTTGTGCAATAACTTAACCTCTGAACTTTAGCTCCTTTACGTGTAAAGTGGCGTGATATCAGCTTCTCAGGGTGATAGGCATCTTTGCAGGTAATGTAAGCAAAGAGCCTGCTGTGCTGTCTGTCATATGGTAGTGTCACAGTGAAATCTAACTCCCTTGAGTCTGCCAACATCCTTTCCTGCTCCATTCTCTAGCCTTAAGGCCCTGGACTGTCAAATTTGATTTGTGTTAAAATCACAAGCATTTCCCTAGTTGGCTTCTTACGTGTTATAGAAGATTGAAGCAAAGCTTAAACTACCCAGTTCTAATAAACTTGTAGAAAGACCATATATCTTATGCTAGATGTTACCACTGCTATTAGTCAGTCAGAGAAGAGATCTTTAATGTTGAATTTTATTTCATTGATTTCTGTGATATTTAACCCTCTGGGACTGTAATAGAATTTAAAATTGAACTAAAAAGCATTCTGTCCACTGAAGTTTTCTACCCACATTTTCAATCCAACTATCATTTCATCCACCCATCCATCTATCCATCCATCCATCTTCATTATCCTTCAACTACCTATGTACCAAAGGTTTCCCATGGAAGTATTTAGTCTATCTAATCCTGAGAACTAGGAATCTGGCAGTGAGAAAGAATACAGACGAAATTCTTTATTCATAAAATAGGATTTTTAGGGCATCGCTTCTTATTAGGAAAAGGGTGTGGCATATAATAACATAACTTAGCAAATTATGCAGCATATTAAAAGACAACTACTGTAGAGAAAATAAAGTAAAAAAACAGAGATGAGGTATTGAAGCAATTTTTAAAATATGCTGATGTAAAACGATTATATTTCAGCATAGCTTTAGAGGGAAAATCTTTTCAAGCAGGAGGGGTCCCATGTGCAAATGCCCTAAGGAGGCAAGCCTGGCATGCTTTAGGAGAAGCAGGAAGGCAGTGTGGCTGGTGGGGAAGAGACCCGACTGTGGGATGTTGAAGAAGTGGTGATATGGCTTGCGTGGGTCATGGCAGGGGAGGGGGTATCCTTGTGTGAACTTGGGCTTGACCTGCATGTCTACAGAACTGCACTTGTGTTGAGAATAGTCTGATGAGGGCAGAGGCAAAGTTGACACCAGCTGGGAGATTGTCTTAGTTGCTGTTCTTTCCAAAATTGTTCTACCAACTAGGGGCCTAGTAACAAAATATATGAGCCTCCGAGGGCCATTATCAATTGAAGCCATCTCAGAGGCAATTGTAATGATGTTCTCTGCACGAGAATGGTAGCAGTGGAGGTGATGAGGGCTGGCCAGATCTGGGCATATTTGGAGATGGAGTGATTTTCAGTGGATTGGATTGGATGTGGGAGGTGAGAGCCAATTCAGTGTCAAGGATGGCTACAAGTTTTGCTGTGAGCAGGTCCTCCCTAGTCAGGTATGTTAGGAGCTATGTTCTGACCTCTCTTCTAGACAGTTCTCGGTTTAAGAGGCTTGCTAAGCACTTGGGTGGAGAAACCAGGTGGGATGGAAGCTGAACACTCAGGGAGAAGTCTGGCCCAAAGTTAGGCATTTGGGAGAAGTGGATGATACATGGCACAGTGTTTCAAGCAGGGTGAGACCTCTCCCCCAGAACTGAGCAAAAATAGAAAAGAGCCTAAATAACGATCCCTGGGACATCCTAGGTTTGAGAAGTTAGACATTTAGGAGACACAGAAAAGAAGCTTCCAGATAGAGAAAAACAGATGGGACGTTGTCTTTCAGGAATGGGGTGGTGCTCGGCTCTGCTAAGTTCTACTAGAGGCTCAAGTGAGGTGAAATGGGACGTTTCATAGACTATGGACATAAGGGGTTCTGTTGACCTGCTGAGCGAGCTAGCGTGGTAGAGGAATGGTAAATGATATCAGAATGAATCGGGGCGGGCTGAAGGCAGAGGCCATCAGACTGCTGGCAAGCTTCCCCCTGCCCCCAACCCAGTGGGTCCTAATCTCTCAGAGTCCATCTCTCAATCACTTTTATTTTTATTAACCTTGTTTCTCTTTGTCAGCCCCTTGGAATGAGCTGAGATGGGATCTCTATAGCCTTTGCTGAGTCCAGGACTTGCAACAACTTTCTCTGTCTAATGAGAGAAAGATTGTCATAGATCAGGTCCTACCGAACACAGCAGGGCACATCACCTTAGAATGCAAGGCAGAGACTCTGTTAGGAGCTAAGTTCCTTCTGCCATGTGCTCAGGCCCCTTAGTCAATGAGGATAAATGGGACCCAGGCAAATGGGACCCACCTCCAAATATGCCCAGATCTGGACAGTCTGAGGTGGGATGTGGTGAGTTTTCGGCTCTTTTTCCAGCCTCACCTTGGTAAAGGTTTACATTCCTCTCAGTTGTGGCATCTTCTTGCCTGGACCTAGGATGGCGCAAATCAGCGTGGGGAATTCCCATACATACCCTGCTGCTATCATATTGTGCCAGCTGGGCATAGCATCTTGCTGCCCACACAGGCTATAGGAAGAGAACAATGCTGGTCAGAGTAGCTCATCTGGGTGGCCTGACTCCTGGGTAGGGTCATTCACTGTTACTTGACACCTCCAGCTCATGATTGCAAAGTTGTTTTTGTTTTTGTTTTGTTTTGTTTTTTGAAACTAGCTCATATAAATAGGAACGGGGTTTTTTAAATTCTGGGGTTTTGTCTGTGTTTGATTGCGGAGTATTGTCATAGCTCTTCCCTAAGCCTCTTCTGAGGTAGCTAACGTTCTCCAGTGATCTTCTGGTGTCTTATTTTGGAGTCATTCTTATGGCTAAAATACAGAATAATAGTGTTATTGAAAAGTGAACCTTGATGACTGATTGTGAACCCAATGTCCCAGCGGATGTCAACCCTTCATTGACCCCTCCCTACTCTGCTCCCTCCCACCAGCATTCCTTGTCACCTGTCACCTCTTCTTTTGGAGGCCACTCCTCCTGGGCCATTTGGCAGCTAGAAAGGGAAGTGAGAATGTGCCAGGCAATTGTATTCTTCGTCTGTCAAGATGTTTGCATTGCAGAACTTTGTTTTTCTTGATTCCTTTGACTTTACCCTTATGTGTCTTGCTGTTTTTAATGTGAAGTTATATTGCTCTACCTTCCATCTGAATTCTAGTGCCCTGCACTGACGTCCCTGAGCCCTTAATATTGCCAGGCTCCTAGACTAGCCCCTGCCTGATGTCTTAGCCACTGTATTCCATCAACTTGGCCCTTTGAAAATGAAATCCTTTTATTTACTTGCTCTAGTTATTAGCATATTGATTACAACCCTTGTCTTAGGATTTTACTGTTGTGGACAGACACCATGACCAAGGCAACTCTCATAAAGACAACATTTATTTGGGTCTGGTTTATAGGCTCAGAGGTTCAGTCCAGTATCATCCAGGCAGGCACAGTGCAGGATGAGCTGAGAGTTCTACATCTTCATCTGTAGGCTGTGAGGAGAAGACTAGCTTCCAGGCAGCTAAGATGAGGGTCATAAAGCTCACACCCACAGTGACACACCTACTCCAATGAGGTCACACCTCCAAATAGTACTACTCCCTGGGCCAAGCATATTCAAGCCATCACAAACATTAATGGCTTCCCTGATATTCTCTGCATGTGCATTCTGCACTGATCATGTCCATCCACACTTCCACTCTTCCCTCTCTTCTGTTTGCCTCTTTCCTTCACACCTATCTCACCTTTTCTGTTTCTGATGTACTTCACTTAAGGAGGCGCTCTCCTCCATTTCCTGCAAATGGCCAGATTTCTTCCTCATACATATTGCATATTTATACATAAACTGAAAAGCCCCAAAGGCAGATTCTGTGTCTTACCTGCTCTTCCCAGTGCTTGGCAAGCATGGGCATGCAGGTACCGCTTTTATATGCCAACTTTACTTCCTTTAATAAGTCCATTCGGTAGTGGTATAGTGTCAGCACAGATTTACACACCCAGCCACAGTGTATAAGGGTTCTCTTTTCATGCCAGAAGGCCTTTATTATTTTCTTATTTGTTGGTTGATTGATTTTTTTAAAAATAATTTCATGCTGAAATGTATTTTATATTGAAGATATTCTCTCCATATACCCCACTTTCCCCTCTCGCCACCCTTGTCCCTTCTCATTATTACTTCTTGTTGATAATGGTTGGCATGAGACAGCATCTCATTATGGTTCTGATTTTCATTTCTGGGATGGCAAAAGATATTTAGCAGTCCTTCAATATGTTTGTTGGCTGCTTGTACAGCTTTTGAAAGGAGTCTGTTCCATCACTTGCCCATTTTTAATTGCCTTATTTCTTGTTAAGTTTTTGAAATAATCTCTATGTGCTGAGTGTTAATGTCCTTTCTGGTTAGGTTAGTAAAGTGCTGTCCCTCTGCAGGTTGCTCCTTCACCCTGGTCATGGTGTCCTTGCTTGTGCAGAGGCCTCTAAATCTGGGGCAATCCCAATAGTCTGGCCTTCATTCCTTTGTCTTCGAAATCCCTGAAATGAAATCACTGCCGTTGCCGGCTATAAAATGGTTTTCTTCTGTTTTCCACGACTATTTTCTGCATATGAAGGGTTTTGGCTTGTTTGGAGTTAGTTTTTATACAGGGTGAGAAGGATAGTATTCAGTGTTTTCTATGTGAATACACAGTTTTCCCAGCAGCATTTGCCGTAGCTATCATCTAACACTCATTTTTTGTCAATTTCATTTAAAAATTGGTTGGCTGGGTAAACATGGATTTACTTATTCTGGGTCCTTTATCCCATTCCATCCCTCTATATGTCTGCCAGGATGTTTTTTCTTTGTTTTGTTTTTCTTGCTTTCTTGTTAAGAGAGCGACAGTATAGCTTGGCATATTGGCTTGTTACACAAGGTTAACTGTATTTCCAGCTTGGCACTGTAATGTAGTCTACGCTATCACTGTGGCTTTGTCGGTAGCGATTTAGTACCACCCCTACGAGAGTTGACGTGACTCACTTCCCTGTAGGTCTTGTCAGAGTTGGAACACCCTAGTAATTTATGCAGCCGTGGTCTAGAGTGGATGGGTATGTCCTTTGTGGTTACTTGCACAATGGGAATGGTAGCCTATAAATCAATGGGAGTTCCATAGGCACTCTTGTTACTGGTTAAAGTGATTCTGGGCTGTGCTGAGGGACTTGAAGCTCTTATCTTCTGATTAGACGCGGTTGCAGATCCATAAACTTCATGGGAAGATGTATACGTTGGAATCATCGCTCTTCTACTGTGACAGTCACATACAGCCCCGTCAGCAGGGCACATATGATAAGGCTTGCGTTTGACACGTATAACAGACCCATACAGATGGAGCTCAACAAAGCTTGTGCAGTTCTTCTCTCCTGCTGAAGTGGGTGTGTCTTTCCAGGAGTGAGACCTTGCTGTGCCTACCTGAGAAAAGGCTCGTGGCTGGGAGGTTTTGCTGCCCCACCCCCTTTCTTTAGGTTGAAGTGTCTTTGGGGTCTTGAATAAGATGTTCAAAGCTGAATATAGTTAATCTTAAGCACAATGAGAATGAAGCTCAGGTGGCAAGGTGTCTGCCCAAGGTGTGCAAGGTGTGGGGTTTGAACTCCATTGAAACAAAAGTAAAATAAAATAAAATAAAATAGCAACAGAAAAGAAGAAAAAGTAAAATAATGATGATGGTAATAATATTTACACTAGTAATAGTAATAATAATAGTAATGGAACATAGAAAAAGAAGGGGAAAATAATCTTGTCAGAGATGTTGGGACCAGTGATGAGTGAGAGGGACAGAGTGTTACCTGTGCTGAGCTCAGCTGCTCTTGGGGTCATCTTAGGCTGGATGCTTTGCACTTAGCTGGGGCTTGCACTTTTGTAGACACATACATTGGTTTACACATACATACACTCTGCATTCTTTTCAGCAAAGTACCTACCAAGTGTTAAGCAGGAGTGATTTGCAGATGAAACAAACTTGAAATTCCTCTTAACTGAGTTTCAGGGTAGAAGTTAGCACTGAATGCGAGCAATTACCTGAACTAGATTGTAAAGTATCTTATGTATGTATGTATGTATGTATGTATGTATGTATGTATGTATGTATGTATGTTCTTATTATGTTTCATGGTGTGGAAGCTTACCAGAGCAATTCCCTGGCTACTCTGAAGTTAAGGGCAAAAGAACCACAAAGTTCTATGTTGGAAGGGTGGGGGCAGTGACTGCTGAGGCCTCTGCCTTCCATCCCAGGGGAGGGTTCTACTTGTAAGTAGTCATGTCCCAGAGCTGAAGGGCAGGTTCCTTGACTTGGCAATCCTAGAGAACGGTATCACTCCCTCCCACAGCGTTAAGGCCCACACCCCTATGTTATAGACCGCTAAGAGTCACTCCCTAGAACCAAGGCGATGCTGAGAAGCTCCCTCCCACTTCCTGTGATGAAGGGTGATATCCACGAGATCTATCTATCTATCTATCTATCTATCTATCTATATATATATATATATATGCCTGAATATGTATTCTACTCACATGCAGGTATTATTCAGAGAGGCCAGAAGAAGCTGTCAGATTCTTTGGAGCTGAAATTAAAAGTAGCTGTAAGATGCCATGTAGGTGCTGGGAACTGAACCCAGGTCCTTGGAAAGAACAGCAAGTGCTCTTAACCACTGAGCCATCTCTCCAGCCCACTTCCAGCTCTCTGTGTGGTAGAACACAAGGACATGGTATTATTTATTAAAAGGAGTGACTTCAGTTTTTAATATGATAACCATTAGGTCTGTTGACTAGGCCCCTTGGTTCTCTATTACTCTTACCCAGTTGTTGCAGAGGCTTAGGAAGGGGGATTTAGACTGGACTCTGGTGCAGCTCTCCCCACTAGGAGCAAGTCAAGGTTCTGAAGCAAAAGTTATACAAAGTTATCACACAAACAGTTTAAGGTACTACTCTGAGTTCCACTCATAAACATCTTTCCTATTAACTCCAGGGCGTGGACAGTTCGACCTAGGATGTTGGGAATAAGGAGGAATTAAGTTCCATTTGTGACCTCTAATACTTAGAGATGCCTAACAATGCCCATTCTGTGGCGCAGGGGAGGAGCAGAGGCTACAACAGTACATATCCTGTATCCCTCTAAGTCACACACCAGCTCTCTGACCACACTGTAATTAGTATTGCTTCCTCCTCCCTTGCCGCACTATGGTCATGCTTCACTTGACTTTCACATACTCCTAGGCTCTCAGCTTTTCAGTGTTCTTAACAGTAACTTGGGATATATTTCTCCTGGAATGCTTTAAGGTGCCGTGGGTTGCTCTGTTGACACACTCTGTTCATAGTGCTGTGAAGGCTCATCTGGATGAGGTTTCCGAGTAGGATGCAGATATTCCTGTCTTCTTTTAGACCTTTGGACACTGCAGTACAATGGAGTGACTCTTACCTTTAAGATGGAGTTATGAACGCACTCATAGTTAGACAGCTCCCATTCAATGGATACAATGATCAGAGACATAGCTGCTCCTTCCTAGAAGTTTATTATGCAATTAAAAGGATCCTCACATAAGTGGTGGTGCCTTGAGAATAAAGAAAAGGGAGACTCATTTTTGAGAGAGGATCTGATAAGGTTCTGCAGTGACACGATTCTTGGACAGAGGAAAACGTTTGTACCCGCTCTCTTCCCCTCTTCCTTTTCCTTCCCAGTCTCTTCCTCTTCCTCCTTTGCCTTGTGGGGCTGAGTTGAATAGGGCATGTGTTACTTGGGTGAAGGTGAGAAAGGATGCTAGCTGGATTCTGGAAGGGATGTCCAAGCTCAGCTTGTTTGTGGAGCCACAGGTGGAGCCTTTGCTTCGTTCTTAGTAAGTTGAGAGCAGAAATGGGGTGAGGGCTGCTCAAGAAGTGGAGGACATATCCATGTTATAGCAATCAGACCATAGTTCTTGAAGGGAGGAGTCATCTGTGGCATTCAAACCAGTATCTGCAGGAGATCTGGGATGCATCAACCTGGTTGTCATACGTAGCTTTGCCGTTGTTTGCAGTAAACTTGTGAATGGCTGCTGCAAATGCAGGTGACACTGAAGAGAATATTGCAGTGCACATTCCGCTTCTCTCATTCCAATGACATGTGAAGTTGCACAGCATCTTCAAACAAGTGTCTTTATAGATGAAGGTAGGTCTAACAACTCAGTGTTGAGGCTGACGGGAAGCTGAGAATAGAACTAAGGATGTTACCAGTGTCTCCTCAGCAGATGTTTCTCGTTCCTTCCCAAACTACTTTTCTTCCTCCATTTCCTTTCTTTTCTCTATCCTGCTTATTTATTTGTCATAGGCATTTGGCATCCAGAATTATTCAGTGGCCATTAGCCACATGCAGCTACTGAACACATGAACTGTGAGATGCTTAAGTGGAGACCAAGTGTGAAATTCCCTCTGCCTTGCTCACACTCATTGTTTCCGGGACATTGCTCCCCTAGGAGAGATGGCACTGATTTTTTTTTTAAGTTTTAGTTTTTAAAAGTCTTCCTAAAGGAAGCCAGATGTGGCTGGTTCCTGAGCAGACCCTCAGCTGCCCTCCTTCCCTCCTACGCTGATGTTCTCATAGAAGACCAAGTCTTACTTTTAAATTTATTCCCACTTAGCAATCTTATTTTCTACAGAATTGTGGAAATGGACTCTCTAGAGGAAAACGGAATGCCAGCTGCTTTATTAGTAGTTACTTTCTATTGGTCACATGTTTAAATGGTACAATAAGGATGTATCTAGGTGGAATGGGGTGTTTTATTTAGTAAGCTTAAGTTCACTCGGCTACTGAGAATTTAAGGTGACTACATGCCTTACACTCCCCTCTGTAGGTTATGAACATGGCACTGGGAATTTAATTTTATTAATTTATTTATTGTGTGATTCATCCAACATCTGCTTGTCCTCAGCAGTGGGAAAACTCACAGTGCTGACAGGTCCACACAAGGCTCCCTGACTGCTTGGAACTTGTGCTCTGGTGAGAAGAAAGGCAGGATGTAAGGACAGGGGCTGGGATGTGAACTGGCTGTCTTCCCCTTTCTTCTCATGCAGAGCTACCACAGAGCACAGCCTCAATGGTGTAAATTCCTCCGACCAGTGTGTTCTTTCAAAGTGGTCAGTAGCTAGCACGCATGTCAGTCCCTTCATTCCTTCTTCTTACCACGCTAATCTGACTCAGACTCCTCGGAAATGAGTATCTGCAATAAATACTTGATGGCTTTCCTCATCTGCAGCTTTTTTCTCCCCTTCATACATTTCGGGTGTGACTGTCATTTCAGCCTTGCTGAAATACCATTGAAACGCATACTTGGCTTTCTCCAAAGCTGTTTCTAGCACGTTGGCAGAGGATCAGGGTGCTAGGAGGAGCTGTATTTATTGTACTTCCATGGTCGCCCTTCTTTCCATGGAGTTAGAGAAGCATGGCCTGCAGCTAGTTTCCTTAGCCAAGGCTCAGCAGACAAGAAAGCTTAACTTCTAGACAAAGATGGTCCCTGTCCCATGTTAACCCCTGGATCAGACATATTGGCATCTTCCCTGTCCTCAAAAACTGAGGGCACTTCCTTTCTTGGATGGCTCAGTTATGTTTGCTCAGGTTCCAGAATCACCAGACAGATTCCGATCCCAGCTGCATCACTAAACAAACCATGAGAAGTTTTCTGCTAAGTTATTTATTTTTTCAAACCTTTAATTTCTTTGTCTTTTAATATTGCATTGACTTTGTAGTTAACAACCATCTATAGCTCCAGTTTCAGGGAATATGATATTCTTTTCTGGTTTCCGTGGACACTGAATGCACATGGTACATAGACATACATGCAAACAAACTACCCATACACATTAAATACAAATAAAAAAAATTATGTCTTGCCTAAATATTTAATAATGTAGGACACTGAATAGCTTCACTGTTTTCCAGAGTTAATATTTTGGTTTCATAGTTCTCAAATGCTGAGTATGCCACTCTGTCTAAATATGTAGTATAAAATGGTAGAAGTGTGTTTGGGACCATTTCATTAATTGTTGGAAACCCTGCCTAATCCCAAGTTAAATTTAATTTAATAGTTTTTTTTTTTTTTTTAAATAACAAGTCGGCAACCCAAACAGCAATTTTAAAAATCTAAGATTCTAACACAGTAGCAACTCAAAGACATACACA
The DNA here is from genome assembly GCF_900095145.1 of Mus pahari. Classification (NCBI taxonomy): domain Eukaryota; kingdom Metazoa; phylum Chordata; class Mammalia; order Rodentia; family Muridae; genus Mus; species Mus pahari. The sequence goes on along the minus strand of NC_034601.1, from coordinate 50,468,306 downwards.
CTTATTTGATCCTTGCATAGTGGGGAATGACAGTAAGAAAGCATTAAAGGTCTTTGTTTGCTGCGCGTAACTATCAACTATCGCGTTTCTATAAGAGAAAACTTGGCACATGCAGTGAAAAGACCCATTATAATTCACAGCAAATCAGTAGCGCTGCATCTGAGCTGAAGTGTGGCAATGTCCATTGGCGTGGAGTCACGTGATAGCAGGTTCTATGTTACATGTACTTGTGTCCAGTTCAGAATGAAGGGTGCAGTGGAGTCCTGTGACACAACATAAACAGAAGCTTTCAGAAACATCTTAGTCTAATTCCGTGGTCTACTTTTAATTAATTCATGGTCCCTGGGCATTCAAAACCCTTTTACTCTGAACGAGTTTGGCACAAACTTTGTGTTCCATTCCATGACTTCATATGGCACTGGGTTGCACAGTTTAAGGAGCTGGACCTTTTTATACTTGTTCTGATCCAGGAAAGAATAATGATTTAATGGCTTTGGTGCCAGAGTACTAATAATTCTGAAGATTTTAGAAGCATGGAGGATCATTACTAACCAACAATATCAGCCTGAATATATGTTATATGGAGGGTTTAGCATCAGATCTTTTGGATCCTATCTAATCCCATCCTGCAACTTAGGGATGTACTTTTAGTATTTAATAGTTGATGAAAAAGACATATTCCCAATTTATGTGGCCTTTGGCAACGGAACCTTGGCCCAATGATATTTATTTTATCTAATCATACCAACAACATTTCAGTCACTGCATATTGTACAATCTCATTGTACAAGCGAGGCAAACAAAGGGTTAGTTAATGATAAGAAATAGCCTGGGTATGATTCATAACAAAGAGGGTCACTCAAATTGATATGTTGAAATATCCAGTAATCATAGTCAAGTCAACTAGGATAATGAGTAAGAGATGCTGGGTATTGCTTGAGAAGTCATCCTGAGCTATTACAATATAGAAATCCCTTCTGAGTTCCCAGAGCAATACACAGCCTACCTCGTGAAATTGGACTATTGAATCACACATGAAATATATTGGACATACTTAGGCTAAAAATTACATGAAATATTTGTATATTTGGCTGAGTAACCTGTGGTTCTTCTTTGGTGCTGGGGACCAAATCCAGGGGCCCTGTGCTTTCTAGACAAGCATTCCACCACGTAGCTAAGCCCCCAGCCTGTGCTTTCCTTGCTGTTGCTATTGCTAAACACTACTGCTCTGCCTTTAGGTATCCACAGTGGTAACAAGTGCTAACCACGGGAGTGGCTTCCTGTGCAGCTGTCTACACAGAGCACTGACTCACTCTTTGAGGACATTTCAGATCAGTGTCAAAGGCGGCTCTAAGGGAGGATTGCCTCAGGAGCTTGCCCTTGTTCCTGACCCCAAACTCCTAAAGCAGTCACTGACTGTTCCCTTGGTCCATTCTCGAGGCCCTCAAGATATTTTACTGAACCTGCATACCTACTGTGTGAGATCATGATAATTGAAAAGTTGGAGAGTGGTGGTAGTGGTGGGGTGCAAATTCTGGCTTTAAATGTGGGATAATAGGACAGGGAGGATGTAGGACAGAAGACAGCATCCATTCATCAGAAGCCTCAGTTTGAAGTGGAGGCAAAGCATTCTCTGTAGCAGGCTCTGAAATTCTTATCTTTTCTTGTTTGAACTTGAGTTTTAAGGAGAGGAGAGCTTATGAGTCTGCCTCTGTCTTATTCTCTCTGTCTTATTCTCTCTCTCTCTCTCTCTCTCTCTCTCTCTCTCTCTCTCTCTCTCTCTCTCTCATATTCAGAAGTAAAACTACTTTTCCCAACTATTTAATCTGTAAATGGAATACCCTTACATATTAAAGATTTCAGGTGATGAGATCAATGATATTTTCCAGAAATCGTGTAGAACAGGACAAGGAAATAGCCAATGTGAGCAAATACGTTAGAGCTATGCACCACAGGGCATACCTACCCACAGAAACCATTTCCACCAAATATCCCATCCTAAGGGTCAAAAACTCCTTCTTAGGAGTTTGGAACGGAAACACTAAACTCAAAGCTCCTGTTTGTTGGACGGCCTTTTCCCTCCCCTGTGACATATGCTTGGTTACAGTGTCCAACCTGGACTCAGCTTGCGGAGACGTTAAAAGAGAGTTTTGCTTAAGCCTCTCACAATAGAGAGGAAATGAGAGCTGGAAGGACGGAACACGTGAGTCTGAGAAACAGGCCGGTGCTTTTGCAAGGCTGTTAGCTAACATTCTTGGCATTGTTTGACATTGTAAGACATTTTGAGTTAAGACGGCTTAGTTATATAGATGAACAAGGAGCTCTGGGAGAGTGAGAAGAGATGGAGGATCCAAGAGGTCATGTCAACATGCCGTGACTGAGAAACACGATGATGAAGAACCGTGCAGGTGCTGTGGAGGCGGAGGGATACAGAATAGGTCGAGGCAGAAGGTAAAAAACAAAGGAAAAGTCCACCCGGAGCTCAAGCCGCTCAGGCCCAGCAGTTCCTGAGATGCTATTTCATTATCAAACCCTATGCTCAAAACCCAGATCTCTGTGCCCTGTTCTTCCAACCCTTATGTCCTTCCCAGTTTTTTTTTTCCTTCCCAGTTTTAACGAAAAACATTAGCAGATATAAAAGGAGTTGAGCGACACACTAGAAGATGGAACTATTTTCCATGCTCGTGGGTTAGAAGAATTCGTATTTTGAAAAATGGCTATTCTACCAAAAGCAACCTACAGATTTAATGTAATCCTTATTGAAATCCTAATGGCAGTCTTCAGGGGGAAAAAAGTAATATAATTCATATACAAGTTCAAAATATTCCAGATAACCAAGTCAATTGTGAACAAAAAGAACAAGACAGGATATGTCATTGTACTAGTTCCAAGTTATACTCTGTAGCCACAATGACAGAAAGAAACGATACAATATTAGTATACAAACAGATATGTAGATCAATGAAGTATAATATACAACCCAGATATGAAGCTATGGAGCTATAGCTACCCAAGTTTTGGTAAAGATACCAAGTTTGTATATATTGAAGGAAGTATGGCCTCTTTAACAAATTTTGCTGAAAGAACAGATTATACCTGAACTACCTGCAAAAGAAACTAGAGCTCTGTCTCTCATCATGTACAATAATCAACTCCAAATAGATTAAAGCACATTAATGTGAAGCCAGAAATTCTGTCACCATCTAAGAAAATACTTAAAAATATAGGTGTAGGGAAGACAAGTAGAGTCACATAGGAAATAATGGCAACAGTAAGTGAAATGAGACCCATTGAATACAAAATAAAATGCTGTAGAACCAAAGAAAAACTGATTTCATGCAGAGACAGCCCACAAAGCGAGAAAGAAATCTTTGTTAATTTGACATCTGATAGAGGACTAGCATCTAGATTACACAAAGAACTCAGACACTAAGTGATAGTAAATCAATAATCGGATCAATAAATGTGATTGGAGAAGTGAACACAGTTCTCCAATGGTGAAATACGAATGGTTAAGGGATGTGTGAGAAAAGTTTCAAAACTGGTCCTCTCAGAGATTAGTCAATCAAAACTAAGATGGCAATTCAACTCACCCAGCTCTGAATGGCAGTCTTAAAAACAAAACAAAAGCCGGGCGGTGGTGGTGTGATGGCGCACGCCTTTAGTCCCAGCACTCGGGAGGCAGAGGCAGGCGGATTTCTGAGGCCATCCTGGTCTACAAAGTGAGTTCCAGGACAGCCAGGGCTATACAGAGAAACCCTGTCTCGAAAAACCAAAAAAAAAAAAAAAAAAAAAAAAAATGTAGTCTAGCCAGTATGCAAATCAGCATGGAGAGTCTTCAAAACTGAAAAACAGGCCTACCATATGATCCCCTGTAAGGGACTTACATGAAAGACTTAAATCAATAGATCAGAGAAGCAAGTTCCTAGTCAACTTTATTGCAGCATTGTTCACAGTGGCTAAATTAGGGAACCACCCTAAGTCTGTGTCAACAGAGGAATGAATAAACAAGAGGGGGTTTCTATGAGCACTTTCTCAGCCTTCAAGAAGAACAAGGTCATTTCCATGAAAAAAAAATGCAGTTAACTGGAGGTTATTATATAAAGGGAATCAAGTCATTATACAGAAAATGTGGTACATTTACACAATGGAGTACTACTCAGCAATTAAAAACAATGAATTTATGAAATTCTTAGGCAAATGGATGCATCAGGAGGATATCATCCTGAGTGAGGTAGCCCACTCACAAAAGAACACACATGATATGCACTCACTGATAAGTGGATATTCACCCAGAAACTTAGAATATCCACGATACAATTTTCAAAACACATGAAACTCAAGAAGAAGGAAGACCAAAGTGTGGATACTTCATTCCTTCTTCGAATGGGAAACAAAATACCCATGGAAGGAGTTACAGAGACAAAATTCGGAGCTAAGACGGAAGGAAAGACCATCCAGAGACTGCCCCACTTGGGGATCCATCCCATAAACAACCACCAAACCTAGTCACTAGGCAGATGCCAACAAGAGCCTGCTGACAGGAACCTGATATAGCTGTCTCCTGCGAGGCTCAGCCAGTGCCTGGCAAATACAGAAGTGGATGCTCACAGTCATCCTTTGGACAGAGCACAAGGTCCCCAATGAAGGAGCCAGAGAAATACCCAGGGAGCTGAAGGGAACTGAAGCCCCTTAGGAGGAACATCAATATGAACTAACTAGTACCCCTAGAGCTCCTGGAACTATACCACTAATCAAAGAAAATACATGGTGGAACTTGTGGCTCTAGCTGCATATGTAGCAGAGGATGGCCTAGTTGGTCATCAATGGGAAGGGAGGCCCTTGGTCCTGTGAAGGTTCTATGCCCCAGTAGAGGGGAATGCCAGGACCAGGAATGGAAGTGGGTGGGTTGGGGAGCAGGAGGAGGCAGGGAGGAGACAGGGGATTTTCGGAGGGGAAACTAGGAAAGGGGATAACATTTGAAATGTAAATAAAGAAAATATCTAATAAAAATAAATAAAAAGTAAATCAATAAATCCATCAATCAATAAAGTAGCAGTTTGTAGCATATTGCATCATCTAGATTTCGATGACTGCATGCTCACGATATTATTGAACATACTCCTTTGACCTCGGATTTCCTGTAGATTGGTTATCACATATGTAATCCAGCCGCACTCAGATTTGGTTTTGACAGGAATATTTTAGGTGATTCTTGTTGGACTGTTCCTCATCCGTAGGTCTGGTTTCATTAAGATTGAGCAAATCTATTAATTTAATTTGGGATTTATAGAATTTAAGTCCTATTATTTTTCTCATTTGTTAATTGATACATATCCCATAAGGAGTATTTTGCCCTTATTACTTATGTAGGCACAATTCTGGAGTTTATGGCTATGTTTATGTATTTGTTTTGTGTTAGATGTCTGCCACTCTTTAACTATATTACCATACTGCATTTCCATCTCTAAAATCCCTGGGTATGTCATTAGTACATATATGTATATATCTTTATATTTATCTACATCTCTATATCATATATATACATATATGACTTGCAGATGACATTCCTATGCTCTTGGAGTTCAGTTGGAATTTTACTTTATATTTAGAATCGTGATGGTGGCAAACAACTTGTTTTAATTCATAAGGCTAAGGGAGAAAGGAGGTGGCACATGCCAAACTGGGTCTCTTAGTTAAGGTCTATTGCTGTGAGGAGACACCATGACCAAGGCAACTCTTATAGAGGCAAACATTTAATTAGGGCTGGCTTACAGGTTCAGAGGTTTGGTCCACTATCATCAAGGCAGGAACATGGCAGCATAACAGAATTCGGGGATCCACAGACCGCAGAAGGGGACTGTCTCCTGTGGGCAGACAGGTGGAGACTATCTTCTGCACTGGCCAGAACCTGAGCATAGGAGGCCTCAAAGCCCACCTACACAGGGACACACGTCCTCCAACAAGGCCATACCTCTATTAGTGCCACTCCCTATGTCCAAGCATTCAAACACATGAATTTATGGAGGTCAAACCTATTCAAAGCACCACACTAGGTAAAACTGTTTGACAGTGTGTGTGTGTGTGTGTGTGTGTGTGTGTGTGTGTGTGTGTGTGCTGGACCAAAAGAAATATCCAGTGTAGTATTACTCTGGGTTGAATACTCCCTCGCCATAATGTATTGCCCTGGTAAGAGAGGCAGAAACTTTAAAAGATAGTTAGGTTATGTCCTCAGGATCAAATGAATGGCAGTGCTGTGGATGAGGTTAGTTATGATTAGCTTGCCATACGCTTGCCCTGAGCTCACTGCCTTGCAGATGATGGCTTGCCTTTCTTTCATATTGTAACATAGCATGATGGCATGGACAGATATTGCTCCTGGCCTCTGACAATCCTGATCTCAAGTCCCCAAACCCAAGTAAACTCTTTTCAATTATAATTTACGCACTCTCGGGTAATCTACATAATGGCATGGAATGAATGACGATGGGGTAAATTCTTATTAATTATAACTTATGCACTCTCAGGCATTCTACTATAATAGCATGGAATGAGCAATGATGGTGTCATGTGCACACTTGTAAGGTTTGTTTCAGCAGACACTCTTACTGTTACATTTGATGTGCCTAGTTTAGATGATTTGTGTTGACTTTGGAGTTATGGTTACTTCTAGTCAGTAAATGTTTTTTATTTTCCTGGGCTCCCAAATATTTTTATTACTTAAGAAAGTTCACATCCATATGTAGAACTAACGTTTTTTAAAAAGAAAAAAAAAGATGCATAATATTAGTTTATGCCAACATGCCAACTCTGATTTGGGTCCCTTTGCAAGAAGTCTGCATAGGACACATTTGAGAAATGTTGTTTTCCCACGCCAGCTTCTACATGTATCCACTGGCCACTGCCTTGTTAATTGGTGGCTTTGATGTTGTATCTGGAGTCCAGTGGTGTGTGCTAGAGCGAAACTCAGAAAAAAGAGCTGCACTAGTGGAAGAGCCCTTCTTGCCCTGACATCATCTCAAATTGTGGAACAGAAGGGGCTCTCCTACTGTGTTTTTTACTGTCATCTTATGAGAGTGGGTGAACAGAGAATCTTAGGCCAGACCAGTATGTTACCAAACACACACCTAGAGTGGGGGGTGGGGGTGGGGGGTGGAGGGTGGGGGGGGGGAGAGGGAGAGAGAGAGAGAGAGAGAGAGAGAGAGAGAGAGAGAGAGAGAGAACACACAAAAATGAGTAGCATACAGTCTATATACACAAATGTGAAACAGCTGTCTCCAACTTTAAAATGGTGTTTCAGAGCTAGGGAGATGGCTCAGCAGTTAAGAGCACCAACTGTTCTTCCAGAGGTCCTGAGTTCAATTCCCAGCAATCACATGGTGGCTCGAAACCATCTGTCATGGGATCCAATGCCCTCTCCTGGTATGTGTCTGAAGACAGCTGCAGTGTACTCATATATGAAAAAAATAAATAAATAAACCCTTAAAAATAAAATAAACAAATGGTGTTTCAATTGGTAAGAAAAAACAAGTTCTTAGATATCAGTGATAATAAAGGGACCTGGTTGGCTTTAATTTCAATGATGAGTACTGGAGATTTCAAAACAGAAAATCAGAAGGAAAGGATGGATGGGAGGGCATGAAGTGAAAGTAAAAAGGAAAGAAGGAAGGAGGAAAGGAAGGAAGGAAAGGAGAAAGAAGAAAAGAAGAGAAATAAAAGGTTTATTTCTGGGGTTTATCCCAGAGATCCAGATTTACTTGGTTCACAGCAGGGACTAGACACTCAAGACTGATAGGTGTTCGTGATGCTTTGCACACGACACGCAGCGAGGCTCAGAATCGAAGCCAATGCTGCCCGGCCTTGATCACTATCGGAGCAACCACACATCCCACGGACTCTTCCACTTGCAACTACAGGCCGGCCGCCGCTGTTCTCTTCTTCCTTCTAATATCATTTACATTTCAGGATGAGGGGAACTCCCCAGCCCTGCGCCCACATCTACACTTTCCCTCCCCCATCACGTAGGGGTGAGCGAGCGCGCACACACTTCTGAAGGCAGGCAGATTTAACAGCACTAGTCTTTATCTTAGCCACAGCAGCCCCCTGGCTCCCCTGGCTCCCCATCTGAGGAGGGTTAGGTTTCTCTCTGGAGAGACCTGAGGAGTTTGAAGTTAAAACAGGTTCTCTCAGCAGGCCTCACCTGCTGTGAACTGAGAACTTGACTTCCTTCAGGTCTTTATCTTTGGACTTATGAAGTCATTTGGCTCATATCATCACTTAGGAGGAAACAAGGCAAAGCTAAATAATGTTCACCAAGCCATATGGAAATGCCGGAACTCGCTTTTCTAAGTGAATGGTCTTGAAAACCTTGGAAAACCTTGAAAATGCATCCTGAGCCTGCCCAGCCTAACTGAAAAGAATTTGTGGCGATTGGGACCCTGACCTTGTGATTTTGCTTCATTCTTGAGTATTTTGTATGAAATATAGTTATGTATCATTGTAGCTTTTAATGACGTTTTCAAGGGTCCCTAATGGGCAACCTGTGTTGAGGACCGGGATGACAATCTTCCGTTCCCTCCTCAAATAATTTGAAACCTAGTAATCTGTAGAAGCGTCTATTCCTGTTCTCTTCTCCTCCAGCTTGTGTCAGTTTTGAAGTAGCTTGTTTTTACGGATGTCACATATCCTTGTGACAGGTCTTAAAGGCATTAGAGTAGGATGAACAATGGCCTTCAAAGACGAGACATCCTAATTTCTGGAAACCAGGCATAGGTTACTCTGCTTGGCAGGCAGGATTTTTGTAGGTGTCGTTAAAGCTTAGAGAGATCACCTGATCCCCAGTAGGTCTAATGTGATCACAAGATCCTCATAAGACAGAAGCAAGAGGATGAGATCTGTGAAGAATAGAGGTCAGGATTGAGGGGTGGGGTGGGGGGGGCAGAGGTTTGAAGATGCTATTCTGCAGGCTAGCAATGCAGGCATACAGGGAAGTCTCCAAAGAAAATGAAAAGGCAAAGGAAAGTGATTCTCCCCTAGGGCCTTCAGAGGGAGCCTCGCCCAGCCAGTCCTGTAACTCTGCCTTTGAGGGCCATCTAGACTTCTGACTCTCAGAGGGGCAAGACAGCAAACAAGAGCTGTAATCTGTTAAACCAGCTATAGAAAGCATCCAGGAGCCCTCAGTTCCTTGTCTTCTTCTAGGATTCACTCTGGGTTGTTGAGACAAAGTATCAAACATGTGTAAACTCAGCTGGCGCTTCCCATTTTTAAGTATAACCCCCACCACAGGCTCCATCCTTCCACACAGCTGAGTTCAGCTCATGCCTTCAAAGGAGAGCCAAAGTCCCAGCTCTTCAAGCTCAGCCTGTGCTATTTTGCTGCCTGTGTTGTTAGCCCTAGTGAGAATGCTCTTCTTTGGTACTGTCATAGTCAGGGTTTCTATTCCTGCACAAACATCATGACCAAGATGCAAGTTGGGGAGGAAAGGGTTTATTCAGCTTACATTTCCACATTGCTGTTCATCACTGAAAGAAGTCAGGTCTGGAACTCAAGGTCAGGGAGCAGGAGCTGATGCAGAGGCCATGGAGGGATGTTCTTTACTGGCTTGCTTTCCCTGGCTTGCTCAGCCTGCTCTCTTATAGAACCCAAGACTACCAGACCAG
>NC_034601.1:50433118-50457182 GCF_900095145.1 Mus pahari | reverse complement strand
TGACCAAGAAGCAGTTGGGGAGGAAAGGGTTTATTCAGCTTACATTTCCACATTGCTGTTCATCACTGAAGAAGTCAGGAACTCAAGCAGGTCAGGAAGCAGGAGCTGATGCAGAGGCCGTGGAGGGATGTTCTTTACTGGCTTGCTTCCCCTGGCTTGCTCAGCCTGCTCTCTTATAGAACCCGAGACTACCAGCCCAGAAATGGCACCACCCACAAGGGGAGTTCCCCCCTTGATCACTAATTGAGAAAATGCCTTACAAGTTGACACAAAACTAGCTAATACAGGTACCTTGTCATAGACATTTGTCAAAATCAGAAGTGACTATGCCCTAGCATGGGTATAATTTTAAAAAGTACTTGTGGAAAATAGAAATGAAACAAGTTTCCTGAATCAGAGACTCAGAGATCCACTATTTACTTGAATCCCCAAGCCGCCTCTGCGCCAGCCAGAACTGAACATTTTCCATAACACCACACAGGCTTCAGACTTTGCTTATAGGGCCTATTAATTTTCTTTCACTAGATTTGAACATGAAGCCCCCCAACTCCATGTCTGGCTTTTGGTGCTTGAGGTTAGACCTACATCAGGATACCCAATAGCACATTGCTTTAAGGAACCTTTATATAATTGTACCTAATGCAAATATAATTGCCAGAGATGACTGCCATTCATGAGGCACTGATATGATGTATGTTATATTTAGTTCCAATGGCTCACCCTTATCCTAAGTTGTAACATTAAACCACAAAGATTTCTGGGTGAAATACTTTTCACTGGCATTGAACAAACATTCTTCCAAATGTGTTAGTTTGTTTAGTTTTGTTTAATATATAAATATTTCTGATAATAGATAACACCCATCCTTGGTTGAACTTCCTTTAATATAGTAATTGACAGTCCAATTTGTGGCTCCCCCCCCCCCCGAGAAAATGTTAAGAGGATCGGAGCAAGGATCTTCTAGGCCAGACTTCCTTAGTGGGGAAATAAAGCATGATTTTTCTCTCCAGGGGACATTATCAATATGTGAAGATATTTTTTGGTTGTCACAACTAAGGAAGTATGCTGGTCACATCTAGTATGTATAGACCAGGAATCTCTCTCAACATATAATAATTCATTAGGAAGGAGAGCACCCATCTGCCACAACAAAGAACGAGCCAGTCTGAAACATCAAGAACGTTGCTGCTCAGAAGTTCTGTCCCAGACTAATGTTTTGCAATCTTTAGTGTGCATGCGAGTCACCCAGGGATCTGGTCAAATGAGGACGATGAATGTTAGGGCTAGGGAGGGACACAAGAGACTACTCCTCCGACAACACTCCATGTGGTGCAGGCCCTGTTAAAGTAAGGACTTCACTGAAGGTACTCGTGTTTTATGATTCTTACTCTATAAGGATGTGGCTTGTCTGTCTCATGTCATGACTAGAACTAGTAGGGGCAGAGTAAAGTTTTGTAGTGAACATTTTTGACAGCTTGGCTAGGTGGACAAAGGAAGGAGGGCGTAAGTGGGTATGCAGACAGACAAAAGCCCCAGTTTCCCTACAACCATCCCTCAAAGAACTTCAAAGGTACTTTTCTAAAGAAAATGAATTTTTTTCTCTCTCAGGAAACTCAGGAATATGTCAAAACCCATCCCTGGAGGATGGCAGCCATAAATGGGCTTCAAACAAAAGCAACTGGGGGATGAGAATGTGCTTGTATGGGCTTTGTTTCTTAGGCTGTCACTCTGAGAATTGGGTGTGGACGGCTGAACAGAGATGATGTGAGAACCGAGGATGCCACTCAGGCAGGTAAAGAGTCATCATGAATGGCAAGCCTACGGGGAAAAGATCTCAAGATGTTCTCTTTAGATGTGCCAAGGACATCAGAAAGTTCCCGTAGGGTTTCCACAGCTCTCTGAAGTTTCAGTTCCTCCACGCTGGTGATTCGGGTGTGGTCAGTGGTAGTTCATTGCTCTTATTTATTTTTTTAAGTAAATTAGTTTGGGGGTTACTAGATGTCTCTGACTCCGCCATAAACCAGAAATAGTTGCTTTCTTTTTTGTGTTCACAGTGAGTAGAGCAGCATAATCATACTTGGGAAGTTGTACCTCCATGGTAACATTTCCAAGGCTGATGAAGATTCCATAATTTTACTGGGACCTGCAAGGGATTTGGAGCTGCTTTAAGGCAAGGTTAACTGATAGTGAGGTTTATGTTGTCTCTAGAATATGTTACAGAAGCCCTGAGGGGAAACCCTCTTCTTGGATGTTTTCAATAGAAACTAGACTTTTTAATTATAGGATGATTTAAGGATCCTTCTTTACAGAATTATCCACCTTATAGTTCCTACCATGCTGTTCAATGTGTTCTATCACCTATTATCTGACTCTAAACGACCTTTGTAGATTTTTTTACTTTCTGTGTGTGCACAGTGGGACACAAATTGAAGGCAATGTTAGTATAGAAAGGGAGCATCCTCAACCAGATGCAAGATACCCAGACAAACGTACAGCTACTGTCATGGTGAGTCACACTTAATTGTTGAAACCAGGTATCTTATTCTAAGGTTGGTTGGCAAGGCAAGGCTACCTCGTTATATGGAATTGATTAGGTTACACAGTATGGCAGGAATCAATAGACAAGCGCAATAGCATTAACATTAACCCAAGGGAGGAAGGAAAAGAGAAGAGAGGTGCGAAAGAGGGAAGGAGAGAGAGAAATCCATAAATGTAATAAAACATACATGATATGCATGAGGAAAACTAATTTCTGAGAAGAAATCAAGAATATACACCAAGGGACAGATATTCCATTTCCATGATAGAAATAATGAATATTGTGCAAAGGTCAGTTTCCACACCCCCCCCAACTTTTGCTCTTTAGGGTTTCTGCAATTCTAATACTCTGAGGAAATCACTGTATGGAAATGACACTGATTTTAAAGTTTTTACATGAAGAAAAATGACCCCCAATTCCAAAATCAGTATCAAAGGAGAATGGAGGCACATATATACTACTGACTTCAAAGCTACAGTGTAAAGGGTGGGGACAAAGCAAAAGGAAAATATCACCACAGCAGCCAAGACAGTGTAGTGGTGAAGGGACAAATGTGTATCAGAACAGGAAGCTGGACAGTAGTGAATGACTTCAGGAAGAGTGAAAGGGACCAGACGGGGTGAGACCCCGCCCAGGGGTACTTAAAATGAGCATTTTTATTTCTTTTATTTAAGAGAAAGAAACCTTATGCAAATGATATGGAATGTGGGTTCTGTAGCCAGAAGAAATGTTTGCCCTACTGTTTTGTGCTTTTCACTGTTTTTAAAAAAAAGTTACTAGACTATTTCTAAAGCGGTTTTAAGTTTATAGAAAGTTATGCAGAAATGACACTCTAACCATCTTCCTAATTAACATCTTTAAGTGGTGAGGTGAGTTTGTTTGACCAACTGATAATTGTGTATTGTTATATACAAGTTACATTAGTGAAGTATTTTTATTAGAAAATTTCTTCATTTACATTTCAAATGCTATCCCCAAAGCCCCCTATACCCTCCCCCTGCCCTGATCCCCAACCTACCCACTCCTGCTTCCTGGCCCTGGCATTCCCCTGTACTGGGGCATATGATCTTCACAATACCAAGGGCCTCTCCTCCCATTGATGGCCGACTAGGCAATCTTCTGCTACATGTGCAACTAGAGACTCAGTGGGGGTGGGGGGCGTACTGGTTAGTTCATATTGTTACTCCTCCTATAGGGTTGCAGACCCCTTTAGCTCCTTGGGTACTTTCTCTAGCTCCTTCATTAGGGGGCCCTGTGTTCCATTCAATAGATGACTGTGAGCATCTACTTCTGTATTTGCCAGACACTGGCATACACTCACAAGAGATAGCTATATCAGGGTCCTGTCAGCAAAATCTTTCTGGCATATGCAATAGTGTCTGGGTTTGGTGGTTGTATATGGGATAGCTCCCTGGGTGGGGCAGTCTCTGGATGGTCTTTCCTTCCGTCTTAGCTTGGAACTTTGTCTCTGTAACTCCTTCCATCGGTATTTTGTTCCCCATTCTAAGAAGGAATGAAGTATCCACACTTTGGTCTTCCTTCTTCTTGAGTTTCATGTGTTTTGCAAATTGTATCATGGATATTCTAAGTTTCCAGGCTAATATCCACTTATCAGTGAGTACATACCATGTGTGTTCTTTTGTGATTGGGTTACCTCACTAAGGATGATATCCTCCAGATGCATCCATTTGCCTAAGAATTTCATAAATTCATTGTTTTTAATTGCTGAGTAGTACTCCATTGTGTAAATGTACCACATTTTCTGTATCCCTTCTTCTGTTGAGGGACATCTGGGTTCTTTCCAGCTTCTGGCTATTATAAATAAGGCTGCTATGAGCATAGTGGAGCATGTGTCCTTATTACAAGTTGGAACATCTTCTGGGAATATGCCCAGGAGAGGAATTGCTGGATCCTCTGTTAGTATTAGTGCAGTATTTGTTTTTAAGTTCTTTAACCTTTGACAGATGTGTAGTATCACGTATCCACAATTACAGTATATCATAATGATATTTAGCAAATGTAAAATGTACATCTATTTATTCATCCCTTTTTCCTTCTGACGTCATGGCAACCACTAGCCTCTTTACTACACCCATAGGCTTATCTTTCCCAAATAATCATATGGGTAGACTAACAGAATCTATAGGTTTTCACACTGGCTGCTTTCAATTAACTATATGCACTTATGTCCATGTCTTCTTTCTTTTTCTCTCTCTTTTCAAAAATTTAATTTTTAAATGCCGGCACTAAGAGGGTAAGTTAATAACTCATAAAAATAGTTATACCAATATAATGCAAATAAAATCACTTAAAATTACAAATTGTTGACTTGTGGGACTTTGTCTATAAACTTTTTAGAATATGGCTGACTGCAGATATCTTATACCAGAGAAAATATAACCTTGAATTGGGAAGACTGTCATCCAAGGTTAGGCTTTTAAGACTGTGTGGCAGATGCCAAACTTGTAGGAATCCAGCCAACTTAGATTTGGACAGCTGGACCAATAAGATTATTCTTTTAAATGTAATGGCTGCTTTCTATTTGTTTGTTGTTTGTTTGTTTGTTTGTTTGAGACCAGGTCTTTCTATGTATTCCTGGCTGTTCTGAACCATGCTTACCTTGAATTCACAGCTATGCACCTGCCTCTGCCTCCTGAGTGCTGAGATTAAAGGAGTGCACCACCACTGCCCCTATGACAATGTTTTAAAAATTGAAATATTTGGGACCATCCCACGGGCCTTCTTTTTTGTTGTTGTTGTTGATGTTGTTTTCTCGAAGCAGGATCTTGCCTGGGAAGATGACTCCATGTATAAAGTGCTGGCCAGGCAAATATGAGAAGTTTGAATCCCCCGAACTCACATAAAGAAGGGCGTTGTAGCAGGCATATATAGTCCCAGTATTGCCACAGAG
The DNA here is from genome assembly GCF_900095145.1 of Mus pahari. Classification (NCBI taxonomy): domain Eukaryota; kingdom Metazoa; phylum Chordata; class Mammalia; order Rodentia; family Muridae; genus Mus; species Mus pahari. The sequence continues at coordinate 50,451,732 of NC_034601.1, read as the reverse complement.
AGAAAGGAGGCAGAGAGACAGAACAAGCCCCAAACACAAGCCATCTCCCTCCCTAAAGTCCGGGGTCCCCATTCTCTTGCCTTCATCTTCTCCACCTGTAATCAATCACAGAACAAGTCCCAGCTGTGAAAGGGAGAGAGGAATTACAAAGGAAAAAGACTTCATGGAGGAAGTGGTAGAGACAGAGGGAAGGACCTTCTAGTAGGAGACAATGATACAAATATACTCATTGTTCTGTTTAAGTCTCTTCTTTGTGCCATGCATTCTTTAAGTCCAGAGGAACTGCAACTTTGTACTTTACCTCACAAAGGGTCAAATACCAAGGACTGGCAACCAAAATTATCCTCGGACACCAGAAGGCTTAGTTCCTCTTATTACTGAATGATCTGGTATTGTCAGCACATACTGCATTCCTTATGCATTTGTGCAATGAAAGACACCGAGGTGGTTCCCAAGTGTTGGCAGCTGTGAACAAAAGTTAATAACATTCATGTGCAGGTATCCAAGTGCATAAAAGTTCCCAATGTATTTGAGTAAATGTCTGAGAGCATCTTACAGGGAGAAGCTGCCAATCTGCCTTCCGAAGCAGCTGCCTGGCGATGAGAGATTCTTGTTGCTTCATAGACTGTATTTTGCATTGTTAGCATTTTGGATTAACATATTTTAAATAAGTGCATGCTAACATAACATTGTGGTTCTCATTTGTAAACCCCCATTGAGCGCCTTTTTTTTACTTGTTTATTTGTGATCTGTACTTTCTTTGATAAAATGAATGGTCGGATATTAGTCAGTTTTTTAGTTCAGTTTCTTTTCTCTTGCTGAATCCCAAATTCCTTTAAATATTTTAGAGACAAAAATCTTTGTCGGATTCTTTTGCAGGTGTTTTTCCTCTGCGGCATACAGTCCATTCTTTTAGTAGTTTTATGTCCTTTTAATGACATCTAACCCACACCCCTTTTTCTTCGGAGGATTGTTCTCTTGGTATTTGTATTATTGGGGTCGTTTAAAGGAGACACATATAGTTCATAATTAAAGGGGGAATACATTACACTGGATTAGTGATTGAGAGCTCAGTAGTTCAAATGATAGTCTACATGCTGCAGAGAGAAAGCAGCAGGGCCTGTTCAGTCTAGGAAGATGTGAATTTCAGATCCAGAAGGATCAGTGATGTAGTCTGAGTCGTCAGGGGAGGCTCTGGGCAAGTTTGTGCTGGAAGGATGGAAATGCTGGAGTTAAACACCATAGGCTACAGCTACAGCAATGGCACAACTGCTCAGGAAGAACGAAGCTTGGGCTTTTCACTCCAGCCTAGAAATAGATCCATACACTGCATATGGGCTGTTTATGAATGTTAGCTAGATGCAAAGTGTCCTGAGAAGTACAGCCTTTGCTTGGCATGGGTGAACTCTGAAGTGAGCATCTAGTTAACATTCATAAACAGCCCATGTCTACGTTTGTGTCAAGTTGACAAAATAACTAGCCAGCACAAAAACAAAGAGAAAGGCCTTTCGAAGCTGAGTTAGGCTACAGAGTGAATTAGAGGCTAACTTGCCAAACTTAGTGAGATCCTATCTCAAAATATAAACAAACAAGTAAGGGACTTGGGATACAGCACAGAGTCCTTGCTTATCTGCAGTTAAGATCCTAGATTCCATACACAACATAGTAACAAAACTCCTGAGACATAAGTGACCAGGACAAGAGTAACTTCTGTCCTTGTTTCTACTAGATCACAAATCTCCTTCCTTTTGCTTGTTTCTTTGTACATCATTTAGTTTGTTATTTATCTGGGAAGGGGAACTCTCAGTTGACAAATTACATCCATCAGATTGGCTTGTATGTATGTCTGTGAGGCAATATTTTTTTATAAATATATTCCTTCCCAAGTGGCTTTGGGCCCTGCAGTTTATTATAGTAATAGAACACAAACCAGCACAGTTTGGGCTCTCTGGCTTTTATTACTACTGTTGGTTTTTTTTTTTAAGGGGTGGGGCTGAGGTTGAATTTATAGCCTTATGTATGCTAAGCATGTGCTCTTCCACTGACCCTCTGATCCTACCTGCCTTGTTTGTTTGTTTTATATTCTGTTCTGGGAAAGGATCTTGCTGCTAAGCTGCATAGACTGCCGTTGAATTTACAACTCTTCCTGCTTCAGCCTCCTACATAGCTAAGATTGTAAGCCCGAGCTAAAAAGCTAAGGCAAGTTGATTTACTGTATATATCTGTACAGAACAATGCATTTGCTATCCACTACATGTTGAATTTGTCTGAAAACAAAAGTAAGTGGGAAAAAGTTGTGTAAGCATTGTGTGTGTGGGTAAGACTCGGTAGATATGGAAGTTATATTCAGAATACTGAGACCTGAACATTTAAGGTGTTGGATAGAGCTGTTTGAACTTCCACTGAACTTTTCTAAAGGCTGAGCATCTTACAATACGGCAAGCATGTTTAACTTATTTTATCACTATTTACACCAGGCAGAGAAGAGTATATTGTCTTTATTTTTCCTAAGAATTGGCAGTTGAGTAATCTAAACATAATTAATTACTCAGTATTTGGAAACATTGGTGTTTGATCCTAAGATCAGATTAGGTAGCTGTTAGAACTTATTGTGTAATTCTCTGTTACTCTCAAAATATTTTACTGTGTTTAATTGTGTGGGGGTGTCTCTGTGTGGGTGTGACACAGTGCATGTGTGAGCACTGAAGGACAACCTGCAGGAGTCAGTTCTTTTCATTCACCTTGTGGGTACCAGGAATAAACTCAGGTCATCAACCTTGGCAATGGGGACATTCACTTGCTGAATTTTCTCTCTAGCCCCTTCTTCTCCCTTCCAGTAAATAGTGAAAAGTTATTCTTAATTTGAAGTAACCTTGTTCCCACAGACAAGCCTTTATCCCAATTCATCTCTCTTTTCTTCCTTCAATAAAGCCCTTAGTAGATTCTATTCTACTCACAACTGCTATGGGTCATCTTCAGCATAGTCCACAAATAAGTGAAATCGTTCGGTATTTTTCTTTTGGTGTCTATCCTGCTTCTTGAATCCTGAAATATTATGTGTTCACTCATGTTGTTGTAAATGATTATTTTTTTTCTAGCTGAGTAGTATTCAAGGTGTTTCATTTGTTATTTTATTTATCTATTCGGACATGTATTCACTACAATATGAACACATAAATGCAAATGCTCATAGAGGCCCAGGAGAGCAGATGCCCTGGGTCTGGAATTATGGGTGGCGATGAGTTGCCTGGTGTGGCTTTTGAGACCCAAACTGTGGTCCTCTGTGAGAGCAGCAAGCACGATTAGCTGCTGAGCTGTCTCTTCTGCCCCATTTTTATCCATTCATGTGCTGCAGGTTACTTAGGTTGGTTTCCTGTCTGAGCGACTGTGAACAGAGCAGCAGTCAACATGAGTGAACATGTTTCTTTGACATGCTTATTTTTATTTTATCTTATTATTTATACTTTACTTTATTTCACTTCCTTTGAATGTAGCATGGGATTACTGGATCATATAGCCACTTGGCTTTTTATCATGTCCACACTAATTTACATTCCTGTCCATAGTACCTAAGGGTTCGCCTTAGGTCACCCTCTTTCAGGATGCTGCCCTTGCCCTGGGTCATCATTCTCTTCAGTGCTTTACAATGACATCTTTGACTACATACCCTTCTAGGATAGAAACTTGTCCCCATTTTAAGTGGACCAGCATCATAATTCTCAAATAACCTGGGACCTACCTGTTAGTACAAAATACATAGTTTTTCAGCATTGCTCTTTTTACCTCTGTGGGATCAGCATGAATTGTGTCTATTACCTAGTAGGTATCCTGAGCACCTGAGATGCTATTATGCAACACAGGCAGTGGTTAGGCTAGTGTTCCATATTCTTTGAGCCATAGGTGCTGACCTACAGTAGTTTTTGTTTCTCTATTCCTATAGCTTCAGTGCATCTATGACTCAATCCCAACACCTGTGGCAATCTCTTTCTTGAGGCACTGCACATTAGGAACTTTGGAGGCATCAGGAACTGCACATTACATTATCTCTTTGGAACTTCCAGTGCACAATTAAATATCACCGTTATCTTTGTGTGTGTGTGTGTGTGTGTGTGTGTGTGTGTGTGTGTGTGTGTGTCTTCTAACTTGTTTTTATGTTCTGAAAGAAAGCTCGTGGGGCCCACAGAGCAGGTAGCACACAGCTCAGGCTAGGAACCTGGTAGGTCGGAGGCAAGAAACACAAGGGTGTGTTTCTTGGCTTTAACTGCACTGTGACACAATGTGAAACTCAACTGCTTGACTTCATGCTGGAATGACAAGCACACAAGCTTAGTGTCAAAGCAACAGGAGGAGGCAGCGTTACATATAGAGGCATTCGGCAGCTGCTTTTCCCTTTCGACTCTGGAACCATTCCTTGTGCGCCCTGGAGAGAAGACAGTTGGGTTGCACTTGACTTTGAGCACAGGGTTAAGGTAAGGATAATTTATGAAAAATTCTTCAAAGCAGTTACATTGAAGAGGTAAAGTGCTGATATGGAATGATGGATGATCAAGAAATTTCAAAGCTACATATGCCTGCATCACATTCTTGAATGAGGTCAATAGCAAAGTGAACTTCAAGAAGTAGCTGAGCTTGTGTGTGTGTGTGTGTGTGTGTGTGTGTGTCTGTGTGTGTGTGAATTAGACGTTACAAATGTGTCCTGAAATATGAATCACTAAGACACAAATACTTTTTAGGGTTATGGCTCAAGAAAAACTTATACTTTATCTTCTGCCTTACAATAATGTTTTTTTATATTGAAATTAGATGTTTGTGATTCTACCAAGAAAACTGTTAAATCCCTTACTCTTGGCTGAGTTTCTTCTCCTCTTTCTATTCACAGGGTAAGCCTGTGGTTTACGTGGCCATAACACATGTGCTTTACAATAGAACATTGTCTCTTCAGTACTAGAGTTTAAAAACATATCTCTTTTTGATTCTAAGTAAGTGTGAGTGAGAGTGTGTGTGTGTGTGTGTGTGTGTGTGCGCGCGCGTGTGCAGGTGTATGCGTGTTGCCAATAAAAATGATCTAATGGGATATAAGGAGGGTGGAGGGCTTTTGTTTGTTTTTTTGGGGGGGTGGTGGTTGGTTGGTTATTTTGTTTGTTTGTTTTTCTTCTTCTCAGCCAAAAGAATAATATTTGATGTTGCTATGAATGATAGGTCTCTTTGTATAGGAGAAGAATCTGAATTTTTAGAATGAACCATATGTGGAGGTCAGTGATTGAACTCGCAGATAGAAGTGAAGATCAAGAGGAAGGTTCTTTTTATTTTCTGCCCCTTTGATTACCACTGGCTGCCTGCTAGGTTCAGTGCTATGAGTGAGGAAGGAAACCCAGTGTTTCTTAAAGAAGGTGCTTGCTGGGGGGGAGGGGCAGTTAGAGCTCATCGGACTCTGCTATTGTACTGGGGTCTTACAAGGAACAAGTTACATTGGCAGGTATCACAGGAAACAGAAGATAGATAGTTTTTTTTATAAGAGAAAGCCAAGAGATGTATGTGAGGATAAAGGCAATTTTTTCCTCTCCAACACAAAAGTGAAGTGAAATTATTGCCATTTTAATCACTAGGAGTGACTGTGTATGTTGAGTCCTTTTGCTGGACAAATATCATAATTGGCATATCTTTATTTTGCTGAGTCTTTTTAAAATCAGCAGTATCTGAATCACCAAGTCGTTTTAGAAAAAGGGGACAGTGGCGCTATAACTGAATTAGGGAGGACTCATTTATCTTCCCTCTGTGATCATATGATATCTATTTAAAAAATCTATGGCTCCTCCTTATTTATTACATCCCTTAGTACAGCCCAGTAACACGATTGAATGCAAAGGCCCACTTACTCTTGTCATGGGGGTGAGTCAGGAAGACTTTATCACCTAGAATTATACATTCAGGAAGGCTTGGGTTTTAAAATTCCATGTGAATTATTACTCGCTTACTTGTATGTTAAGTATATTCGTCAATTCCAAAGCTTGACAGCAACTATAATATACCCTTTATGCTCCTCTTTGGGCATATATATCTTACATTTCCCAATATGCTGGGGCCTCAAGATAATAGAACTGATTTAGACTCTTTATTTCTGAAATTTCCTGGTGTCTGCTTATGTAGGGAGACTTTCACAGCACAGTGATGTAGTCATACAGATTAAAGAGAAGAACGTATCTTCTACAACTAATCACAGAAAGAACTCATTAAAGGACCAATGCTTCGAGAAAGTGAGGCGGGGACCCATCTCTGCTTAGATGAGGCAAGATTTATCAGGCAGATGGTATTGAAGTGGCTAAGGAGAGTCACCTAAGTTTGAGACAGTGGAGAGTTGATATTAATTATCCCAAGTGGTACTTTTCAATAACTAGTTCATTTCTTAAGGAAATAGTCAAAGTCCAAGGTAATTTTCATATTTTTGATTTGGGAAGGTGGATGGATAAGAAGAAGTGGTAATAGGTAATGAATCAAGTTACTCTCTCACCCCAGGCAGACAGATAAAGCTGATATGTCCTGTGTGAGGCATGTTGAATATAAGATGGCCTTTGAGACATCGGAGATGTTTTGTAATGAAATGATCTTGTTTGTGAGAAGGGCTGAGCACCTCCTGTCAATTTAGAGGCTTATAGTACTTAGATACTATCTAGGGTTAGAAGGAAATGGCAGCATGCATTTATGATCTCTATTTTTTTGAGGAATTTATTTAAATACCATGGAATATCCCAGGAACAGTAGCAGAAGAAAAGTTAGGAGCTATACACTTAGGCTTGCCAAAATAATTCTGTAGAATGCTTTTTGGTTTTCTGTAGCGAGTATTCAGGTAGAGATAGATATTCATGTTATCTTTCAATTTTTATTGACTTAACTTTTGTATTTTGAGATTATTCTATAATTGCAGCATTTCTCCTTTCCATTCGCCATCTCCAAGCCCTTCTATATACCCTTCGCCACTCTCCTTCCAGCTTGCGGCCTCTGGTTTTCACTAATTGTTGTTACATGCATGTGTGTGTGTGTGTGTGTGTGTGTGTGTGTGTGTGTGTGTGTGTGTGTGTTTGGATAGAAATATATATTCCTAAAAGTAACCTGTTCAGTCCATATAATGTTTCTTGTGCGTGTGTTTTCAGGGTTAACCATTTGGCACTGAACAGCTAATTGTTGTGCTCTCTCTCCCCTGGGAACATCACCTACCCGTCTCCCAGATCTTCTCAGTTGCCTCTGGTTCTCTGAGCAGGGCTGAAGCCCTGTGGACTTTTCTTTCACTTTTGCATATCCATTGGTGTTGTCTTTGTTCAGTGCACAATCAAGCCATACTTCATCTTTCTTTCCTGTCATTTCTCTTTACTTTTTTGTTTTTTTTGGGGGGTGGGTTGTTTTGCATCACTTTATTCTTTTAAAAACATTTAAAAATGCTGTAATGTCTGATATTATTGGGTTCATGCTACTTTTTAATCTAATACAGGGGTTCTCCACCTTCTTAACGCTGTGGCTCTTTAATATGTTTCTTAATGTTGTTGTGATCCCCCAAACCGTAAAATAATTTTTGTTGCTACATCATAACTATAATTTTACTACTGTTATGAATTGTAATGTAAATATCTGATATTTCTGATGGTCTTAGGTGACCCCTGTGAATAGATCATTCGATCCCCAAGTGGGGTGACTCACAGGTTGAGAACCACTGCTCTTCTCATTTGCAGTAAAAGATCGTATAAGCTGTTTGATAGTAACACAGGGTAATTGTTTAGAAGTGGGTACTATTATTGGTCCCATTTTACAAAGGTGAAAACTCAGACACTCAAAGGTTAAGTAACCTACCAAAAGCCACAGAGGTAACAAGTGATAAAGAGGTATTCAGACCTACCCTCATTTTTAACATTTTAGTATCAGTTTTGTGCTGGAGAGATGGCTCAGCAGTTAAGAGCATTGAGTGCTCTTCCAAAGGTCCTGAGTTCAAATCCCAGCAACTACATGGTAGCTCATAACTATTGGTAATGAGATCTGATGTCTTCTTCTGGTGCTGTCTGAAGACAGCTACAGTATACTTAGATATAATAATAAAGTAATCTTTAGGCCGGGGACCAGAACGAGTGGGATCGACCAGAGCAAACAGAGGTCCTGAATTCAAAATTCCCAGAAACCACATGATGGCTCACAACCATCAGTACAGCTACAGTGTACCCATATACAATAAATAAATAAATAAATCTTTTTAAAAATTAGTGTCAGTTTTAGTTGTTATTAGGGAAGTCTGATGTGTGGAGGGTGTGACATGCTGCATATGTGGGTTGTAGAATCACAAGGGTTCTAGGATCCAACTTATGTTGTCAGGTTTGTGTGGCATTTGCTTTCGCCTCTCATCCATATAGTCCTGTGTTCTCTCTCTCTCTCTCTCTCTCTCTCTCTCTCTCTCTCTCTCTCTCTCTCTCTCCATTATTTCCACTAAATATAATACTGGTTATTTGAAAACTGCATATTTAGTGTCTGCATAATTTCTTGAAGCATTCTCTTAATGCTTTGACTTATGTCTTGTTTTTATTTGATCTTAAATTTCAAAACTTTTTTTAATTTTAAAACTTTTAATTTTAATCCAGAATCTTAAGATTCTAGAAACTCCTATAAACAAGTTTATTATATTAAGAAGGAACAAAATGTTTCAAGATCATTAAATTATGCAAAATTCTTTTCCCAAAAAGCAGGGGGCGGGCACAGAGGATGTATAGGCTGGGTGTGTTCCTGAATTCTTCATAGCAGTATTTCTCAATCTCTTATGGTTGTCTGAACCAGACAAGCAGGCAGAATCAACAGCTCATGGGGGTTAGGTTGCTAAATGGGAGCTCATCAGAGTAGAAATTTCATGTATTATTAAGGTCTACATACTCTTTTTAGTAGCAAAGAACTGCAGTTAGATGTCCAACACATGCTAAGTAAAGTATATGGTCCAAACTATAGCATAGAGTGAGAGTTAGGGCCAGAACCTGTACTTAGAGATGTGTGATGTAGTCTCACTCTTGAGAGGTTTGGATGACTCCAGGGCACAGGAAATGAGCGTTCCCAGGATACAGTATGTGGGTCAGCGTCATGGTTTCCTTCAGATCAACACTGTAAGTCAGAGGGGAGTAACCCAAACTGAGAGCCTCAGGACTCAAATACTACTACTACTACCACTAAGGATTCCAGTGTCCCAGACTAGGAACACTATGAAATCCTCCTCGTGAGTTTGCTTGGCTCCAACTCTTAGACGTGCAGGATGATTTTGGACTCTACTTTCACTGTTCTGTTAATAGTACAATAAATATGCTTGAAAGGACTTACCAAGTAATTAAAAACTCATGTTATTCAAGACTGCTTTATACCCTTGACTGAATCCAGATTGTAGTTCTGTTTCTTAGGTAGATTGTAGCAAGAATGTGAGCAAAATTTACGATGTGATTTGGGTTGCTGCCCATCGGGCTATGCTGTTCTAAAAGTAGACCTCAATGTTTCAGTGGTCTACATTAATAAAGGGACACACACACACAAGCACGCATGCACACGCACACACACACATACACACACACACATACACACTCATGCACACACGTGCATGCATGCATGCACATATACGCAATATATGTAAGTCAGGCTGGCTGTCCATCATTGTGCAATAGCAATGTCACACAAAAGTAGCTGAAGCAAGACAATGAAGTCATTCAGGTAGACTTAAGTGACTCAGCTTGAAAGTGACATGTACCAAATCCTTGCTTTTCAACTAGCCAGGATTCCAAACATGGTTCAAATCCAGATGGATGAGAAGTCTGGAAGATTCACAGAAGAGGGACATATAAATATTTCATGAATCCAATGACTCTTTAAAAATTTTTGATCCTTGATCCTTTAAAATTATTTACTTAAAAATCTATAGGCAGTATCACATCTTTTTAAAGTTTTAAACTTATTAACATTTTAAACTTTTAAAACTTTTCTAAATTTTCATGTTGTTTTCCTTTATGCTGCTTAAACGGCAAGTATATGATATAGTACATATTGTGTTTTAAAGAAGTCAGAACTTTCTGGTTATCAATTCTAAGATCTCTATAAGTCATTTAACTTCTCCAAACCCACTTCTCATCTGAAAATTGGATAGTTATTTCTTATCTGTGGGTATATTTCAAAGACTAGGGTGAGGATGACATTTAAAACACTTGTCCCAGTGCCTAATATATGATAAATGTCAAACTAATGCAAATTTTTGTTTTATTTTATTTGAATTGCCAGTCTTATAGTAGGATCTACAATATACTCATAATCCTCACACAGCAGTAGATTTGGTGGGGTCAAGAGATATTTTGGCTGTGTTTAAGTGAAATGTCTATGTCTTGTACTTGTAGGACACGGGGAGTTTCTAAGTGAAGTGTCTATGTCTTGTACTTGTAGTCATGGGGAGTTTCAAAGGTCATGCTCTCCCTGGGAGTTTCTTCTTCACCATGGGCGTTTGGTGGACTATGAAGAATATCCTGAAATCTGTCTACAAAAGGCAAACTCGAACCTGCTACCTTAATTCTAAATCATTATTACGTCGAACGGAGATTTGGGAAGGAGTTGTTGTGCTTTTAATGTCTCTTACTGGTAAGTAGACCATTCATGGATGTATTCTGTTTTCTCCTTTTGAGTATTTCATGAGCAAAAAATCCATTCAATATAATATTGAGATGTACAAAATGAATTTTGTATTACTATGTTGCTTAGCACTTAACCCAATTACAGTTTGCAACTGTCATAATCTCAGGAAAGTGACATTTCATAATTATTCAAAAGCCTAATCCTTTTTGTTTGTTTGTTTTTAAAGATTTATTTATTTATTTATTTAATGTTTATATAAGTACATTGTAGCTGTACTGATGGTTGTGAGCTGTCATGTGGTTGCTGGGAATTTGAATTCAGGACCTCTGTCTGCTCCAGTCAGCCCTGCTCACTATAGTTTAAAGATGTATTTGTTATTATTATATCTAAGTCCACTGTAGCTGTCTTCAGACACACCAGAAGAGGGCATCAGATCTCATTACGGATGGTTGTGAGCCACCATGTGGTTGCTGGGAATTGAACTCAGGACCTTCAGAAGAGCAGTCAGTGCTCTTAACCGCTGAGCCACTTCTCCAGACCCAAAAGCCTAATCCTTAATGAGTTAGTATTTAATTTATATATGTCATCAAGTGAATTTCCTTTATATCAGTGGCAACCTATGAAGTAATTTGATACAGATTGTGATCGCTCAGAGAGTAAACTCTAAGAAACCATTGTGTAAATTATCCTAAAATAATAAAACAGTTATGGGAAATCTCCAATAAATCATTGCGTAGAGATGATAGAGAGAGGCAGGCCTGAGGGACATCTTGCTTCAAGTATATCCCCCTTATTTCTTGAGTTGGACAGAGTCTGGGTAACTTAACTTCAAAGCTTTCCATTGTTATTGAGCATTCTATAAAAAGGTTCTGTGTTTTTACAGTATTGCTTTATCTGCTCTTTTGTAAAAGGTAACAATTCTAACTTTTCCACTGCTTCTTTTTATTCATGTCAATAGGATTTTGTTATGATCATCAAATTGCAAAATAACCATTTCCAAAGAGAGGGCTTTTCTTGCCCATTCTAGAGGGTATAACAAGGCAGCATCTCTAAGGAAAAAAATCTTGTCTACATGAATAATTAAGCATGTGTAGAGTCTGCATCAACCATCCCTATTATTCTTAGTTGGAGAAAAAGCTAATTCTTTATCAATTTTGTTTGTCAGGATTCAGGGAAAATACTCTTTTTTTTTTTTTGGAAACAGCTGCCTAAGCATGCAATATCTATAAAGAAAGGAATCGTCCTTTATCGGACACATATTGGAAATCTGAACCCTCAAGTAGTCATTAAATTAGAACCAGTGGTTGAACTGAAATTACCAGTGTTAAGGGTATGAAGCAGTTGCTTGGCTCATTTGTCTATGTGTAGACGAAACTGACTATCCAACAAGCATCTAAACTTCTGAGTCATGTCTCAATCCTTATGGCTAGGCAATTGATGGAAAGCTCAGAAGGAGGAATCAATCAGTATCATAAGATTGGAATAATCAATGGTCCTGTGTCTTCTCACATTCCAGGTAGCATCGAGGAGGGGGTTCTGAAATGTGCTGTGTTCCTCCACAGGTATAGTTGGTGAACAGTTTATCTCAGGAGGACCCGCCTTGATCTTGTATAAAGACGGCCAGTGGAACCAGATCCTGGGCTGGCATCACACAACCATGTACTTATTCTTTGGGCTGCAGGGTATAACCCAGATCATATGTTTCACTACTAATGCACTTCCACTTTCCCTAAGCAAGTTAATGTTATCAATTGCCATCTTTGTGGAGAGTAAGTATGAGGAAAATACATTTTCTGTACTCTTTCTATCTATCGGTGGGCATTGATGTAGTATTTTATAAGAATACATCTTTCATTTCTTTTTGTCACCTGGATTGGCAGGGCTATCTGTCTAGGCTATAGTTGAATATATGTGTATCCTAGGCAAGATATGTATAGCCTTCCTTCCTTACATCTTTACAGACTAATTTAGATCTGGGCAGACACAGCCACTCAAAAAAACTTTATTTTCATTTCCTGTCTGGCTTTAAAAGTTATCTCCAACAGGCACTTCCCACCAGTAGTTGTGGAGCCTATCATTCTTTTCACTGCTAACAGTGAAAGCTGAACTCAGAGTGGTAGTGCATGAACTACTTGAAACAGAGCATCAACGCGCAATAGAATATGTCTACCAACCTCTAATGAGCTTTTCAAAGGTCAGAAACAGAAACCCTGCGAAAATGTGGTGCGTAGTATCTAAAAAATGGCTTCCAAATTCCAAGAGGTTAATGAGAATGACAGAATATTTCCTTCAGTCGATTTCACAGATTATCATAAGGGTAATAGATGAAACAAGTATTTAAAATTTTGTGATGTTTTAAGTCAGTCTTTGCTGAATTCCTAAAAGGGAGACTTGGACTTCACCTCATTCATCTGTACATTCACATTAATTATAGCTCCCCACTGTGGTCATGTTTATTATACATTATCCTGCACAGATAATACTTTGGACAAGACTTGAAAAATTTTTATGGTTTATGAGAACACAAGACAAAGGTTAGAAGAATGGAAAAGTGGGGATAGAACTCAAGGATTCTCTTCCTAAGAGAAAGTGTTTAGTCTCCCCCAAAGCAAAAGCACGTTGCTCTGGGGGATCCGTGGGGATTTGCTCTTTGGGACAAGCTTATGTTTGTATAAAATTCTGTGGAGAGAGAGTGGTGCAGTGGGAAGCCTTTGACTTTATCAGAAAATATGTTTTGCCCCCTCTATTAGCATTTATGTTCTACAACCACACACACGGTCGGGAAATGATTGACATTTTTGTACACCAACTTCTGGTCTTCGTCAGCATATTTGCTGCTCTGGTTGCCTTCTTGGAGTTCCTCATAAAGAACAATCCACTTCTGGAGCTCCTGCGGTGCAGTCTCCTCATGCTTCAAGGAACCTGGTTCTGGCAGGTGAGTTGAGACTTCTAGCTGACAGACCTAGTGTCATTTCTATCTGTCATTTCTAATTGATGAGGCATTTGTTTTTAATACTCCCCTTGCACAAGCATCAAAGAGGTTCTTGGAGTAGCCTGGCAGGTCTAGTGAAGAATACTGTCAGAGTATCTGTGGAAGAAGTATTTGCTGTGTTCCTTCATGGTGGATCCACTGATCATGTATATTAAACGTTGGAGCTGATGATTCTGGTTGTAGGTGATTCCTGCAGCTAGAACAGCTTATAGTCAGATGGATCAAAGCTCAAAAAACCGTATGAAAGACAAAAGACAGAACACTTACTGAGAGACAACTCTATGATGGGAAGGGGAACAAGTCATGTGATGTGCATGAAACAAACACACTATGAAGCTTAGGGTTTTATGAACAGAGTGGGGCTAACGAGATGGCTCAGTGATGAGTGGTACTTGTTGCTTTTGGAGAAGATAAAGTTTTTGTTTTTAGCATAACTTCCACTCCAGGGGTCCAGCATCTCTGGCGTTGAATGGTACCTTGCTCAGGGCTAGAGCCCCTGCCTAGAATTCCTCAGTGAGAGGCTGGAAGTGTGGATCAGAGGCAGAGCCCATCTCACTTTATTATATTCCCCATTCACAATGGTCCAGAGCTTAGGTATAACCACTTCTAATTCATCTCTAGGTATCTCCAGCAAGATCAAGCTACTTTCTCATGCTCAAAAAGTAATACAGCTAGGATCCAAATATAGTTGTCTCTAATCCCAGGTCCCTACACTTCCCATGTTATAGCATCATCAACTCCCTAAACTTGCCATGCCATTGAAAGCAGCAAATCAAATACTGACTGTGCATTTGTAGAGAGACTATTGAGTTTCCATCACATTCATATAGACATATAAACTAAGTCTAGAATGAGGTGAGAATGTGGTTTGATTGGGCAAGACTTTAAAGAGATCTTTCAGTCACCAGAGAGCCAGGATTTGAGGGTGATATGGCTATGTCAGGGGACTTAAATTCCCCATGATAATTGATAAAGAATTGACAGGTGAAGGGGAAAGAAGTTTGTAGGAGGAGGTAGAGAGCTTGTAGTACAGGGACCTATGGTAAAATGGGACTAAGTTCATACATTAACTTGAAAGTGCTTTATAGAAAAATATGAGTCTGAAGTAATGACCAGCCAGAGACTACCCCATCTGGGGATCCATCCCATAAACAACCAGCAAAACCAGATGGATTTTGTGGATGTCAACAAGTGTTTGCTGACAGGAGCCTGATATAGCTGTCTCCTGAGAGGCTCTGCCAATGCCTGAAAAATACAGAAGTGGATGCTTATAGCTATCCACTGGGGGAGCATAGGGTCCCCATTGAAGGAGTTAGAGAAAGAACCCAAGGAGCTGAAGGGGTTTGCAACCCCATAGGAGGAACAACAATATGAACTAACCAGTAACCCCAGAACTCCCTGGGACTAAACCACCAACCAAAGAAAACATATGGTGGGACTCATGGCTCCAGCTGCATATGTAGCAGGGGATGGCCTAGTTGGTCATCAAAGGGAGGAGAGACCCTTGGTCCTGTGAAGGTCCTATGCCCCAGTATAGGGGAATGCCAGGGCTAGGAAGCAGGAGTGAGTAGAGTGGTGAGCAGGGGGAGGGGGAGGGGATAGTGGGTTTTCGGAGGGGAAACCAGGAAAGTGGCTAACATTTGAAATGTAAATAATGAAAATACCTAATAAATTATGTTAAAAAGAAAAATATGATAAGTACCCTATAAGGTGATCAATCAGATGATTGCTATCTATAGCAGCTGAGGGAGGGTCTTAATAGGAAACCTAACTGGAGTAAAGAGGATGTTTCTTACTGGAACCTCACCTCCTAGTGTTTGAAAGCTACATATATGACTAAGAAACAATCAGCTTTTCTGTCACTCTGATTTAAAATAATAATAAAAAATAATAATAAAAAAGTAAAACCCTATTTTAAAATAGCAGTTTTTTATTTATTATTATCACTATTATTTTTAATGATGGCTACTAAAGGTTTCTTGAGACAGTCTATTTTGGAGGTTTCGAAAGGCAACTGAGGAGTCTGCGTAAAATGGTACATTAGAACCCAATTCTGTAATATCCAGAAAAAGAGGTAAATAAGGTTTAAAACATACATAGGGAGATCTGTCTCTAGTTGAGAGAGATGAAGTAGGAAAGAAAGATGCCTGCATGAGATTTTAGTAAAGACACAGCTAGATAAATCCATCAGTGAGTCACCAATGTCAATGCACTGCTTGCACTTTTTGGTAGCTGAAAGGTGCTTTTTTTATGGCCTCTGTGCTAACAGGTCAGTGAGCAGGAGAGATTCTGGCCAGGTTACAAACATACAAAAGGACTGGAGGTACTGTTAATGGAGGAGACATTGAGATCCTTAGACCATGGAGTTGAAGACACAACTGTGACAGGTTCTTTAAGTCTGAGATTCTCCATGGGGACACTGAAATAAATAACCCAGCTGCCAGGGGTGCTGACTCCATGGGAAACTGAGAAATGAGGGGTTAAACTGGTCCAGGAATCTTGCATAGGTCTGCGGCCAGAAAGACACAGTCTAGTGACAAAGGCAGGTGTAGGAGGACAGCTGCTCTACACTTTCTCCATGCCTTAAACACAGAACACCTCACATAGAAAGAGAATGCTCAAACACTACATGAGGAAGTGTTAACTGGAAAATACAGAGATACCAGTCTGGGAAAGTCTAACTGAAGGTGGAGTCCTACATCAAAACCTGTATTACCAGGTGGATGTACCAACCTGCCTTGTGTGAGTGAATTAATGAGACTGGCAGCCCTACTCTCACCCGCAGAAATGGATAGCCAAGTAAACGGTGGAAGAGACCACATTCAAGTCCACCAGGAAGTGACCCTGGGTTCCAACACCTTCACTTCGTTTCATATTTTATTCATTTATTATTTTTACCTTTATCTTTTAGAATTTGCAGGTCTCTACTTCTGTTGCTGAGTTGTTCTGAGATAGCTTGTGTTTCCACAGAAGAGTCTTTTACCACCATCCTTCCTCTGTCATACAATGGCTGTTGTCTTGGTTTTCTGTTCTTCCTCCCTTCAGCAAAACCACAGGCAAGAGCATACTCAATAATAATGTCAGGGGGAAATGCTCTTAACTTCCTAGTGAAAAGATGCAAACTACCTCACTGAACCAAAACCCAGATCCAGAGTCTGGGAAAAGACACTGAGGCTAGAAGTGTTTATTGCTCTTGCAGAGGAGCTGGGTTCAATGGCTGGTCCCCACATCAGACAGGTCATAACTGCCTGTAATACGAGCTCCAGCATATCTGAGGCTTCTGGCTTCTTCAGGCACATGTATTTATCTGTTCATACCCCCCACACAGACATAATAGACACACACAGTTTTTAAAAATAAGATAAATCTTAAAAAGAGAAACAAGATCAAATTATGTATGTTTCCAGGAAATACACTTCACTTATTAAAAAAAAAAAAGAAGAAGAAGAAAAATCCAAAAACTGAGAGTCAAAGTTTGGAAATCAACCTACTAAAAACATTGAGACCAGAAGGAGAAAAAAAAAATCCGGCAGAGCTGATAAGTAGACTCCAAACTAAAAGTTGTCAGAAGGGAGAATGAAGGCCACTGCATATTACAGGGAACAATTCAAGAAGTGTTGGTAATTGTAAATATTTATTCATGGAATGTTGGGCTCCCAGTTTCATAAAGCAAACACTAAAATGCATGGGAGGTCAGATAGGTCTTAATATAATGGTAGTGGAATACTTTAATTCCCTGTCCATATCATGAGTTAGGATTCCTAAAGAAATTTCAGAGATAGATTATTTAATAGATCATGTGGGTTAACAGAAGTCAACAGATAAGTCATCGAAGAGATAAGAACATTCACATTCTTCTCGGCATCTCTTGAAGTGATCTCTAAAATCGATGAGATTACAGGCCACAAAGTAAGCCTTGAGAATACAATAGAATCAGGGCTGGAGAGATGGCTTAGTGGTTAAGACCACTTGCTGCCCTTGTGGAAGACCTGGGTTTAGTTCCCAGCACCCACATCAGCCAGCTCATAACCATCTGTAACTGCAGTTCCAGGAGTTCTAATCCTTGTGAACACCCGCTTGCAAGCGCTGCACATACAGAGCATGAGGCAAACACACATACACATACATTTTTTAAAAAGAGAGATTATTACAAAAAATTCAAAACTCCCTGTATCATTCAGATTGTAGAAGAATAAAGCTAAAAATCAATTGGAAGAGAAACCGAAGAAAATATACAAATCTTTGGAGGATAAAAACTATAGCACACTCAGCCTCTATCTTGAGCCAGCTTGGTGTGTGTATACAGCCTTCTTTGGTAGACTGAGAAAATCCTAATTCTGATATCTCTAAGATCCTGGGGTCTCCATTTCATCCTAGGCTTCAATGCCACAGATTCATATATGGCCTCTCATGGACCTAAAGCCAGCCACAATTGCCTGCCCATGGAAGTTCTAAGCCAGGCAAGGTAATTCATGGTAACCATGTCTCAAAATCCCAAAAGAATAAAAAGTAAACAAGCAACAACAAAACATTATGAACAATGCATGTTATAGCCTGACATCTTAGCTGTCAATACTGTAAATACAGGGAACACACTAAAGTGTTTATGTTCTCAGTTTCTTCCTCCTCCTTCTCCTCCTCCTCCTCCTCCTCCTCCTCTTCTTCTTCTCATTCTCCTCTTCCTCCTCCTCCTCTTCCTCTTTCTTCATTCTTCTTCTTCTATCCCAAAGTGGCAAATGTGGCCAGAAACCTGTTCCATCAACTCATCATTTGCATCAGCTCCTTAGAAAGTAGTGAGGACATGCTCCACTATGTTCATAGCAGCCTGATTTATAATAGCCAGAAGCTGGAAAGAACCCATATGTCCCTCAATAGAGGAATGGATACAGAAACTGTGGTACATTTACACAATGGAGTACTACTCGGCTATTAAAAACAATGAATTTATGAAATTCTTGGGCAAATGGATGTATCTGGAGGATATCATCCTTAGTGAGGT
>NC_034601.1:50431174-50432433 GCF_900095145.1 Mus pahari | reverse complement strand
AAAGAAAAAAAAAAGAAAATAGTGAGGAAGGTCAAACTTTTCTGTTTCCATCTTGGTCCTATGCCCTTTATTTACCACCCAGTTTAGTGCCATGATTTTTTTCTCCAAAGTATATTAGTTACACCTAGTAAGATACTTTCTAGGTCTAAGGCGGGATCAGCCAGGTGCATAGAGGCCATAGAATTGGCAGAGCTGCTGGGACAGGGTCCTTCCTACCTCCATCTGCACCCAGGAGGTGGGGCTGTTCTGCAGCCCTCTGTGCAGCATTCCTACCAGGGAAAAGCTTGTCTCCAGGGAGTGCTCTGACCCTGGGACTCAGGGGAGATTGAAATATTCTCTCCTGTGACTGTCTAAGGCAGGACCAGCCAGGAGCCCACAGGCCACAGAAGTGGCAGAGCAGCTGGGAAAGTGTCCTTCCTGCCTCCATCTGCTCCCAGGAGGGTGGACTGTTCCACAGCTCTCTGTGCACCATTCCTGCCAGAGGAGAGCTTGTGTCTACCAGGAGTCCTGACACAGGCTTACAGACCCACAGGAGGAACAAGCTCCAACCAGAGACAGCATGAACATCTAACAACATTTTACCAGATGGTGAAAGGCAAACCCAAGAATCTTATTAACAGAAACCAAGATTATTTGACATCATCAGAACCCAGTACTCCCACCACAGCAAGTCCTGGATGCCCCAACACAACGGAAAAGCAAGATTCGGATTTAAAATCATGTCTCATCATCCTGATAGAGGATTCAAGAAGGACATAAATAACTGCCTTAAAGAAGTACAGGAGAACACAAGTAAACATGTAGAAGCGCTTAAAGAGGAAACACAAAAATCCCTTAAAGAATTACAGGTGAAGGAATTGAACAAAACCATTCAGAATCTAAAAATGGAAGTAGAAACAATAAAGAAATCACAAAGGGAGACAACTCTGGAGTTAGTAAACCTAGAAAAGAAATCAGGAGTCATAGATGCAAGCATCACCAATAGAATACAAGAGTTGGAAGAGAGAATCTCAGGTGCAGAAGAGACCATAGAAAACATTGACACAACAATCAAAGAAAATGAAAAAATGCAAAAAGATCCTAACCAAAAACATCTAGGAAATCCAGGACACAATGAGAAGACCAAACCTAAGGATAATAGGTATAGAAGAGAGTCAAGATTTCCAACTTAAAGGGCCAGTAAATATCTTCAACAAAATTATAGAAGAAAACTTCCCTAACCTAAAGAAAGAGATGCCCATGAGCATACAAGGAGCCTA
>NC_034601.1:50424535-50430674 GCF_900095145.1 Mus pahari | reverse complement strand
CAATGGACTCAATTCCCCAATAGAAAGACATAAACTAATAGACTGATTAAGTAAACAGGACCCAACATTTTGCTGCATACAGGAAACTTACTTCAGGGACAAAGACAGATACTACCTCAGAGTGAAAGGCTGGAAAACAATTTTCCAAGCAAATGGTCTGAAGAAACAAGCTGGAGTAGCCATTCTAATATCAAATAAAAGCAACTTTTAACCTAAAGTCATCGAAAAAGATAAGGAGGGACACTTCATACTCATCCAAGGTAAAATCTACCAAGATGAACTCTCAATTCTAAACATCTATGCTCCAAATGCAAGGGCATCCACATTCATTAAAGAAACTTTACTAAAGCTCAAAGCACACATTGCACTGCATACAATAATAGTGGGAGACTTCAACACCCCACTCTCATCAGTGGACAGATCATGGAAATAGAAACTAAACAGAGACACAGTGAAACTAACAGAAGTTATGAAACAAATGGATGTAACAGATATCTATAGAATATTTATCTTTAAACAAAAGGATATACCTTCTTCTTAGTACCTCGTGGTACCTTTTCCAAAATTGATCATATAATTGGTCATAAAACAGGCCTCAGCCGATACAAGAATATTGAAACAATCCCATGCATCCTATCAGCTTTCACTAGTAAACTACCTATCAATGAATGGAAACTCAATTCTTCACTGAGTTAGAAAGGCAATTTGCAAATTCATCTGAAATAACAAAAAACCTAGGATAGCAAAAACTATTCTCAACAATAAAAGAACCTCTGGGGGAATCACCATGCCTGACCTCAAGCTGTACTACAGAACAATTGTTGTAAAAACTGCATGGTACTGGTACAGCAACAGACAGGTAAATCAATGGAATAGAATTGAAAACCCAGAAATGAACCCACACACATATGGTCACTTTATCTTTGACAAAGGAGCTAAAACCATTCAGTGGAAAAAAGACAGCCTTTTCAACAAATGGTGCTGGCTTAACTGGCGGTTATCATGTAGAAGAATGCGAATTGATCCATTCTTATCTCCTCTTACAAAGCTCAAGTCTAAGGAGTGATTTTTATATTTTAAGCATTGCATATTTATCAGATGTTTGATTTATAGATATTTCCCCTATTGTGTTCTCGGTGGAATATTTTGAAGTCAATTTTTTTTTATCTTAACTGTGACAGAAGTCTTAATTTTGGCTTCAGATTTATCTATCAAATCTTGATCGTGAAACTTTTTCATGTGTTTTTGTATGTGAGTTAAATGACTTTTCTCATATTTACAGCTTTTGACGTATTTTGAGGTAATTTTTAATATGATATAAAATAGGTGTCCAGATTCACTATTGTATGTGTGGATATCCAGCTGTGCCATCATTTTTGAAGAGATAATTCTTTGCTATGGTTGGCATATTTCTAAAAACTAACTAATTATAAATATATAGGTTTATTTCTGGGTTCTTAATTCTATTTCATTACTTCATATTTCTGTCAGTTTTATCAATGCAGCAATTATGATTACTATAGGTAAGCAATGCATTTTAAAATAGAAAGGTGTGATCCCTATAACTTTGATGATCTCTTTCCATGATTTTAAGAATGTAATAATGGATACAATGCAATTCCACATAAATTTTATGATCAGCTCTTTTAAAAAGATCTGTTACAAAACCCTATTGAGATTTTAACAGCTATTATTTTGATTTGACAGGTTGCCCTGGGTGTTTGGCCATCTCAATAATATTGAGACATGTAGTCAATAATTTGAGGTGGTTTTCTGTTTCCTTGGACCCTTGATTCCTTTTACCAGTGTTATGCAGCTCCTGACATATATTTTAAAGCTTCTTACTCTGTGTGAATTCATATATGTATTCATGTGAGCATGTGTGGGTGGCACCTGGAATCAATATCAGTGTCTTGCGGGTACCAGTTAAATGTTCCACCATGGAGTTATAGTTCCAGTTCTTCTCAGGTTCTTCTCTTTGCTCAGTGTTAGTTTAAATACATTAAAGAAACTTTTATCGTGGGATTTCTATTGCTCATGTGTAAAAATATATGTGATGATTATGTATTGATTTTCAATTTACAAATCTATACATCTCCTTCATTAGATTTGATAATTTGGTTGTGGGTTTTTATGATTTTCTATGTTTCTGATCATATTATGTATAAACACAGATCATTTTTACTCTTTCTTTTTCAAAATGAATGTCTTCAATTTTCTTGATTAATTTTCCTGACAAGAATTTTTAATACAGTGTTTAATGGAGGTGATAATAGAAAATATCTTTACATTGTCCCTGTTTCTGAAGAGAAAGTCCGAGCCTTTTACCAGTTAACATAACATTGTCTGTGGGTTTCTATCTATTTAAAAAGCATTTTACAGTCTAATTTTGAAACACCAGAGATGAGGCTGTACAGTGTTAGCATTATGCATCAATCTTTATCATCACTGGAGTAAAATATGCTTTAGCCAACTGGTAAGTTAGTGATTGTTTTTAAATAGACGATCCATTCCTTGTCATATGACCATCAAGACTTGATAGTGTTGAACTTCTAATTCAAGAGGAAGATTTTATTCTTACCTTCTTATAAGACAGTCTGGGGATTTCTGAAAGTGCATCCAAGGCCAGAGATGACCACTCTAAACATTTTGAAATTAGATAATTAAATATGCTTAAAATTATCCTTCAAAAATATGTCTTGGGAGAGATTGTACAATACTGAAACACACAGAAAATCTGATGCTGTTTGTGATGAGCCTTCTTTGAGAATATGTTTGGTTTTTTTCATGTGCACTTGTTTCGAATTGCAGATCGCTTTTGTGCTGTACCCCCCTAAAGGAAGCGCTACATGGAACCTGTCAGATATTCACAATAAAATGTTTCTCTCAATGTGCTTTTGCTGGCATTATGCATCAATCATTATCCTCATTGGAGTAAAATATGCTTTGGCCAACTGGTAAGTTAGTGATTGTTTTAATGGATGATTCATTCCTTGTTATATGAACATCAAGACTTGATAATGTTGAACTTCTCATTCAAAAGGGAGATTTTATCCTTACTGTTTTATAAGACAGACCAGGGTATTGGGAAATTATCTCTACACAAAGAAGTGGTCAGCAAAAAAGGTCCATGTGGACTTAAAGTTGTAACACACGGCTGCTGTGCCTCTGACCCATGCCTCACCCTGCACATTCCCTCTAGATCCTCTGTCCTTTCACATATACTGTTGTTTATTCTGAATGGCCAGATCCCCTTTGTGCAGTGAGATCTCCACTTACTCATGGGCACACACTTTAATTGTCCCATTTCTTAACCTTGGGACTAATTTTTTTTTTTGACAAATGTATATTAACGAGATTAAATAAGATAATAACCCTAATATTTCTAAAAGTTGAATGATGTATTCTTATACACAAGAATCCTGATCTAACTTTCTGAGCAGGGGAGGAGCAACGTAGAAGACTGCTGAGAACACATTTTCCTAGTTCTATTGCCTATTGGCTATGACTTCAGACTCATTACTGAGACACAAAAAGTATGAATCTTACTGTTACTAAATAAGAGAACCTAAATTGTATCACGAAGATATAAAACCTCAACAAATGGTCATCCAGTCCATGTTGCCCTTCCTCTTTATTTAGTATAAAAATAGGAGGTGGAAACTCTCCCAGGGGGAACATTCTTGTCCTGTAGCCAGGGCGAATTAGAGAGGCAGACAATCGAAATACAGTCTAGAGTGTGGAAAAAGTTTAGAGGACAAGGAAGGCTTCTCACAATTCTTGAAAGGTAATGTTAGCTCAGAAAATGAGTAGGACAGAAAGAGGATGATCATGGCTCCCATGGTAGTTAGTACCAAAGCACAGTGGGATTGGCTGATCCTAATTACTGGGCACACACGCAGCCTCTACACTCAATCCTCCAGACTCTACACTGAGTATAATACTCTACCCCTGCAGCAAAGTGTACCTAGTGTTCAGCATAGTAGACGCTAGCTCCCCGGAATGTATAATGAGACACAATCCATAGTACAATTACTATGTAGATAGTGCTGTACACCTTGCAGGTTCTCCAGAACCCTAGAATGTAGCAGCCATTCCTTGGCCCCACGGTTTGTCAACTTCTACTGTCACTAGCTCTGCGTCCTCTAGGCAAGGATTCCAGGTCATCCCTCCTCCTTTGAGCTTTCCACTACAGTAGCCATGACACTGGGACCCTGAAAAAAAAGAAACTCCAACCATTGCCTTCTCCAGCTCCCAGATGCCCCTCTTGGCCTTTGGATGTGTGCACTTCACTCTGTAGATCCTTTCTTTCTCCACCAATTGTTTCTGTTAGTTCTGTTCCCTTCCCCCAAAGCATGTGCTTCAGCTCATTGTTAAGGCTGGCTGGGCTACTGAGTCTCGCTTTCTTCCCCTGTTGTTCTAGGCTGACATCTGAGCCTCATCTTCTTAGGGGCTGGGCAGTCTTCCGGAACAGTACCAGGATGCAAGGCAAAGCTGTCCTTCGTGTCAGCTCCCCTCCAGAGCCAACAGAAGACTACTGTCTCTTCCTGTTTCAAAAGCCTTCAGATGCCTAATCAATGGCTTGTCCATTTACAGGTCCCTAGAAATGAGAAACTACAGTTTTGTTTTGTTTTGTTTTGTTTTGTTTTGTTTTGTTTTGTTTTAACCTCTTACAATTCCCTGCTCCCTTCCTCAAGTGTTGTTCTAATCTCTGAGTGGACAGTTCCCTTTGCCTGGCATTTACACTCAATGCCCGTCTCTTCTTTGAAACCTTCTATAATTCCTCTGATTCGTATTGATCTGTGTTTCCTGAGCTCCATTCTGAACATTGTTTGCACAGATACTTTAAGTATTGTGGTCTACCAATTGTCATATGCTGGCTACTAATCCGCGTTAATCCTCTCTGCCAGCTACATGGTATCCTCATGTGAAAACTATCATTTTTAGATCCCCGTACCTGCGATTTATCCCCATTGGCAGACAAATAATAAGTGCTCAGTTGACATCTACTAGATGTGTACTAGATCTTCATTTCAGAGGTATTTAAATGCAATCCTCATTTGTTCAGAAATCCTATTTTATATGTTTTTCAATTTCCCTTTAATAATGAAATTGAAAAGTCAAGACCAAGAGTTCAACTTTCCATGAACTATTTTGATATATATTTAAGCAACAGTTTTAAAATATCACAAAGATTCAGTATTGTCTTTCAGTGAAATAATGCAGATAACTAGCTCAGTCCTAGCTTTGAGAATAAGGAGTTCTGAAACTCCTTTAGTCAGGGTTTGACTATGAATCGATTGCTTATCTACAAGTCATTAAATGTCAGACATTATATCCAAGTTGTTTGACATAGCACCATGACAACCACACAAGCATATCTAAGTTACAGAATTCTCCTCCCCAAATGCTTGAAAGATTACACTAATTATCCCAATTTTGCAAAATAATGGCCTAAGATTGCCTCATTCTATCCCCTGCCTGTAGTTTTGATTGCATAAGCTCATTGAAAGCTATGTATTGGGAAATCTTGTTGCATATTTAATATGTCCCACAAATATACCTCTGTTGCAAATAACTATTTCAATAGTCCTTGCCTATGAGTAAAGGAGCCTATATCCAGATATATGTTTCACACGGTGAGTCATGTGAGCTATTGTAAAGAACAAAGTGGGGGATTGTTCACACACCAGACACTAAGCTTCATGAAAGTAACTTTGACAACTCTGCTCTCTTGGATATTAATTGACAAGAACATGAAGCAAGAGCAGAGACATACCTTGATCTTGATTTCCTCACTTTTCTCCATTCTAATAACTAGCAATGTGTCTGAGTATCTGCCTATCTCTATCATCTATCTATCTATCTATCTATCTATCTATCTATCTATCTATCTATCTATCTATCTATTTATCTATCTATCTATCATCTATCTATCTATCTATCTATCTACCTACCAATTTGGGTGTGTTGTTTCTTTGTGACTTTTGTTTTGTTCTTAAGACAGGGTCTTCCTATGTGGTCCCAAGTTGCTTAGAACTTTCTGTGTAGAACAGGCTGGCAACAGACTCCCTCTGCTGCCTCTGCCTCTGCCTCTGCCTCTGCCTCTGCCTCTGCCTCTGCCTCTGCCTCTGCCTCT
>NC_034601.1:50417613-50424362 GCF_900095145.1 Mus pahari | reverse complement strand
AGTCAAGTTATCCTGGATTGTTCTAGGGATCTGCCTCTGCCTCTGCCTCTGCCTCTGCCTCCTCTGCCTCTGCCTCTGCCTCTGCCTCTGCCTCTGCCTCTGCCTCTGCCTCTGCCTTTGCCTCTGCCTCTGCCTCTGCCTCTCCGCCTCTCCGCCTCTCTGCCTCTCTTCCTCTGCCTCCTCCATGGCAGGGGTTAAAGGCAGGTGCCACCATGCCAGGCTGCAGTTCCTTTTAATCACCCCACCTCTCACAGTGCCTCACAGAACCATTGCTGCACATGAGCCACAGATGCCTAGAACTCAATAAAGGTCTAAATGTGTCTGCACTTGCTTACAGCAAAAGCAGGTATAACCCAGAGAGAAAGAACAGGAAGCAGTGGGAGTTACTGGAGCTTTATTAACATTTCATTCCCAGTAAGCAGCCTTCGGAAATGAACACAATTGATTAATCTCTTTCATCTTATGTAGATTGGTGTTGTTCTATGTGGAAAGAATATATGGGCTTTTAAAAGATGACATAAATGCTCTCCAGCCTTTAACCTGTTACAGAGCATCAGCCCCTCACAAAGGTAGTGGCTTGAACTATTCAGGACATATGAACAAAATTAGTAGTCAAAAATCAAGGCAAATAACTGAGCAGTTTTTCTTGGCTGTTGAGTCAAGAGACATTATTGAATCTGTTCAGTTGTTTTTTTATTGGGGATGCTAGGGTTAGTTGGTGGCTGAAGAATAGGTAGCCTCTATTCACAGACTAGTGATGTGACCGACCTCCTGTCAGATTGTTCCAAATGTCAGTGATGTGTCAAATGAGTCAATGTTCTAGGTTAGAATCACTCCTGACTCTGGTTAGGGTTAGGCCAGAAAATGAGATGAAGTTGATGAAGCTCTTGTGAAGCTTTTGTGTGGGATCCAGAGCACAGGGAATGACAGCATGTATAAATAGAATAAGCCGGAACTTCATCAGACAATGACAGCATGCATAGATAGAATAAACTGGAACTTCATCAGACAATGACAGCATGTATAGATAGAATAAGCCAGAACTTCATCGGCCAAAGAAAGAGAGAAAGTGAAAGTCAGAATTTAAAGAGGCTGAAGGAAGCTTACATAAAAAGAAGCACAGGCCAGACTTGACATGCGTATTCAGCTGGGCTTTCATCCCAAGACCAGGTCATGTATTTCCTTACAGGAAATAATGCCTCTTTGCAATCCTCAGGTAGTTTGATGTAGATGTTCTGCTAGAGTCAGACTCATTTACATTTGTCACAGTCAATAGACTCTCCTGCTTGTTTTTTACAAATGATCAGTTGTCTTCTGGTGCATAACTAAGCAATCTCATAACACATTTTACAGACACATCTCTCCTCTTTCCTTAGTCCTCGGTGTAGCCAATACTCATTTCCAGGTATCTCAAAGCCAAGTTGAAATCATTTCCCTTTTTTGATTGCCTCTGTTCATGCTCATTGTGGGGACAATCTATAGTTTGATACAGTTTAGATTCATATTTCTCTAAAGTTTTGACTCTTGATATCTTGTAACCAGAGATGATCTTCTTTCCTAGGTTAGTCAAGTCTAGACTGAGGAAGGGCTGCACCTCAGAAGTTGGACTCCTGAAGCATACTGACCGTGAGCAAGAATCAGAAGAAGAAGTGTGATCTTGATGGGCATCTAGTCTTTCTTGATGAGCCTTCTCACTTTGCGTTGCCTTTATTCATGGCTTTGTTTCTTGACCTTTTGTCCCAAGAGCACTTGTCTGAGGCTGACTCCATGCTATTTGTACTTCCAGTTTTGTTAACGTGTTGGACTTTAAATATCTTACTTTCATCTCTGAATGAACCATGGGTGATAAATTCACTTTTCACACTGTGCATGCCATGTAATTCAAGAGCAAACATAGTTGTTTTCCAAAGTTTAGTTTTGTGTCCATTTATTAAAATTATATATTTTATTTTCCGGGTGGATACCTTCAAGATTTGTGGACTTGCCATCACTGTAATACATTAAGTGTTGACTTGCATTTGTCTATCTTGTTGCCACAATGGAAAATAAATGAATGCATGCACCTTGGTGCAGAAACCTCAAATCCTCATTATTTTTCCTTAGTAAAGTATACCGCACCCTCACATGATTCAGAAAAATCTGCATGTGCAAAAACCTGTGTCTATGAAGCATTTCTCTCTGGAGAGCCTAGTGCAAAAGGTGGAGCAGAAGTCTTCTTCTGAGCTTTCAAAGAGGAATGATGTTGAGACACATAGCTTCAAAGATGGCGAGAGGAATTGTGGTACTAACATAACCTAGCATGGCCACTGTGCCATTTGCTCTGCTAATGAGGTAAAGGATTAAATAACAAGCCTTTCTGCAATCCTAGGGTAAAAAGTCAGAGCCTTTGTGCCCTGTGGGCCAAGAAACTCCCAGACATGTGTAAAAAAAAAAAATCATGCATATAACTCTGGCCCTACCGTTAACCACTCTCCATGTTTCTCATAATTAGCTCATCTTTCTCCCTGCACTTGACCTTAGTTAAAAGGCCAAAAGGTGGTTCTTCACTCTAAAGTAAATGGGTCAAATTGACTTAATAGGCATATGGACCTTTTCTTTCTATCACATCCTATGAGTCTCAAATGGAAGCAAGAAGAGAACTAAATTAATATAGTGTTACACAAGAAAGACAGTCTCTGCTATAACAAAAAAAGCAAAGGACACAGGAATCCATAGGGATAACCTAAATATAGAAGAGCTGAACCACAGACAATGGAATCCAGAAGGCTCTCTGGCATTCCGGAACTCTAGTAAGCCCAGAGGCTACCCCATCTTATACACATCATGGTGGACCTGAAGAGCGAGATGAATATAATCTTCTTGCCCAAGAACTGGGAGCAGCATCTTGCTACATAAGATTTTAAAAGGACAGATGTGAGTGCCCAAAAATATCTCTTGTGCTGTAAGTGAGTGTACTCCAGGCTACAAGGTTCCAATGTGTCATGATCCTCTGAGGATCTTGTATTCTGCTCATGTCTGTCTCAGATGTAAGGACTCCATTTTAGACCAACAACATTCTGTGACCACCACATTTGAGCTTCAAAGGAACCAGGAATGAGCCTCAGCTAGTTGAGACTAGTCACTGATATCGAGTACAGATAAGGTTACGCCTGGAAGTTTGAAAGCCAATGATTCCAGATTTTTCTGCTGTTTTTATGAGAATACAGAGATCACAATTTCTGCAGCTTCAAACCCAGAGAATACAAGTAAGGCACAACCCCGGGAGTTCTCAGAACATCTGAGTCTGAGATCAGTTCAGGACTGCTTCCCTACAGCGTCTGAAACAAAAACCTTCCTTGAAATTGTGTGGTTGTACTATGGAGGTTCTATTTTATGAATACTGTTTTTAGAACAGCATGAACAAATTAGTAAACCCTGATCTCAAGCCTGAAATAGGAACTTCTTTTATTTCTTTCCTTTACCCTGAACCCAGGAAGTGTCAGTCCATTTTGGGGAATGTGTAAAGATTTTGGTTTATCAAAAAAAAATATATTTCAGCAAGTTGCCCAAAATAATGACAAATATAACAAAAGTATAAATGGTTTTCCCTACTCTAGAACACTGGATGAGGAACGACAGCTCAACTATGCTTATAAGCCAGTGAGGTGGATAGAAACGGGGCCACTTGTCAAACAGATGTTGCATTTCCAGATCCTAGGAAGTATACAGTAAGCTAGGAGTAGAGTGAGGGTCAAACCAAAGTTGTATGTCTCCATCAGACATACATTCCTGGTGGGAGGGGGAGGGGGACAGACAATGGCAAAGTAAAATATTAGAATATAAGAAGTGAGACAATGAGCAATGTGAAGGGAAAGAATCTGGGAAGGAGAATAAAGGATGGTAAAAAGCATCAGGGACGCTTTTCCAAGGGTCCTTCCCCAGAGGTCTGTTTATGAAGAAAAGTGGCACCCCTGCTCAATCATTGTGTGAAACTGTGAAATCATGGCGTTTGTATTTCCAGAGGGTTGGGCTGTGCCAGGACAGAGCTTGCCTTCATCAAGGGCAGACCAGAGATGGGGATCCCCTAGCCCCCTTTGTCATGCTTTGTCTCAGCTGTCACAAACCAGAAGTCTGAGTCCCTGAAGTTCTGCTGTATTCCCTTCATAAGTCTCTCATGGAATCTTACTTTGTGTGTAGTATTGCTTCATCCGTATAGGAGCTTATCAAGGTGCTGATTTCACCTTGAATGTGGATTAATGAGGTGAGGCAGCAGTCAGCCTAATACAAGAAAAACCAGAAATAAAATGAAGTAAGGAACTTTCCCAAACACAAGCCAATGATTGATAGAATTAATATATATGGAAAATAGACTCCCACATTTTGTATTTTGTCGAATCCAGATAAAGGAAAGTAAAAGAATAGAGGACAGGCATACAACAATCTGAACTTCCCCCAAATAAATATGAACGAAAAGATAGCATTGCTTTAAGCTTAGAGGGATATGTGTTTCCATGAGCTGAGTAGTGGGTAGAATAATTAGGCTTCTAGACTCACCCACTTAAAAATATCTCAAGACTAAGTTCTTTTAAATTAGATTCAAAAACATCTATTTTTATTTTATTATCGTTGGGGGGGTGGGGAGGAGTGCCCTTCATGTACAAGATAAGGACAGCAGTAGCTCTTCCAAGCTCTGCTGTTCCAATTTTAAGCACAGAAAAAATTTAACCTCTGAGTTTTCGGGTGTTTTACTGTGAGACTTAAGTGATTAGATTTCTTTTTACACTTTCAAATTCCTTTGTAGCAGTGAACTAAATACTTTACACATCTTTAAGTATCTCAACCAACAGGCAATTTTCCTAAGCCTTTATTGTTCTTACAAATCTAATTTGATAAACTTCTAAGTAAAGCTGGAGAAATTTAAGTCTTTGGAATATCCCAATAGTGTTATTGACCTGGTGAGACCTTGTGGAACCACAATCCCAAATTTATTAATACTGTACACTCGCAAGTTGGTTATAAATCTGAACACGCAGAATTATTTCAAAGTTACAAATACCTACAATGCTACACGTCTTAGACAATCCTCTAACCAAGACCATCAGTAGGATGGTTGGGATTCCTGTACTTTACTCTAAGGCTTTCTGGGCTAAAAATGAGCTTGTTGTGAAGAAATGAATTTGTTAATGCCAGGCAATGTTTGTGAGCTGTTAAAGCCGAGGATAATGAATGGAACCGGATTTTTCACAGTGACTTTCATAGCACGTAACATAATCTGAATACAATTTGGGCCATGTGTCATATCCTCCACACAGGTTGTGTCCCAACATTCTGTGTATAGGAAGTGGACATCTGGGTGGGGTCATGCAGGCTCTTGGGTCACTTGAGACGTCATTGTTGTTGAGCCCCTTATTTTAGTCCTTTGTAAAGGTGACAACCTACTATGGAAGACAGATTTATGTAGAAGATCTTTCTCCTTCATCCCTGCCCAGAAGATAAGAGGAACCATAAGAAGGAGCACCTGGCTCCCAGCCTCAGCTCCTGCTCTACAGATGTCAAGTGGGTTATGGGATGCAGAATGGTACCCTTGCATGTTGGCTGCGCCAAGGTCCTCTGTCAGTCCATAGGAGGATATTTATGGAGGGAACTCATGTTCCCTCAGAAGACAGCAGTACACAAAGCCCCCTGAGTTAAGATGAGTGGGCACCCATCCCAATTAATACATGTGTGTACAATGAGATATAAATAAAAGATATAAATCTTTGAGGTATAAAGATTTGTGAACTTGATGTAACCCTACCTTTCGACACATACATGTCCTATTTGACAGTACATGCTCGTTGTACCCATTAAGGTGATATACCCTAATGACTTTTGTGCACTTTACTAAATGTGGCCAACAGCTAAGAGGCTAGCTATCAACAGTTTTAACACTAAATGGCTTGAAGCAGGATCTACGTACACTTGTTCAGGCTATATGTGACTTAGAGAAAGAAGTGTATGATAAGCAAGTACTAAAAAGAAAGTGAGAAATTGCTCCTTGTCTGGCTTTTCCTCCCTCAAATTGAGTCTCCTAGGCTGTTTTCAAATGTCCTAAAAAGGGTATGGGTGTTAAGATTTGACAAATGTCTAGAAGCGGAGGTGAATCCATTCCCTATTTGCTCATTGCATATGAAGCCAAAATACCTTGACTCCAAAGCATACAGGAATCAGGTCATGAAACAGATAGAAGGCATTAGTAATTTAACAATTTAACACAGAGCAACCTCTTCCCTGTTTAGAAATAGATCCATGCTCCCGTTGTCTCTCAGAATGAGTCTAAATTCATTAGTACTGTACTCAGAGCTTTGATTCCAAACATTAACTAACATTAAATTACTGGAGCCTAATTTGTAATTCAGTGTACAGCTCTGCCTTGAATTGAACCCTCAACCTAAAAAAAATGGAAATTTCATGTTCATATCTACATTTTAAAGCAATTATTTATTATTTTCTTCATTTACATTTCAAATGCTATCTCGAAAGTCCCCTATACCCTCCACACTGCCCTGCTCCCCAACCCACCCACTCCCGCTTCCTGGCCCTGGCATTTCCTCAGGTTCTGTTGATATGTCTCCTTTTTCATTTCTGATTTTCTTAATTAGGATACTCTCCCTGTGCCCTCTAGTTAGTCTGACTAAGGGTTTATCTATCTTGTTGATTTTCTCAAAGAACCAGCTCCTGGTTTGGTTGATTCTTTGTATAGTTCTTTTTGTTTCCACTTGGTTGATTTC
>NC_034601.1:50375938-50416207 GCF_900095145.1 Mus pahari | reverse complement strand
GGTAATTGAGAGTTTTGCTGGGTATAGTAGCCTGGGCTGGCATTTGTGTTCTCTTAGGGTCTGTATCACATCTGTCCAGGATCTTCTGGCTTTCATAGACTCTGGTGAGAAGTCTGGTGTGATTCTAATAGGTCTGCCTTTATATGTTACTTGACCTTTTCCCTTACTGCTTTTAATATTCTATCTTTATTTAGTGCATTTGTTGTCCTGCTTATTATGTGTTGGGAGGAATTTCTTTTATGTTCCAGTCTATTTGGAGTTCTGTAGGCTTCTTGTATGTTCATGGGCATCTTTTTGTTTAGGTTAGGGAAGTTTTCTTCTATAATTTTATTGAAGATATTTACTTACCCTTTAAGTTGAAAATCTACATGCTCATCTATACTTATTATCCATAGGTTTGGTCTTCTCATTGTGTCCTGGATTTCCTGGATGTTTTTGGTTAGGATCTTTTTGCATTTTGTATTTTCTTTGATTGTTGTATCCATGTTCTCTATTGAATCTTCTGCACCTGAGATTCTCTCTTCAACCTCTTATATTCTGTTGCTGATGCTTGCATCTATGGTTCCTGATATCTTTCTAGGATTTCTATCTCCAGAGTTGTCTCCCTTTTGGTTTTTTTTTTATTGTTTCTACTTCCATTTTTAGATCTTTGATAGTTTTGTTCAATTCCATCACCTGATTGGTTGTGTTTTCCTGTAATTCTTTAAGGGATTTTTGTGTTTCTTCTCTAAGACCTTCTACCTGTTTAGCCGTGTTCTCCTGTGTTTCTTTAAATGAGTTATTAATGTCCTTCTTAAAATTCTCTACCTGCATCATGAGATATGATTTTTAAATCCGAATCTTGCTTCTTGGGTGTGTTGGGGTATCCAGGACTCACTGTGTTGGGAGTGCTGGGTTCTGAAGATGCTGAAGGGTCTTGGTTTCTTTTAGTAAGATTCTTTTGTTTGCCTTTCGCCATCTGGTAATCTCTGGCGTTAGTTGTTATAGATGTCTCTGGTTGGAGCTTGTTCCTCCTGTGATTCTGTTTGCCTCTGTCAGCAGTCCTGGGAGTCCAGCTCTCTCCTGAGTCTCAGTGGTCAGAGTACTCTCCACAGGCAAGCTCTCTCTTGCAGGGAAGGTGCACAGAGGACTGGAGCTCAGTTCTGCCTCCTGGCTGAAGATGAAGGCCCTGAAAAGGACCATGTCCAAAAAGCTATGTTGCTTCTGCAGTCTGAGAGCTCTCTTGAGCAGACTGGTCTCTGGGGGACCCGGAATACAAGATCTCACATCTACATTTTATTAACCATCCTTCCTACTATCTACCTCTCAGCAGGTTCTTTAAGACTTTAGTCAAAACATTTTCCCCTTGCTGCTTCATACAGCCTACTTCTGCCCTTATCTCTAAAGCCCACAGTCTAAGCCTGTGCTGGGTTGCATGCTTTGCAGACCTCTATCACTAGAAATAATATCCTCTCTACTCTGTAGGGCTCACACGCCTCTGTCTCTGCTGTTAAAACTGTTAACCTCTGAAGCTGATCAGAAATGAACAGAAATTGTCTGCCCACTGCTACAGTGGCAAAGGAGACGTGGGCATAGAAAGGGAGGTGTCCCCTAAAATGTTAAGCTCTGTGTGGTGCAGAAAATTATAAACAACATTCATATTTCCAGATTTGGAAGTGTGTGCTCAGTAAGCATATGGCAAGCATAAATGAAAAATAATAAAACATTGCCATATAGATACAGGCGGCAGAAATGTTGCAAGCCATCAAGCCAGGTGACAACACAGGACAGCGACAGATGCAGTGGGCTAATTGAGAGCAGACAAAGGTGGAGTTTACAACAGTCCACAGCAATGTACTAGGCAAGCCTCAAAGAAATGGTCGGCTGAGATTCCCAACAAAACTTCTGCTTGCTTATCCCACCATAGGTTTTATATCATGGAACTGAGCAGCCCAAACCAACCTCTATTGGAAAGGGGTTCTCTCTTCTGCCATTCTGTGAGGGCACAATGTCTTAATATCCTTAGCACTTTGCTGTTTTCCTTTCTTCCACAGAGTTTTAAAAGTTCATTTTGCCCTTGGACAGGGAGATTAGGAGAATATATAAACACACTGAAACCTGAGACAAGGGAGCCACTCCTGCCCTAGAGTCTGCTTTCAGCAAGTGTAAGAGCATCACGTGCCAATTCGCCAACATCCCCTAGGTCTTTGGGAGAGAACCCCCCAGTCAGTGTTCATGATGGTTCCAGATCTCCCAGTGGCCAGGTCTCACAGAAGGCGGGAAATCCTTATACTTCCAAGGCTACTAGTGCATCGTGATGGCCCAGCGGCTTCTTAAGTGAACTTGTTTATCTCATATATTATCCTGTTCAGAGAGAAAGCCACCAGAGAGTTTTAGCTTCTCTGCCATTTCATCCAGAAGTTTGGGAAAGGGATGGTAAGGATGGATGCTTAGGAAACACGCATCTTTCCACTACATGCTACCTCTTCCATTTCCCACCCCTTAGGAAACGTGTTTATTGTAGCGGTGTTGGTAATCAAAGCCAGGAACTTATGAAAGAATCATAACATCAAGTTACACCCCAGTGCAAGAAATTTATTACATGTCTGGGGTTCTGATGTGTTTACATAATGGGCAAAGGAATGAAACCTGAAGATACTATAGAATAGCACAGCACAGAAAAGAAGATAGCAATCATGCTCCCCCTAGTGGTAGAGTATAGAAAGACATCTCATAAACTAATGTTGCTTCCTAAATCCAATTAAGTCAGTTCACTGAAACAACACAGGTTATTGACACCGGTTCCTCTTGGTTGCCCACAGGTCTGTGGCTGAAGATACTTTTGTTACAGGACATGGAAGTTTCAAGCTGGTACTGAACTGGAAGTTTCCTCCATGCTGGCTAGCTTTATGGTGCCCTTAGCTGAGG
Source organism: Mus pahari (assembly GCF_900095145.1). NCBI lineage: Eukaryota > Metazoa > Chordata > Mammalia > Rodentia > Muridae > Mus > Mus pahari. The sequence continues at coordinate 50,413,300 of NC_034601.1, read as the reverse complement.
AGGGAGAGAAATTCTTAAGAGTCTTCCCCAGCTCTGCACCTTGTAAGCTACAACAACAGCCAGCCTGACAGAATAGGTCATTGGTTGTGATAGCGGCATTAATGTGATGGGGCTAACTGCTCTTTGCCTGGACTATAGGCCACTCCAAACAGGACACAATTCATGTGTCAGACTCTAAACTGGGCCAAGAACCTGTGTCTGGAGGCAGGGTCATACATCACAAAGGTGGGCCTAGCGCTATTAGTTTGCTAAGTGACACAGTATAAAACTACCTTCCAGCTCAATGCCCATGGATTAGGGCAGCTCTCAGCCTTCATCGGCAAACCTTTTTGCAGGGAGGGGCAATTGACACAAAGTCTCACTCGTGGCTAAAGTGTGGAGAACAAGTGGACCTCGGAGTACGCTATCCTGGATGGACATCTCTAGCTCCATACTACAGCACCCCTTCCAGAAGGCTCAGTGTTCATGGTGAAAGAGCTGAGAGAAAGCCTGAAGGAGCCAGAGGCCGGGAAAGACTGCCATACATCTGTGTCTTTTTAACATAGTAGGACCATTGCACTCACGGACTCACAGACCTGGAACTACCTCCATAAAACCTGCATATGATCAAACCAGTCAACAGGCCATCATGGATTTTGGGGAAGGACACACGGGGTCCCACTTCTAGCTGAATAGCTGTTGGCAGAGCATGGCTTCAGGGGATAGAGAGAGTAGCTTTTCTTCAGGTGTTTGGCCAAGGGTAGGTTGCCCACGCTTCAGTGAATGGCCCTATGTCCATGTGCATATGTGCAGCTAATTGGTCACAGTGGATTAAATTAAAAGGACAGGAAGTTTGTATCCTTCTAGGGTTCTAGGATGAGCTAGAGAAGGGGGCTAGAGGATGAACATAACCAAAATATATCTATGAAGTTCTTGAGGAATAAAAAAAATATTGCTGAAAAATAGAAGTAGAATTTGGACTAATTTTTTAAAAAATCTTATATTTTAAGTTATTAATACAGGAATCCATTGTTAGAGATCCAATTGTCTCTTGGCTTCCTCTATTTCATATTTTGAAGTTGCAGCCTCCACCCAAGTACCTCAGATTGTCACCTTGTTTTAGGTATGGTGACCTCCACCCAAGTACCTCAGATTGTCACCTTGTTTTAGGTGTGGTGATAACCTGCACAGTTAGTCCAGATAAATCTATACTCATTGGAGTAAAGTACTCAATAAACCTCCAGCCCAATATGACAAAAGTCCTTATGAAAGAAGAAAAGTGAAGGAGATTAAGAAGACCATGTGATCATCAAGATCAAGTAAGATCTTGCGAGTCAAAAATCAAAGAACACCAAAAGCTGACAGCAAAATACCAGAAGCTGGGAGACAAATGGGGAGCAGGGCTCTTCCTAGCATCTTCCAAGGGAATGTGATTCTGCCCGCACTAGGATCTTCAGTTTCTAGCCTCAATGTTTTAAGGCAATAATCTCTGTCCTTTAAGATACTCAACTAGTGGCACTCCCTTAAAGCATCCTTAGGAAGCTGATAGTCTCCCCTAACATTAGTTTTAAACAATGAATTAGATGTCAAAGGACAGCATGTATTTGTCCTTAGAAGTAATATAGTTGAGGATAATCAATAAATATCAAGGGTAAAGATACCATCTCCCAGATTCATTCCCATCTATGAAATGCATTTTCTTTCATACAAAGCATTATGGAAACTTGGTTCTGTTGTATATTTGTACTGTTTTGTGGTTCCATCAAGTTGATGTGTTTCCTCCATCTGTCCTACCGCCATTAAAATACTCCTCAGATAGGTAGTATTCACACTTGTATTGGAAATCATTTGTTGATCAGTGATTTTTGCATGGTCTTTGGTGTCCTTAATACACCTGCTGTGGTGGGTTAAAAGAGAAATGCCCCTCAGTTGTCTCCCATGATTGAACACTTTGTATCCTCGTGATGGTCTTCTTTGGGAGAAGTTGTGAAGCCTTGTTGGAGAGAGTCTTGTTGGAGGAAGCACATCACTGGGGACAGACTGTGGACACGTTTTCTTCACTGTCTCTGCTTTGTGCTTGCATTGCAAGATGTGAGCTCTCAGCTTCCTGTAACTGCTTCTGCTTCTACACCTGTGGCTTGCTGCCATGCTTCTGCCTCACTGTGATAGACTCTCATCCCTCCCTCTGAAACCCTAGGCCAAATTAAAGCTCATTTCTCCATATGTATTTTGGTTTGTTTTTTTTGTTTGTTTGTTTTTGTTGTTGTTTTTTGTTTGTTTGTTTTGGTTTGGTCATGGTGTTTATCACAGCAACAGAAAGCAAAGACAGCTGCTCCTTAGGTCATGGATTCCTTGAGGGTCCTTGATTTGTAAACTCTGACTAAGTTTTCTGGGGATTATGAGTCTCTTGTCTTTCCAAATGCCTGACACTTATTGCAAAAAAAGATTCCTGGCATTCTCCAGAGAACCACAGGCAATGGGCTAGTTAATCAGTGTTTTACAGCTCTTTCATTTGAACATTACCTCCTGAAGGGAGGAGCAAGAAGCTTCCTTACAAGACGCAGGAGGTTAGCAAAACATACACAGCCTGGGAAGCTCAGAGATTGTGGTTGGCTTCCTTGTTGATAGGCTTGCCTGCTTGACCTATCACCCTGTGTGCAAACAGTCTTGCTCTTCGCTGCCACCCACAGCTACTCGTTTGTGTCCTCCCTCCCTACGTGTGCCATGCTGCAGGGAGGTGTCTTCCTTGGTTAACCCAGTGGGGCACCTGGGAGGAGGTTCTTGGGCTCCGAAGGATGCCTTATTCTTCCTTTGCTGCCTCTGCCTTCCCATACTGGTGATTCTTGCCCCTGTGTGACAATGACCTCTCATCCTGGCTCACTCAACCTCATCCCAGGACTGCCTCTTTGCCTTGCTTTGGGTGTGGCATGTTGTTAATCTCCTTTGATAGCCTCTTTATTACTCTGCTCAGTCTCAGACACCCTCTGAATCACGGTGTGTCTGTCGACACATAATAAACACTTTTCCTGTTCTTACTCAAATGACATCTTTATGACTAAAATGCACAGGGACCAGGGGCTACTTAAAATGTGAAGACCTAGGTTTTTTGTGACATGTTTGGGTCCAAGAAAAAAATTAGTGACCACATAAACAGAAAAACTACCACGTTTCCCTAAATGTCTGCTTGTGTGACAACAGGGACCTTGTCCTTCTGGCTCATTGTTTTATCCACATGTTCATCATAATATACAATATATTGGGTAGAATAAATTAATAAACAAATTATTTCCTACTTATCTTGTCTCTCCTTTGACTTCTCAAGTATGTGTATGTAAAAATAGTGCTTGTGTTACTGACTTCTGAGCCCGTGTGAGGATATCTTGACTTATGCAAATTAAAGGAGGAAAGATAAGGTTTGGTTCATAGTTTCCGAAGAAGTCTGTGGTTTGGGGGTTTCTTTTGTTTTTGTTTTTGTTTTCCCCCCCCCCTTTGGTTTTGTCTTGTTTTCTTTTGTCCCAGGTGCTTTGAGAGAACATCATGGTAGCAAGAATTCATAATCAAGGAGTCCTTTTATCTCATGGAAGACAGACGAGAAGTAAAAAGCAGGTAAGACAAGGCTCCTCGGTACATGTTAATGTGACCTGTTTCTTCCGGCAAGGCCCTTTCTCCTAATGTTTTAATGCTTTCAGAACCTACCAAAATAGTGCCACCGTCTGTAGACCAACCTTTCAATAAATAAATATCTAGACAATAAGAATGACAGTTTATGAGCAGTGGTGGCACATGCCTTTAATCCCAGCACTTGGGAGGCAGAGGCAGGCAGATTTCTGAGGTTGAGGCCAGCCTGGTCTACAGAGTGAGTTCCAGGACAGCCAGGACTACACAGAGAAATCCTGTCTCAAAAAAAAAAAAAAATGACAGCTTATACAATTTTTAAAATGATAGTAGTTCATATCTATCTATAAATGTAAACATCTGAATTATGCCTATAATTTTTTCCTTCCCACAAATTTCTATTGTTCTTAGACGATAAGGAAAACCTTATGAATTCAATGATGTGGTCAAAGTCACAGAGTTATATGCATTACAAAGCTATGAGCATCACAGCATCCTAGGGGTCCTGTACATCCATTGACTTGGGGGAGAAAATGTCTATGTACTACCAAAATCAGTTTTCAGCCATTGGTAGGCACTTTCACATCAAAATGTGTGCAACCTTGCAAGGAAAAAACAAAAACAAAAAACCCTGTCATCCTGATAAGGTCACCATCACCATGCATAGTCGTCTTCAGCAATTGTCTCCCTCTCCCCCACAAAGCAGCATTTCCCTAGCGTCTTCTGAAGAATGACATCTCTGGGAGAGTCTTCCTGGGAAGGGAGCTCTGTAGTTAAGAAGGATTAAGAGCTTGGCAATGTACAGTGTATATGAACACACCGGAGGCTCCAGGATGTCCCATACACCTAGTATTATTGCTTAATATTCCGTAACCACCGAGTTTATCATGAAGTCATCTCTAACTTCATCCTTGTTTCTGCACTGGGAAAGGCATTGTGCTATGAGGTGAAGATATGAAATATGAAATAAAGCACTGTGTTGGGTGTTTTCTGCTTAATTTGTCTTCCTAGTTTATGGCACATTGCTATTTTCAGTATTGAAAAAGTAATATGTACAGTAAGTTATACTAATCGAAAAATATATACCACAGAAAAGATATAATGGTTTTCAAATTCCTTGCATCTAGATCCTTTAGATTTCCATGAATAAATTTTTATGTACCCTTCTCTGGCCATTTTGGGTAGATAATGGAGAATAAGATAATGGAGAATAAAAATAAATATCACTTATTCACAACAAACAGACAATGAACATAGATTCATTTGTTTTTGTTTCTTCTGTAGCAGTCTTTAAACTCTTTCATTTTGTGGCATATTAATGTGTTTTTCTGAAGCTCCAGAATGAGGTAAAATTAGAACTTTACGTTAATATCCCCTTGAGTTGTACTCCTTAACACTTAGGAAGTATTGTTGAGAATTGGGGAATAATACATAATTTTGAGGGTTCAACAGATGACCAGTTTAGATGTAAAATTTATTTTATAAATCTAAGTTTAATATTGCCGGAAGAGTATTCTGTAGCAACTTGTTTTGCTATCATTAACAACCATGATCTGTCTTATCAGAAGTTACACCTGGTTTCTCACCCTGGGACTGCGTGAGTACTTGAAGGCTTGTTCCTGCCTGTGACAGTCCTGACACAATGAAGGCACTTTATCATCCTGGGTCTAGATGAACAGAGGAACCATCCACTGAGTCATCCACTTCAATCACACGAGTGCTCATTAGTGCCTTCACTTGAGATGGGGGAGGGGCAGGGGAGAGTAGGGCAGGATCCCCAGCTTCACAGCTGTGACTTCGGAGAAACAGCAGTTTGTGATTAGATTGCTGTGACAAAGTACTACAAACCGTGTGGCTTAAAGAACAGGAATGTATATGGTGTGGTGACCTCCAACCATAAAAATCTTTCATTGCTACTTCATAACTGTAATTTTATTACTGTTATGAATTGTACTGTAAATAGCTGATATGCAGGATATCTGCTATGTGATCCCTGTGAAAGGGTCAGTTGACCCCCAAAGGGGTCAGCACCCACAAGTTGAGAATTACTGTTTTAAATCAAGATGTCATCGGAGTTGGTTCCCAGGACTCTGGAGGAAGACTATTCTCTAAGCCTTTCGCTGTAGTTCTTTGTCATTGGTTGTATTATCCCTTTGTCTCCTCAGACATTGCCCCTCTGTGCACATTGGTGCCCAGATTTTCTCTTATAAAGACAGCAACTGACTGCTTTTCCAGAGGTCCTGAGTTCAATTCCCAGCAACCACATGGAGGCTAACAACCATCTGTAATGGGATCCAATGTGCTCTTTGGGTGTGTCTGAAGACAGCTACAGTGTACTCATACACATAAATAAATAAATTTTATTTAAAAACCATAAAAATACTAACCATATTGGAATAAGGTCTATGCTATTAACTTCATTTAAACTCAATAATATATCAAACTTATTTTCAACCAAGGCTGCATTGTGAGAGCTTTGGGTTAAGACTCTTACCACACGAATGTGGGCATATAATTTAATTCCTAATAGATGAGTTATAACTCTGTTTTAGTGCTTTGTATAATCCTTTCCAAGTCAATGTACTCAATCACCAATTGTGGCTGTTAGAATCTAGGCTCCTTAAGGAAATGCAAGAGTGAAATCCTATGTGGCTATTGCAGTTTGTCCTCTCGTTGACAACAATGACACCCTATCCAAGAGGGTGTTTGACTATCCTGAAGCACTTGTTGAAGTCCCTTAAGGCCAAAGTACAGAAGTCTGATATGTAGATAACCACAGGGATCCACTGCCTTCCCGGCTTCCTCTTTGGGCTCTGATAGCTTGCCTCCTTCCTTGACAGTCTCTAGTGTCTAGATATTCAGCCTTTGACCTCTAGGCTAATCCCGCCCCTTCTTTATTGCCCTGAGTTAGTTTCCATTTCTGAGAATCCTTGTTTCTTGATCTCCTCCAGTGAAGAATGAGCATACTGCACGCAGAAACACACCTTCTATTTGGTGATCCCAACTGCATTATCCTGAATTAACTTCAAAACTCTTAAATCATGAGATCACCTGCCAGACAGACCATTGAAGGGAAGAATTATTTTCATGTTTTATAACTATCTCTGTTAGTGCAGTGTTTTGGCTTCACCATGCGTTCCTGTCGCTCCTGCAATGTCCGGGTACTGGTGGCTCTTGTGTGCGGGCTACTGACTGGAATTGTTTTGGGACTGGGCATCTGGAGGATGGTCATAAGGATCAACAGAGGTAATGTTACCCTGTTATAATCTACTGAGACAAAGAGTGGGTGTTGGAGGGGAGGGTGGCATTGAACCTCTGACTCTGCTACCTGATATTTCAGAGCCAGGAAAATGTTTTATCCAGGAGATGCCAGCCTTCCACAACACCACTTTGTATGACAGAATTGTATGACAGCAGTCCGTTAATGGCCAGTGGAGAGCTTTATATATAAAGTGTGTGTGTGAATAAGCAGGGTGAAGAATGAGTTTTGAATTGGCTTTTTGTGCTATTTGAATTTCTGAGTTGATAGAATGAATAACAATAGAAAGTATAGCAATATGTGTTTGAGTTTATTGAGCTAAATCCTATAAAGGTAAATAGTTGTGAACTTGGACTCCCAAAAAACCACGTACAGAATAAAAATTCATCTCAAGAAGGAAGCTTAGAGACCTTAGAGTGGTGTGTGAAATGGACTTAGGTTTATGCTCAAGTTTTCCATTTTGCAGGTGTAGAAAATTAGTTAAAGTTGAAAAAGTTAAAATGAATCTCTAGGTTATTTTCCTGTTGGTCCCACATGTGTTTGTAAGTTTCTTGCTGTGTTCCTGACCTCAGGGAATAAATAGGGACAGAAGCATGGTCACATGTAAAGTGATGGTGTTAACGTAAAGCCCTTGAGACCACAAAAATACATGTTTAATGATTCTAACACTGCACCCCTTTGCCTCTGGAGATCCCCCTATAAAGCACTGGTTTTCATCTATATGTTGTGACCCCTTTGGGTGCCAAACGACCCTTTCACAGGGTCACCTAAGAACGTCTGACAGCATTTCAATTCACAACAGTAGCGACAATCAGTTATGAAGTAGCAATGAAATAATTTATGGTTTGGGGTCACCACAACTGGATTAAAGGGTTGCAGTGTTGAAAAGGTTGAGAACCACTGCCATAAAGGGGTTCAAAGATGATTTGTAGACCCTGTGAAACTGAGTGACTAGAAGTGACCAGTACTAGTAAGGAGGAGAGTCTGACCTCGAGGAAGGCAGAGAACTGCCCTTCGATGGTGCCAGGTGGCAGAATCCCATGCTGAGAACAAATGTTCGATATGGGCTGGTGCTGAAGAGGTAGCATGGAATGGAGCCATCCCTACATTACCCAAAAAGAATAGAATTCAGAGAATACTGTGTTGGCAACATTTAGAGAACTTGAATAAGAAATTAAACAGGACAAAAGAATAAAATTAAAAATGTTAACATTTGTAAAAGCACTTTAATTCAGGTTTAAGGGAAAACCGTAAAGCATCTCTCGCACTGTTACTCCAATTAAACTTGTAAGATCTCCTTTAAAGGATGTATGTTTGAGAAATTGTCTTCCTTCTTGTTGCATTCATAATGACTTCTGTTTTCAAAGGGAAACCTGTGACTTAGAAAGGACAGCATTAAATCCAACCCTTACAAAGACAAAGGGCAAAGCCAACAAGAGGAACAAGACTGAACAGAGGACAGAAAGTGCAAGTTAGTCCAAGGCGTAGGGGGAACTGCCTGAGTGTGGGCACACCGCCAGGCTGCTGGAGGCCTTTGAAGGAAGTATTAAAAGTTCTGCTTCTCAGAGTAGCAGCATACCAGCTCCCCAGAAAGACTAGCTTTGCCCGTGGTGTTAGTTTATGGGAGATCTTTACATAAAGGATATCCCTCAGTCGACAGAAAATTAGAGGGTCGTCACTATCAATAACAAATAGAAAGCATGAAGACTGACACTGTACGCTGTTTGCTGTGTGTGCGCCTTGTGAATTTTATTCGGAGTGCACGTTAGCTGTTTATTTTTGTTTGGTTCTGTTCGTATCTGTTTTATTCCACTTCCTTCCTTTTCGTTAACTTCTGGGTATTTCATCGCTTTCTCTCCCATCTCCCTTCTTTCTACTAATGTCATTAGGGAATATCTTCTAGATGGTTCCTTACTTAGTTATAAGTTATCCTTAAATTAAATTTTTTTTTAGAGACAGAGTTCATGCCTATCTCAGAGAAATTGATCCATCTGTGAAAGCCTTTTTTGCTTGTTTTTAAGATCTTATTTTATAGTTTGAATTGTCCCGGAACTCACAATTTGTATCCCAGATGGCCTCATACTCATTGTGTCCTGAGTACGACGGCTCCCACGCCAGGCTTTCAAGTGCTGGGTTTCAGGCAGGACCCCACACTTCTGGCTAACTATACGTTATTTAGGAAAAAGTGCATAAGCACATTTACATTAAGTTATGTCCAAATTAATTTACTATATTCAAAATTCATTTCATACAAACAGAATGTATTTTTCATGAAAAAATGATAACTTATTTGTGAAAAACAGAAGAAAAAAACCCTCCATTTCATAGTTATAGTAACATTCAGGAGGCTGAGGCTTGGGGATCGAGTTCAAGGCCACACTGAGCAGAATGAGACTGAAGAAAAAAAAACACAGAAAAAAGAAAGAAAACTTCCAACTTCTGTTTTAAAAAAATTTTATCTGGCCACAGAGTGAATATTAGTTTTTATACTTAATTTTTCTATACCTTACAATTTCAACTCTCTAAAACAAGATATCATACCCCAAACTTCATGTATATTTTCTCACTTAATCTGGACCACCACATTTAAAGCAGGTATATTCTGTTTGTGTTACATATGGAGAAACTAGGGTTGAGAGAAATATTTGGATTTATAAAGCTGTGCAACACAGGCTGTGAATTTGAACTTGCACCATTATGGTCTTTCTGGGTTTTGCTCTCATAAGCACAAAGGAAGCTAGAGCAAATTAATTTTCTCTTTTTTCCCCCCTTTCTTTCCACAAGATCTGAAAAGCTCACTTCACAATGGTGCAGAGAGACTGACAATCAGGCAGCTCTGTTGCGTTCTTTGGGAAGTCTGCTCTGTTCCTGTTTATGATGCTCCTGTAATAATACAGTCTGTGGAGCATAAATGAGGAGTCAGGCTTCAGTTCCCAGGTTGTCTGAGTCTTTGATTATACCTATGCATTTCTGCCGGTGTAGTAACCCCCATGCTTTGCAGATGTCTGGGAGACTGTTAAAGTGCTTTCTCCAACAATGCAGCATCATAGTGTGTCTGCTTTCATCTTCTAGCTTGATACAGCAAAAGAAATTTCATGTTTTACTGGTTTTCATCCTGGCCACTGCCGAATTTTAATGGAAAAGCAAATCCAAAAATAGCCAAAAAAAAAAAAAATCACAAATCAAATCAACTCTAATTATTCTAAGGCAAGTCCTCCCCCCCTTAAGTGAACCATTGGTTCAAATGTCAAAGTAACACTTTAAGGCATGATCTATAGAATTCCAGCAACCTTCTGTGAGCAAATGGAACATTTATTTTAGTATAGAATAGAGTTTATTTAGGGCATGGGGAGGGGAGGTAAGAGGATAGCAGGCAGAGAGAGAGAGAGAGAGAATAGAGAAGTGGAGGCCATCCATGACCACATAGAGGGGAAGGGGGGAAGGGAATGGGGAGAGAGGGGGCACAAGGTGGCAAGAGGCAAGACAGCAAGAGTGCAGAGGGAACTTTTAAAGGCTCTGTTTCTACTTCTGAACTGTGTGCCTCTTGTTAAAAGGTCACCGGCAGTTAAGGGTCTGGTTCTGACAACATATGATGCTACACAGGAGTAGCCGAAGCTTCCTTCAGGTTTGCTGGGTAGCCTGTCATGTTTATATCACATGGATGGCATTATTAACTAATAGTGATATTATTTATTGTCAAGTGTAATATATCGTGCATGCTCTCTAACACACAACTCCTAGCCATTTGGCATTACTTTGGGCAAAGAAAACTTTCAATAGTATTGATAGCTTGTGCAATTCCCAAATGGAGTTCTAGACTTGGTTTCTTCTCTGTAGTGTTAGTTTAGCTGCAGCTGCACCACCCATTTTCCATGAATGTCTCCTTTGATGGTTGAGGTCTTCAGCTGAATGTCTCCATTCCATGGACATTTTTCTACCAACCCAATACAAGTTCTTTTTCCTAGTTCCCCTCTTTTTACGTGTAGTTTTGGTCATGGTTCTCTTTACTGGCCACTTCTTTTTTTTTTTTTTTTTCTCTTCCAACTCTTTTTTTTTTTAATTGTATTCATTTACATTTTATTATCCACACAATCTTTTACACTTCTCTTGCTTAGAGCTAATTTAAGAACGATCCCCACCCACTTCCTGGACTCTGCATGTCTTTCTAAAGCTTTATATGACCCAGCACAAGGCAAGGCCTGGGCCAAGTAGTGGGAGTGGGTGGGTAGGGGAGCAGAGGTGGGGGGGAGGGGTATAGGAAACTTTCGGGATAGCATTTGAAATGTAAATAAAGAAAATAATAAAAAAAAATGGCCACTTCTTCAAATTGACTTACTTTGTTGAAGAGAACAGAGACCTGATTTAGAAACCTAATAGATTCCCTACAACTAATTTTGAGTTATTGAGATTAATAAATAAATCTTATACAGCTAGAAGGTAGGCTTAATCCGTTAGGGCAACTGTAAGCATTTATATACAATAGAAATCTCTTTTCTCACAGTTATGGGTACAGGGAGTCTGAGGGAAAGTAACCACCAGTTTTTGTATCTTGAGAGGGTCTGCTTCTTGGTTCTAAGATGTCTTCCTGTTGCATCTTATGTGATGTAAATAGACAACACTGTTCTCTTCATCCCATTAGGGCATTAATCCTATTGTGAAAGATCCACCCTCATAAATGAGTCACCTTTTAAAAAAAACTGCCATTTAATGCTATGATATTGGAAACTTGACTTCAACACATGAATTTTGAGAGAATGCATTCAGTCCATAGCATGGCTGAAGAACTCTCAACTAGTTGCGTTCAGAAAAGAAATAACAAACCTGGCAAGCCCTGACACTTTTCCTCAAAATAGTAAGAGAAATGCAGATTCGGATGTTTAAAAGATATTATTTTTGTTTTCTGCTGCTTCAAGCCATGTGGCATATGACCACCAGACTCCAGGTTTCATTAAGATCTTTCCCATTACAAATAACCTCTTGTTTACCCATATGGTCAGCAATCTTCAGAGTACATTTATATTGGAAGAAATCTGTGTTCTTCCAGAACCCCAGTCCTTTCACTTTAGGTGTTCATAAAAACTGTCTAATATGGTTTTTATAAGGAATAGACATAAGAGGTCTATAATGGTTGACTCCATGCTTCTAACAGCAAGAGGCTTACAATGCAATAAGCAGGGAAGCTTTGAGACCCACCACACTTGACAACTAAAGTTAAATACAAACATGTATTTCATTGCATTTCTCTCCTTTGATCTTTACAACCTTGAGCTAATCCTAATATAAACATACCCAGATGTTCACAATACAATGGTGAGAGGATTTCTTTGATTTCTATTGAGAGGGCAACTCAACCTCAATACACAATGGCAATGCCTTATTTAACTGTATCCTACAGTTATGGCTCTAAGAATTCCCTGCTTTCTGTTCCTGCCCGACACCAGATATGACCTTCCTTCCCCACTTCAGGTCAGACTTGCTCCTTGGCTGCCTAACAAAGGGGCTACAGAAGGTTAGTATAGTCTCAAACCCAAGGTCCAACTTTATAGCACTCATAATTCTCATTCAATAGAAAATGAATGTTATCAGAAAAAATCAAGGTGAGTTTACTGCTGTTCAGAGAATCATATCTTTCTTTCCTTTTACTAAATTTAGTACTTCCTGAAGAATCAAATTCAGTAATAAATCTAATTCCCACAACTGATCCTGGAACACTAGGATCATTTTAGTGTTTTAAAAAAACCACACCAGTCTGAGACGTTGTCTTATGAATAGAGGAAAGCATGTTGGATGTGACTAGGGTGTTGCTCAATTTCAATTTCCAGTTACAAGTCTCTGTCATGTTCCTCCTTCCCCCTTTCCTGTTTCCTCACATGTTCATATACTAAGGATTTTTTAAAACACAAAATTATCCATGAAAAGGAAGAGAGTCTCATTCAAGGGATAAGTTTTGTTGTACAAGTGGCTTGAGGGACAGTGATCTGGATTATGTTAGCATAAGAATCGGTGGTGTCTGTTGATCCCATTTCAAAAGCTTTTGTCTTAAACAAAGAAGCTGGACTCTTGGTTTAGTGGGTTATTCCTGGATTTCCAGGTATTTGGTGTTTTTAGATATGGTCATCAGGGTGGGCCAGACTCTGTTGACAAGCTGGTAAAGATCCTTCCCAAATTCTGTGGCCAGGTCTGTGTTTTTGAGAGAAGGAAGCGACCACTCGAGCCAGACTACCTTGTTTTAAATTTCAACATGGGTGCTTACTAGCCAAGTGACTGGGCATCGTAGTCAGTATTTCCATGCCTCAGTTTCCCCCTTAGTGATAATAAATTCTGTGCAGTGAAACTCTTTTGAGAATTAAATGAGTCAATGCACTTGAAGGTTTAAGATGATGGATGACTTGTATCTTGTAAGCACTCAATCCACATGGACAAGTGTTTTCTAATTTGTGAAGTTTTCTGTCACTCAGTGCTAAGCAGTTTCGTCCTTGAACTTTTCCTAGAGAGATACCACTGAGCCACATTGGACCTTTGGATTGAGACTCAAGTTATCACACCAAAACTCTGCAGGAGGTTTAATCATTAAGTTAAATTGACGAGCTGAAAAGAAAAACAGAAAGAGCTCCAAGAACAGCCATGGAATATTTGCTTTCGATATCTATGCTACTTCCCCTAGCAGCAGAAAGCTTATTACATAAATGTTAACCCAGTAGTTAATATTGGACAAATATTAACAAATATCTTAACAAAATATATACTTCATGTGCTTTTTTTATATATCTTCCAAGGTTTCTTTCTTTTTTCCTTGCTTTTCTCTACAGTGAGTATATTTTACTAAACACGACCAGCTTAATGTCTTCTTTTTGAGTCAACTGTACAAGTCCTTATATGAACAAACTACTTCATCTTTTATCTATATGTATATGATAGATCCTTAAAGATGCTAGTACAACTTTGTGTGACATTTTGTGTCATTTGCATACTTTAGAGGCTAAGATTCTGAAGTGGGTACTACACAGAGTTAAATGTACCATAAAAACAGAAGAGTGGATAGTCCATCTTGAATTAGCTATCCTTAAATAAAATTCCAAAGACAGAGAAGCAATTGAGCAAATATTAACCTTCTCTTCTTCGGGGATGTTCTGAGATCTAGAGATACAAGCTATGACCTTGATTAAAAATATTCTTTAATGATAAAACTTGTTACTAAAAGCCAGAAAGACAGACTAAGCATGGGTAGATGTTTCTTCCTGCTTATTGAATGTATACAAATTGTAAGTAAATTTCAAACACACCAACAAGTTTCCATTCTTAAGGGAAATTCCAGGCGACAGAAACACTGTAAAGATACCATAATGATAGGTAGGTACTGTCATAAACTCTAGAGGTTATGGGTGCAGAAGCTGGACCTGAGCCACCAGTGTGAAACCTGAAGCCTTCAGGAGTCACCTCAGCCATAAAAAGGAGATTAGAAAATTTCTGTTCCCTGTGCCACTGAAACATTGAATAATTGTTACAATCTAATGATCTAACTTTCCTATTATGGTGGTGGATTTGAGATGGGGGTCTCATGTAGCCCATGTAAGCAAGTAGCTAACCTTAGCCTGGATGACCTTGAACTCCTGGTCTTTTGGGATTATAGTCCTGTAAGCTTGTCTTGAAGGTGGAACTCTAGATTTCCATCTAGCATCCTGAAAGCAGGTTCTGCATCTGCTCTGTGCCAGCGCTGAGACTGGGTTAGTATGTCATTCTCTGCAACGAATGCCCCCACCCCACCCCCACCCCCACAGCTCCTCTACCTCTGTGCTTTCTAGGATCCTTTCATTCCCACCTCCCCCATAGATTGCTGAAGTTTTCTTTTATTCTCTTCTATTTCCCTTTTTAGGATAAAAATCTATCTTAAATTATCCTGACCCTCTTTCTTTGGCTTACGCAAGGACAGACTCTACTTCACCACTTACACGGAAATCATTTAAACTTTAGGAATTAAGAAAAGAGTCAGGTGGTGGTGGCACACGCCTTTAATCCTGACATTCAGGAGGTGGAGGCAGGTAGGTTTCTGAATGTGAGGCCAGCTTGGTCTACTGAGAGAGTTCCAGGACATCCAGAGCTACACAGAGAAACCCTGTCTCAGATAGATGATAGATAGATAGATAGATAGATAGATAGATAGATAGATAGATAGATAGATAGATAGATAGATAGATGATAGGAAGGAAAAGAAATAGCAATTTCTAAAACAAGTGTGTTTGGTTATATTTTATGGCAGGAAGAACAAAAATGTCACCTTGTTTGGAAAAATTGTTTGGAAGTCTCACATACACATTTTACTTTAGTGGTCTTCATAAGATATCTAAAGTTTTATTACTGTTCAGGAAGCTGCCAAGATTTTCTTCTATTAGTTTTATGCAATCAAACTACAGAGTTCATGATCTGTTCTGAAATAATTTTTGAAAGCGGAAGATCTGTGTTTATATACGGCTTTGTTTTTCTGTCCCTAGATGTCCTGCAACATTTGTTGCTTTTCTGCACTGAACGTACTGCCCTTCTGAAACACCATCTCGGTGCTCTGGAGTAGTCTGTGCTGAACTCTATTCCATGCGATAGGTGACTCATCTGTGATAGTGGAGAGTAAGGCAGCATTCCCCTTAAGCCTGGTGTCTTAGTTAGGGTTTTACTGCTGTAAACAGACACCATAACCAAGGCTACTCTTATAAGGACAACATTTAATTGGGGCAGGTTTACAGGCTCAGAGGTTCAGTCCAGTATCACCAAGGCAGGAACGTGGAAGTATCCAGGCAGGCATGGTATAGGAGGAGCTGAGGGTTCTACATCTTCCCCTGAGGGATGCTAGTGGAAGACTAACTTCCAGGCAGCTAGGGTGAGGGTCTTATAGCTCACACCCACAGTGACACACCTACTCAAACAGGGCTACACCTTCTAATTGTGCCATTTCCTTGGTTGAGCATATACAAACCATCACACCTTGTTTCTGTAAGGACTAAAAACAGAGCATTTTCTTGTAATGGTTGTCTCTATGGCTTTTCGGTTATAGTGTCCATTCAATACTTTTGCTCATTAAAAATAAAAACTGTATGTTTGTACTCTAATTATAAATATCTATTCTTTATAAGTTACAATTCTAACTTACAATTTAACTTGCAGTTATAATTTATATCCTCTCTCTCATACACATACACAAACACAGACACACACACACTCACACAAATATTTTATCTAACTCTGTGACTGTCACTTTTATTGTAGCATCAGTTTTTAATTTAGATTAAATGCATTTTATATTTTTATGTTTATTATTATTTCATAGTTTATAATTCTTATATTTAGCACTATTTTTGCCCTTCAAATATAGTTGCATGTCCCAAAGTTGCAAATATATATATTTTTTTCACTCAACCTATCATTTCTGGGATAAATCTTACACAGCCAAGTAGTATCTATTTTATTTGTTGTTTGATTTTATTTGTAATTATTTTAAAGGTGTATGTGTGCTGGCTAGTTTTATGTCAATTTGATATAGGTTATGAGGGAGGGAAACTTAACTGAGAAAGTGCTTCCATAAGTTAAGGCTGTAGGCAAGCCTGTAGGGCGTTTTCTTGATTGCTGATTGATGGAGGAGGGCACAGCCCATTGTAGGTAGGTACACACCTGAGTTCGTAGTCCTGGGTCCTATAAGAAAGGACCCAGAGCCAGTATGTGGCACTCCACCATGGTCCCTGCATCAGTTCTTGCCTCCAGGTTCCTGTTTCGCTTGAGTTCCTGTCCTCGCTTCTTTTGATGATGAACTGTGAGTGAAATAAACCCTTTTCCTCCCCAAGTTAGTTGTCTTTGATCATAATGTTTCATTACAGCAATAGTAACCACAACTACGACAGAAATGGGTACCAGGATCGTGGGGTATTAATGTGACAGGCCTGACCAAGCTGTTTGGTGGAGGATTATGGACTATGGACTACGGAAGGACTTAAAACCTTTAGGGTAGAAAAGCTGTTGGTGAGTGCTCTGTGAGAATGTGGAAGAAAAGAGTATGGAGAAAAACGCAGATGATGAAGCCCTGACTTGTGAAGTTCCAGAGAGAAGTTTAAGAGTCATTTAAAGAGGTTGTTACAGCCCCCAGAGCTCCTGAATATTGAACCACCAACCAAAGAGTACACATGGAGGGACCCATGATTCCAGCCATATATGGGGCAGAGGATGGCCTTGTTGGACATAAGTGGGCCTGAGGGGGTTCGATGCCCCAGTGTAGGGGAATGCCAGGGCGGGAAGGTGGAAGTGGGTAGTGGGTGAGGGAGCACCCTCATAGAGGCAGGGGAAGGGGGATGAGATAGTGGATTCTGAAGGGGAGACCTGGAAAGGGGATTCCATTTGAATGTAAATAAAGAAAATAGCCAATAATAAAAAAAAAAAAGAGGTTATTGCATATATTGAGTTAAGAATCTGTGGTTCTGGTTAGCTGAGGCTGAAGAATCGACTGTGGTTAATAAGATTCCAGAACCACTAAAGTGAAAAACTTCACTTTGCTGGGATAATTGATGCTGGTCAGTTCCTGGGATAATAATTGATGCTGGTCAGCTCCTGGGATAATTGATGCTGGTTAGCTGGAGCTGAGGAATTAATGACGTGCAAGAAGAGACCAGGTACCATCTGGGAAGTGCTCCCTCCAGAGTGAGCACGCAGAGATTGCGTTCCAGAGTTGGGTGCATCTTCTCTGACTGAACCCAGGTCTGGCAGTCCTCTGCTGTATATATGTTGAGGGGCCTCATATCAGATGGTGTGTGCTGCCTGGTTGGTGGTCAAGTGTCTGAGAGACCTTGGGGGTCCGGGTTAATTGAGACTGCTGGTTCTCCTACAGGGCCATCCTCCTCCTCAGCTTCTTCCAGCTTTCCCCTAATTCAACCACAGGGGTCATCAGTTTCTGCCCATTGTTTGGTGAAAATATCTGCCTCTTATTCTTTCAGCTGTTTGTTGGGTCTTTTGGAGGGCAGTCATGATAGGTCCCTTTTTGTGAGTGCTCCATAGCCTCAGTAATAGTGTCGGGCCTTTTGACTTCCCCTTGAGCTGGATCCCACTTTGTGCCTGTTGCTGGACCCTTTTTTCCTCAGGCTCTTCTCCATTTCCATCCCTGCAGTTCTTTCAGACAGGAACAATTATGGATCAGACTTTTGACCGTGGGATGGCAACCCCATCCCTAACTTAATGCTCTGTCTTCTTGCTGGAAGTGGGCTCTACAAGTTCCCTCTCCCTACTGTCGGGCACTTCATCTAAGGTTCCTCCCTTTGAGACCTGAGAGTCTCTCACCTCCCAGGTCTCTGGTGCATTCTGGAGGGTTCCCCCTAACCTCTCACCTCCAGAAGTTGCCTGTTTCCATTCTTTCTGCTGGCCCTCGGTCCTTTTCCTCCACTCAATACCAGATCATGTTCCCTCTCTCCCACCCCACCCCTCACCCAGTCCCCTTTTCCTCCCAGGTCCCTCCCTCCCTCTCACCTTGTGGTTGCTTTCTTCTCCCTCCCAAATGGGGCTGAGAGCCTCACTTGGGCCCTTCAGCTTGTTGATCTTTTTGAGTTCTGTGAACTGTATCTTGTGTATTCTGTACTTTTGTGTGTGTGTGTGTGTGTGTGTGTGTGTGTGTGTGTGTGTGGCTAATATCCACTTAATAGTACAAATTTCATGTCAGCTTGATACTAGCTATAGTCATCTGACAGGAGTTCTGACACCAGTTGAGAAAATGCCTCTAGAAGAACAGGCAGTATGGTTTTAGTGTGTTTTCTTGATTACTGATTGATTGGGAGAGGGCCCAGCCCATTGTGAATGGGTGCACACCTGGGCTGGTGGTCCTGCGATCTATAAGAAAACAGACCGAGCAAGCCATGGGTAGCAAGTAGCCCCCTCGGGCCTGTGGCCTTTGCATCAGCTTCTGCCCTTGGGTTCCTACCGTTTTTGAGTTCTTCAATGATGAACATTACTGTGGAAGTGAAAGCCAAATAAGCCCTTTCCTCCTTAAGTTGCTTTTGGTCATGGTGTTTCATCACAGTAATAGTAACCCTAAGTAAGACAAAGAGTTAAAATATTCATATATAAGTGAGATTTAATGGCCTAGAACTGTTTTGTTTGTTTATTTTTTGTAATGTCCTTTTCATGTATTGGCATCAGAGTTATTCTCACATTATGAAACAACTTGAATACTTTTGTTTTTCTCTGTTTTCTTAGAGAACTTCTGTAAGACTGATATTGTTACCTTCTTAATTCATCAGTAATTCTTGGGCTGTTAATAGATTACTTTCAGAATTTTTCTTAAATTTTGAATTTTCACAGTTTGGTCATGTGCGTATTTATTTTGCCTGTGATTTTCTGAGCCGCTTAGATCTCTAAACAAAATTTTTAACCAAATTTGGGAAAATTTCAAGCTTCCTTTGTCTTCCTACTCTATGACTTCAATCTCTCTCTCTCTCTCTCTCTCTCTCTCTCTCTCTCTCTCTCTCTCTCTCCCACACACACACACACACACACACACACACACTCCTCTAGATCTAGATCTTATAATTCTATTTTTTCAAATGTTTTCTTTCTCCATATTTAATGGAAACTTATACACAGAGACTAAGCCATATTCCTTTGTCTCTCTCCTGGAACCCCCCTCTGAGATTCCAGTTGCTCTGTCACCGCCAGTGTCTTCTCATGCCTTTATCTGTTAAGCTTTTTGCTGGATTTTCATCCACTTCGGTCACTCAAACTCAGTTACACCTTTCGTGGATGAGCTACAGAAACAGCATTCTCTTTACTATCTGGATATTTTTCTTGGCTTTTCAGTACTTTTAAGCAGGCTTTGTTGTCTTTCTTGGAGTTAACTGCATTTGTAAATACTGCTGAGCATGTAAGGCTGTCAACCTGTGGGGGACTCAACATAGTACAAGCCACTCTACCCTTAGAGTTTCACCACCCAGTCCACCAACACTAGTGTCCCTTACCTAAAACAAGGTTTTCCCAAGGGCTCCTATTTCAGGTAATCATCTTGAGTGTAATACTCTACTGGCTGCGTTTGTGTCAACTTGACACAGCTGGAGTTATCTCAGAGAAAGGAGTTAAGTTGGGGAAGTGCCTCCATGAGATCCAGCTGTGGGGCATTTTCTCAATTAGTGATCAAGAGAGGGGGGTCCCTTGTGGGTGGTGCCATCTCTGGGCTGGTAGTCTTGGGTTCTATAAGAGAGCAAGCTGAGCAAGCCAGGGGAAGCAAGCCAGTAAGAAACATCCCTCCAAGGCCTCTGCATCAGCTTCTGCTTCCTGACCTGCTAGAGTTCCTTTCCTGACTTCCTTTGGTGATGAACAGCAATGTGGAAGTGTAAGCTGAATGAACCCTTTCCTCCCTACCTTGTTTCTTGGTCATGACATTTGTGCAGGAATAGAAACCCTGACTAAGACTACTGTCTACCATCTTAGTGCCACCGCAGAGGACTGGATCACTGTTTGACTCTTCTTGCCGTATGCCCAGCCTATTCCCATATCGTTGGATCAGTCATCCTAGGACACATTTCTCATGCAACTCCTCTGCCTTAAGACCCCTCTGCATCCCCTCAGGATTTAATCTCCTGAGCTTAGTGTATAAAGGTCTTCACAGTCTACTCTACGTCACACAGGACCATTGCTATTGTATACATTCTACTGCTGTTGGGACATGTGAGACCTCTCCGTGCTTTGTGATGCTACACTGTGCATCAGAGTATGCACACAGGGTCATGTCTGTGTGTGGATGCATGTGGTATGGCACAGGCATACCTGTGGAGATCAGCGGTCAACCTCTAGTGTTATCAGCCCTTAAGTGCCGTCTACACTGTGTTTTGAGACAGGCTCTCATATTGGCCTGGAGCTCCTTGATTCAGTAAGGCTGTCTGGCCAGCGAGGCTCAGACATTGACCAGTATCTCTCTTCCTGCCACTGGAAGTGGGTACCACCATGTCATGTTTTTCCACCAGGGATCTAAGGATTGAACTCTGGCTTGCACAGGAAGCACTTTACCTACTGAGCACCCTTTGATGCTACTCTTTCTGTGCTTCCAATTAAGGCCACTAGTTTTTATCTTGAGTTTACTTGATTTAATTATACAGTCTCATTCAAATGCTGCCTCTTTAGGATAGTTTTCCTTGTTGGGGTGACCTCTGTCTTCATTATTTCCCTTGTATTTGTCTCAGTGGTTTCTATTGCTATGACAAAATGCCATGACCAAAAGCAATTTGGGGAGGAAAGGGTTTGTTTCACTCACAGATCCATATAACCATTCATCATCAAAAGCAGTGAAGGCAGGATTTCAATCAGGACAAGAACTTGGAGACAAGGCCTGATACAGTAGCCATGGGGGAGGGCTATTTACTGGCTTGCTCCCCATGGCTTGCTCAGCCTCTTTTCTTATTAAACCCAGGACCATGGCACCACCCACAATGGGCTGAGCTCCTGCTCCCTCATCAATCAGTAATTAAAAAAATGTTTTACAGGGTAGCCTACAGTCCAATATTATGGAGGCATTTAGCTACTGGGGTTCCTTCCTCTAAAATGACTCTAACCTGTATCAAGTTGACATAAAATTAGCCAGCATAGTATCTAAATAGTATTTGGAAGTCTGCATGCTAACTTGGTCAACCTGTCTGTCTATTTATTATTTATCTATGTATCATCTATTTCCTCTTAGAAGATTCCCATTGAATGCTCTGTCTTTTAAATATATCTTTTTTAGTATTCATAATGTTACATATTGATGAGGATATTATAATGGATATTTCCAGCAAAGCCAATCTGGTTTTGCATATAGAAATTAAAGAGCTACAGACTTAAAAAGAGAAACTAACTGACAAGTTCCCACACTATTCTGTTGTTTACTGGTTTTTCAGGGATATTTGTTTCTGTGTCAAGCACCTCTGTACAGTTCTGCAGGAATGGTGGAACCTGGCAAAATGGCAGATGCATTTGTACTGAAGAGTGGAAAGGGCTGAGATGCACAATTGGTAAGTTACTTGACTAATACTATGATGACATAATTGGTGATCCTTTTGTTAGTAACAACAGCAGCAAAAAAAAAAAAAACACTCTAGAAGCTTTAGCTAAAGACTATAGACACGATAAGCATGATGACAGCACTGAGATATGGATGCATGAATTCACCACAACTGTGGTTATTTTCATAATACCTGCACAAGATTGGTTTGTCCACACTTCATCATGGATACCAGGGGCTTTTATGAGATTCCACTTCCTCCCTGGGGAATTATTGAGAGTTAACTGTTAGGGGAGGAGGCATGACTTTTTTCCAGGGGTGTGTCCACTGATAAAGTTGCCCTAATCTCTCACTCATGCTCTTGAGCAAGAAAGTCTAATTAAACTTAGAGAATCAAACAAAAAATGAAGGCATGAAAATAGGCAGAGGACTAACTAGGAAAGGGACTTTAGAGGATGGGGAATAAGAAGGAAAGTGGGGATAGGAAAAATCTAACATTTATTATGTAATTGTATAAAACTTTCAAATAATAAAACACAAGCACACACACGTATATGAAAAAATATTTTAAAATGCTAAAAATGTGAGATTTTTTTCCTCTCAACAATCAAAGCCATGTTTTCCTTTTAGGCACTATATAATGGAGACACTTTGTCCATTTTCTAAATATCATTTTTCTGTAATTCACAGATATAATTTTCCTTTTGCTTCCAGCCTTTAATCCAGGACAGCTAGCAATATGGTTTCTGCAAGTCCTTTCGAGGGGTTACATGATATTTGACTCTCTTTCAAATGCCAGAGTTTTAGCATTTTACTTTTGAATCATGATAAGTCTAAGGATATACTTAAATATGTGCTTAATTCAGTCCTTTCCTTTCCCTTGAGCTATTAAATTTATGGTTTGATGCCCATACATGATGCCAGAATCCCATTTCAAGCTGTTTCTGGATCAAGGTGTAGTTTCCCACAATTTTCATTCTCTTAATTCCATCTTGGAATAGTCTCTCCATCTCCTCGCATTAATTGCCTCTACTCCATTCAGCGAATGCATCCTACACCCCTGTGATTTTGTCCTTTTTGCTTTGACCCAAAGTCTCATAAAGTTCTTTGCCACCATATATTGTCATCAGGCCATTCTCTAGATCCTAATTAATTGATACATACTTCTTGCTATGTATAGTGTAAGGTATGTTAGTGGTCACACCTCCCCCAACCCAAGTCTGAATGGTGTACATTTTAACAGAAACCAATTATCTAGAATATTTATTCCGATGGCAAAAATGTAAGCTGATAGACAGTATGGAAACTGAACTGGCCCGTTGACTCTTGAGTCTTTTTTTTTTTTTTTTTTTCAATTACACTGCAAAGATTCTGAACTTCATCTTTTACCCATCTTCAAATTTCAAAATTAAAGATGTGATTTATTATGAGAGAAATGTGTTTCCATTTCAGCTAATTTCTGTGAAAATAGTACTGACAGCGGATTCACCTTTGGCCGAATCCCAGTGGGCAGATATGGTCCTTCTTTGCAAACATGTGCACCGGGCACCATCAATGGTATGTGCAGCTCCTGGCATCTCTGTCTTAGCACAGGAATGGTTAGCGTGAGTCATACCTACCATTCCTCCAACTAGAATTGGGGTTCTGGACAAGACAGAAAGGAAAGTCTTAGCTTATTTTAACGTCAGTGTTTGAAGGTTAGTGCAGAACTACATAAAATCATAATTTCCCTAAAAACTTTAATGTGGATCAGTTGTTTCTAAACTCTTCCTGATCTGTGCTTAATTGGATTTTTTTTTCTCTAGCTTACTCTGCCCCATGGCATTTGTTGAGGTGAATATTTATCCTGTGAGTTGTAGTGTTTGTGTACATTATTTTAAATCAATATATATTACAGATTTCTTCTATAACTTTTTAAGTATATGTCTTTCCAAGTAGAGACTAAAAGGAGTAGGCCTGTTGTCAGTAATCCTTTCTTTCCTTGGTCACTTTGGTTATTCATCATGTTATGTTTCTAGATTCATGACCCTTTCATCAGTATGACAACCCTATGTGTTTGAGGCATTTCAAAAATCAAGGGGAATATATTCTGGTTCTAATATGTTTCCAGACAGGGCTAGAGAGATGACTCAACAGTTAAGATTACTGACTGCTCTTCCCAAAGGTCCTGAGTTCAAATCCCAGCAACCACATGGTGGCTTACAACCATCCGTAATGAGATATGACACCCTCTTCTGGTGTGTCTGAAGACAGCTGCAATGTACTTACATATAATAATAAATAAATCATTAAAAAATAAATAAATAAAAGCAGAAAATACATAAGTTATAAAGAATATGTTTCCAGACAAGATTCAGAATGTTGATGACTTAAATTAGTACCACATTGAGGAAAATGTTCTAAGTGTAGACTTTATTCATCCAGAGAGCTCTTTTCATAATAACTAGAGCCTACTGGTCATGTAATTTTATCTAGATGTTTGACCTGTCCCTTGGCTGTATTAATTTGTATCTTCTTAGCTTTGATAGCATCCCCCATTTCTTACAGACTGGATGTTTCAAGAATGTAATCACTTTAAAACTCATTTATAAAAATGTTTGGTAAAGCTATCATCAGTAACAGTGAGAATGATTTCATATTTTATTTAGATATTAACTTTTGGGTATATCCTGACCACACTGAAATTCTAAGTACATTGTAGGAATTGCTTTTTCCTACATTCTTTCTTTACTTATTCTATAAGTGATCACTCACATGTCCATGATCCATCCTATGTTCAATATATGTCCTTCCCAGCCTTCTCTTAGTTGTGGTTACTATTGCTGTGGTGAAACACCATGATCAAAAGCAGCTTGGGGAGGAAAGGGTTTGTTTCACTCACACTTCCATACAACAGTTCAGCATCAAATGCAATGAGGACAGGACTCAAGCAGGGCAGGAACCTTGAGGTTGGAGCTGATGCAGAGGCCTTGAGGGAGTGTTGCTTATTGCCTTGCTCAGCTTGCTTTCTTATACAACTCAGGACTACAGCCCAGGGTTGACTCCACCCAGAATGGGCTGCACCTTTCCCCATCAATCACTAAGAAAATGCCCTACAAGCCTACCTGCAGCCAGATCTTATGGGAGCATTTTCTCAAATGAAGTTCCTATCTCTCAGATGACTATAGCTTGTGTCAAGTTGACGTAAAACTAGACAGCACAAGCCTCTTAATATCTCAGAAAGCTAAAGGAACATGTCAGTGCCTTTGTTTTTACTATGCATGTTTTATAGATAATACTGTACAGTGAGCTTATGGATAACTGTTATCTTCAGGTTCTATATTGTATATACCTTACATATTTTTATACTTCATAAACCAGATACAACTTACAAAGCATAACTGTATGCTATAAATTGGAAAAATAAGTGTCAGTAATATACCCATGAAGGTTATCACAGCTGATTGATGTAATACTTTGGGGGTGCTAAGCGAGTCACAGTATCATCTTTTGTTTGATATTTATCTGATTCTTGAGCAACTATTATAAAAATGTTTATTATACCTTTGCATTTCAGACTGAGTTTATATCATCTTAAAGATATATATTTCAACTATTACCAAATCCACTTTTAGTTCTGTTAAGAATTCTTTTTAATTTTTATTTTATATAACAAGTGATTACAGTGCATTTCAATGATATTTGAATATATTCATTTCAATGAATAATGGAAGGGGCACACTTGAAATGTCTTCTTAAAACATATAAATCCTATATGTATTAAAACTTTTTATTATGTCTTGCAGTAGAGGTATAGTGATCATATAAATTAATGAAAACTCTAACCTGTTTTAAGTGTCATTAAAGCAGTTTTTGATATCAACATTTCTTACCATTTCTCAAAAAACAGCTGCCTTAATACTGATCCTGAGAAAAAGTTTTGCCTGTAATTATCCACCCCTTTAATTATGATTTTACCTATACATATATTATGTAATCATTAGTAATTGGATGACAGTGAGCTGGAAAGTTCAGGTGATCTAAGGAAACAAAACTGCCCAAGGAGATGCTTCACTGAGAGCCAATAGAACATCTAGCATTTGCTGAGATACTCTGGAATTCTATGCCTTTTGGGAGTTACCCAGATTTGCATAGAGATAAAGGATTAGCATATAATTTAAGAGCCAGAAAGCCATCTTTATGTCGGTTCTGGTCTCGGCTTAGTATACCTTCGTTGTGACCAGTTCAAAGTTATTTCATTCCTATGTGTTAGAAAGTAAATCTTTCTTGAGACAAAGAGGGGAGTAACTGGTCATGGCAGAAACTCCCATTTTAAAAATCAAGACAATTGTGCAGAATACTGTAGCAATTGGTTGAGTTTCCTACTACTGGGTATTAAAATAATTCCAAATTCTCATCCTAAAACAACAATGCTTTGGGTTTCTCACCATGCTATAAGTTGGTTGTGGCAGCTAGGATGTTCATTTGGGGAACACACATGCTGACCGTTGGCTACAGCACCTCAATCACCAGTACATTGTCTCCCAGTCATCAGACTCAACTTCCTCATATTGTTACCTCAGGAAAGCATTCTAACATCCTAAAATAGTGGAAACTGAAACTGAGAGAATGTTTGAGGCCCAGGTGCTGGAAGTTGTGTATTTCAACCACACTCCACTGATGAAGGCCAGTCACAGGTCAGCCCAGACTCAAGAGTGACTGCATGCAGTGCCCAGCAGAGTCACACTGGCACAAAGCATACAGTGGTTTCCATGTCTGGCTTTTCACACTTTTTTCCTTTTTATTGAAGCGGGCAGTCCTAGAGCAACTCGGCTGTGCGATGTTTCTGAGTTTGGAAACATAGAACTCCAAAAGATAACAGTAGGGAATTGTAATGAAAATCTACAGACCCTGGAGATAAAGGTAGGCCTTCTAGCTCATCCTTTGGGCAGCTGGGATACATTCTGAATCTAGGCCAATTCTTTGGTTTTTACACACCTAAAGGTCAAATCAATGCTTTTAAAACTCTCAAATTATAAATCACAAAATCAGTAAGTGAAACCATTCTTATTTGGTTAAAGTCGACATCTGTTTAATGTTGACATTTTATTTCAGCAAATGGTAGCTTAGCAAATATTTTAAATAGCCTTATATTTGTAGACTGTTCAAGCTTTGACTGAGCATAGAGCCCTGGCTTCATAAACCAAAGATAGTCTACTCTGTTAAAATGAATGAAAAAGAAATTGAACCAGCCATGACCCTTAGACACAGACAACTTCATGTTGACACTAGTCTCAGGGCTATAACCATAAGGATTTATGACTAGATATGTTCCCATTCATCTTAATTACATGGGCTGAGGAATAGACAATCGAGCATGCATGTAAATCCTAACTTGTATGATAACTCAAGAAGAGGAAGAAGCTGAAAACTTTGATGTGGCACTTCTTTGTGCAGGTATTCTATATCTATCTTATTTCTTCTTTATCAAATTGGATATGATTTCTATACTAAAGGTAATTACAGCTAATGCCACCAATGGATGATCATTTACTGCTACCAAATAACAGATGATCCTGGACATAAAATTCAATGAAGACCTGATAAGCCCACTGTATATTTTAAATGTATTTAAATCACCTAATATACTCAACATTATGGTTAACCAATGAAGCATACTCAGTTATCTTCATCATTTTGGGAATGACTAGAAGCTATGGTTTATTGTTGTCCAGAATCATGAAAGTGCAGCACATTTTCATGTCATTGGCATATAGGAAAAGGCTAAATAACTCAATTTGTTGTTAGTACTGAGTAAATCACTTCTGAATTGTAACGCCAAAACCAGTAAGTAAAATGTAAACAAAACTTTGGTTAACTGGGGGAATGTCCTTGTACCATTTAAAACATTTTAAGTACACTGCTAAGTTTTTGAAATCATGTTTAAGCTTTAAACACTACAGATGAATATCGTTGTAGGTGAGGAAAAGTTAGAACTCTTGAGTGAGATGCTTTTGCCAGGGACCATTGCCAAGCCGACGCAGAGCTACTGCTGAGTTTAAAATCCACAAGGAACCACAGCAACTTCCTTATCACAGATGGCCAGGGTGTGGGTGGGTTGGAAATGAGAAAGAGGTTGTGCAGGGAGCTATCAGTCACACATTGAAAGAAAGAGTACAGATTCTGGAATCTGACAATATCAGCCTCTCGACGCTGCGATTTCCAAGCTCTGTAAACTTTAGGATAAGCTTTTAGATTTCTCCAAGGCTTTTAAGTGATAGGAGGGCTCTCAGCTCACAGAACCATTTTTATCTATAATTTATATTATAAATGATGTATACTTATACATTTTATTATGCACGATCACACCCTAAAACACCAGTGTGCCCGACACAGAGACTTGGCTGTTGAATTCAATATTTGTTTTTCTGCTGCCTCCTTACAAATGAGCACTGCTTTGATTTTTGAAGGGATGGTGCCATCTAGTGTACAACTGAGTTCACTCCATCCACATATGTTGACTCCAGTTCCATAGCAACATGACTTTTCCTTGTTCTTTATTTTATTTTATTTTATTTTTACAATTTTTTAATTTTATTTATTTACATTTCAAATATTATCCCCTTTCCCTGTTTCCCCTCTACAGACCTCCTATCCTATCCTCCCTTACCCTGCTTCTATGAGGGTGCTCCTCCACCACTCTCTACTCCCACCTCACCACCCTAGCATTCCTCTACACTGGGACATCAAGCCTTCACAGGACCAAGAACCTCTCCTTCCATTGATGCCACATAAAGCCCATTCAGCTCCTTCAGTCCTTCCCCTAACTCCTTCATTGGGGTCCCTGGAAGAACCTCTCAGGAGAAAGCTGTATAAAGCTCTTGTCAGCAAGCATGTCTTAGCATCTGCTATAGTGTCTGGGTTTGGTGTCTGCATGGGGGATGGATCCCCAGGTAGGGCAATCTCTGAGTGGCCTTTCCTTCAGTCTCTGCTTCACTCTTTGTCCCTGTATTTCCTTTAGACAGGAGCAATCCTGGGTTAAAATTTTGGAGATGGGTGGGTGGCCCCATCCCTCAACCGGGTCGGTGGGGGCACATGCCTAACCTCTGGATATGGTGTCAACAGGTTCTCTCTCCTCTTTGTGGGTTATTTCAGCTAATGTCATCTCTGTTGGGTCCTGGGAGCCTCTTGCTTTCCTGGCATCTGGGACTTTCTGGTTGCTATGACCAGTTCCACATCCTCCATTGCTACACACCTCTGTTCAATTTCCTGACCCTCTGTACATCTCCTCCATCTCCTCCCATACCTAATTCTTCCCTCTTTTTCCTCTCCCCCTCTTCTCTTCCTCCAAATTCCCTCCCACCCTCTACTTCCCTTGATTTTGTTCCCCCTTCTAAGTAGGACTGAAGCATCCACTCTTTGGTCTTCCTTCCTCTCGAGCTTCATGTGGTCTGTGAGTTGTATCGCCTTGTTATTAATATAATGCATGCAGATAGTAGAGAATGAGGAAATTCCCTGGGGTTTGTGAACTGTGTTGTTTACACAAAGAGAGAAGCAAACAAAGGTTCGGTTAAACAGCTCATTCAACAGCGGTCATTTGCAAAATGTTTAGGAATACTTGTATGAACTAGACTTTTTGAAACAAACAAAACTACCTTTAAACAGATAAACGAGGACAAACCAGACTATGAGAATATTTCTATAGATGCCCAGGTTTTAACAACAGATACCAGTAAACTGACGGCTGAGAATATCACTTCTGCTACTACAGTGGTTGGACAGATCTTCATTAAAACCGAAGATAAAAGCCAGGTAAAACACAATTTTTTTTATTCACTTTACAAACTTCCCCTTCCTGTTCACTCCCTTCCACTATCCTTCCCCCTATATCCCCTTCTCTGAGTGGGTGTGTCCTCCCTGAATATTCCCCCACCCTGGCACATCAGGGGCTAGGCATATCCTTTCCCACTGAGGTCAGACAAGGCAGTCTAGCTGTAGAAGATTTTTTAACTCAAGGATAGGCAACAGCTTTTGGAACAGTCCCTGCTCCAGTTGTTTGGGACCAACCTGAAGAACAAGCTGCAAAATTTTACATATGCACAGGCAGGCATAGATCCAGCACGTATGTTCTTTGGTTGGTGTTTCAGGTTCTGAGGGTCCCAAGGGTCCAGGTTAGTTGACTCTGTAGGTTTCCCTGTGGAGGTCTCACAATCCTTCCCCCTATTCTTCTATAAGAGTGTCCAAGCTGTATCCACTGCTTGGCTGTGGGTGTCTGCATCTGTCTGAGCCAGCTGCTGGGCTGGGTCTCTCAGAGGACAGGCCATGCTAGGCTCCTGTCTGTAAGCACAACATGGTACCGTTAATAGTGTAACATGGTACCGTTAATAGTGTAACACGGTACCGTTAATAGTGTGACACGGTACCGTTAATAGTGTGACGCGGTACCGTTAATAGTGTGGCGGTACCGTTAATAGTGTGACGCGGTACCGTTAATAGTGTGACGCGGTACCGTTAATAGTGTCAGAGATCGGTGCTGGACCATGGGATGGGTCTCAAGAGGGAATCTCAGGCTCTCCTCTATCCCCCATTGATGAATTTCTTATAGACAGGATAAATTTTGGGTGGAAAGTTTTGTGGGCACTCCACTGGTGTTCTTGCCTGGCTATAGGAGGTGGCCTTTTCAGGTTCCATAGCCCCAGTGATGTGACAGCTAAGGTCAGCCCCATTGATTCTTGGGCACCTCCATCATCCCAGGTCTCTGTCACATCCTGGAGATGCCCCCCACCTCTCCACCCCTGTCTGTCTCCTGTCCTTCCCCACACCTGATCCTGAACCCTCTCTATTCCCCTACCACTCCCCACTCCCACCCCGTTCCCTCCCCACACCTGCCTCGTATGACTGTTTTTTTCCCCCTTCTAAGTGAGAGTCAAGCATCCTCATTTGCGCTTTCCTTCTTGTTTAGCTTCTTTGAATCTGTGGAGTGTAGCATGGGCATCCTGTATTTTATGGCTAATATCCACTTACAAGTGAGAACATGCCATGTGTGTCCTTTTGGGACTGAGAATCCAAGATTTTAAGTCGTAAGAGGTGTTTGGGATTGTAGCCTATTGATAGTGTTTCATTAGCATGTGTGGGGTCTTAGGTTTGATTTCCCAAAACTTAAAATGGGAGGAACACCCCGAATTCTATTCCTTACACTGTGATTTGAGTGATGTTTAAGTTAAGACCATTGGGCAGAGAACACTTCCTGGGGAGATGCTCAAAGAAGTTAAACTCCTTGTCTAAACATCCTCTGGAATTGACATGATGATGATTATTACATTAGATATTCCAGCATGTCTTAGAATAAACAAGTCTCTTTATTATGTACAGATTATCAATTTTATTAAACTGGGCCATCCCTGTTCTATCCCAAATAAACAGTTTTCCTATACACTTGCTCTGAAATATGCCTTTTAATCTCTGCATTTGTGCCACGCATACTCACAGGTTGGTCTCTGGCCTTCTAAAAAACCCTAAGCCAGGTTTTCAGGTCTAATATCATGGTCTGATAAATTCTCATATATATATATATAATATATATTATATATATATATTATATATATATATATAATATATATATATACACACACACACACAAGAAAAAAGTATACTCGACATTTGTCACCAATGGAGTTCTTGATTTGGTCAGCAGGATTGTAAGCCATCAACATGAAGTACATCAACATGGCTCATTTCCTTCATGATTTTCAGATAACCTTCTTTCAAAAATTGTTTTGGTTACCAAAGGTTCTTTGAAAAGTAGGTTTTAAGTAACAAGGTAATTAAAGTCAGAATTAAAGAACATGCACTTCTACCTGTAAAATTTAGTTGGTAAAGACATGTAGGAATGAAAGGCCAAGAGACTCACACCCGAGCGTTCAATTATCAGAAAACAATTTTACCACTAGCTAAAAGTGCACCTGACACTAAGTATTTAAGTTGTGCTAAGTAAGTATTGTGGGCTGTGAGGTTTGGACGGCCAGCATTGCATCGACATTTGTGTCTACTTTTATCCAAGCCAAGTATTTTTGTGCGTAGAGAGAGCTCAGTGAGTGACCTTATCATGAAGTGAAATTCAAAACCCTAAGCATCCTGCTTCCCCAGCTTCACTTGTGGTTTTACTTCTTATCACAGGTCGTTCCTTTGTCTCCGGTCTCAAACTGAGACTTTGATTTTCAAAAGTCACTTTCCTTTGGATTATCATGCGATTCCTGTTATTGACCACCATGATAATTCCTCGCGATCAGAGTGATAATTATGCATGACCCATATCTTATGCGATGTGTCTTCTCCCTCACAGGCAAAAAAAACTGCTATAGCCACGGTGAGTCAGATTCTGGATGCCAGTGAAGATGTTTTCCAAAAAGCTGCTGAGATGGACAATAGCAAATCCTTTAACGAGTAAGCAACTGTTTGGAAAGGAAGTTCGAGGAGGTACCATCTACCTCCTTGGGTGAAAGTGTGACTAGAGGACCTATTTCTCTCAGGGCTACCGTAACTGCCTGATGGTTTGGGAATTAAGAGAAAACCCCTGACTTTCTACTTGATCTTGTTCTACATGGAGTGCTATGTGCTACCTACTTGGTTTGAGGTGTGCTCATGGGCTAGGGGGAAAAGTGACTGGGGTGATTCAGATTACAGTTTGTTCTCTTCACCTGGGACTGGTGTGTTCAAAGCAGCAGCCTCTGCATGCACACGGTAGGTGTTCTTCCAGCTCCCTTCTCAATGCACAGAGCTGCAGAGAGCACCCGACTACAGGACCTACCACACTGTCAGCCTACGCTCCACACCTCTGCGCGCTCTTCCCAAGAATTGATAGGCGGGTTTGTTTGTTTTGTTTTGTTTGTTTTCAGTTTTCCTATAGGCAAGCACTGTGCCATTTTATGCAAGAATGTAAGCATTGTAAGATTTCAGTGTCCAGAAGGATAACAGGGCTCAGGACACAATCCCCCATGGAAACTGAGGGGCAGCTATACTCTTAAAGAGCTGCCAAGAAAGAGCTCTCTTCATTCTCTTCCTTTCAAGTGAAGGGAATTAAGTTTTCTCAGGGTAAGTCTGGTTCTCTAAACTCTATCTGTTGAGGCAAGCCTATAAAAAGGGTCTCTTCAGAAGCCAGGGATCAGCCACCAATCTCTTCTACTTCTCTCTCCTGTGACTCACCAAGTTCAGCCTCTGAATCCTCCTTTTAGTCTGTTTATTTAGGGGATAGTGAAAATAAGAAAGCTGGAAGCAAACGGGACAGAGAAGAATGGGGAGGAAGGACTCCATCCAGCTTCAACCCCATCAAGTTGTCATAGTGAAGTGCCTGTTCTCCTCTTCTGGGCTGGCAGGGGCAGAATGCCCAGGCAGCCAGAGCTCTAAGGCTCTGAATAAAGTTTCTGCTGGTGGAGGCAATATGGTACAATCAACAAGTTTAGGTTTTCAGGTTTTCTTTTGAACACTGCTTGCAATGGCCAGTCTATAACCCTGAATCCTTGCTGTTGTATTGAAGGTAAAAACTCTCGCTAGTTGCCTGATGTGCTTGAGATGTAAAACCGTCTCTGTAACATAACCCACTTTTTGTATATGCATTTCCCATTGTTTGAATTTCTACCCTAGTTAGCTTTCTTAGATAACTAAGACAGTTGTCTACTTAAGTTTTCCCAGCTGTCGTAGTTACTGTTCTATTGCTGTTATGAAACACCCTGAACAAGACAACTTAGGAAAGAAAGTGTTTGACTGGGGACTTTCTTAGTTTCAGAGGGGTTGTTAGTCTATGACGCTCAGAGTGTGGAGGAGGGCAGGCACTGGAGCTGTAATTGATAGCTTACATCTTATCTGATGGAAACAGAGAGCAAGACAAGGTTTGACGTGGGCTTTTGAAGCCTCAAACCCCACCTCCAGTGATATATCTTTTCCAAGGTCACATCTCTTAATCCTTCCTAAATAATCCCCCACCTGGGAACCAAACATTGAAATATATGAGCCTATGGGAGCTATTCTCACTCAAACCTCCACACTGACCAAACTGAAATTTACTGTAA
This sequence comes from Mus pahari, assembly GCF_900095145.1. Classification (NCBI taxonomy): domain Eukaryota; kingdom Metazoa; phylum Chordata; class Mammalia; order Rodentia; family Muridae; genus Mus; species Mus pahari. The sequence goes on along the minus strand of NC_034601.1, from coordinate 50,379,414 downwards.
GATGTATTGAATCTCACAGAAATCCAAGCTTAGGATCGTAACAGAGTCAGTGTGTGTGTGCAAAGCCACATCTTCCCTGGAGAGGGAGGTGGCTATGACCACAAGGCTGCTTTGCAGTCTTTCTGAGAGTATGTGGCCCCACCCTTATTCTCAACAGGAAGAAAACCGCCTCTTTTTCTTTTTTTGTATTTATCCTCTCAATGATAGAATGGCCTGACTTTTTAACTCTAAAATCTGAAACTTCCTGATTACACCTATCTCCCTGACTAGAATATTACTAATTTAAAAACTGCATGGTTCCCTTCAGTCATGTATGTCTGTTTGACTGCTGCCTTTTGAGTCAAACCAGCCCATATTTAACCTATTCAGTTATAACATGAGAGAAAAATGGCCTTAAAAGTAGCTGTGAGATGACTTTCTAGAAGTGTCCGTGACTGTGGTACACAACCCTGACACATTTAGCACATCTTTTCTCAACCTTTGAATGCCTGGGGAAACTGTTCTTGGTACCCCAGTGTTTCAATATTCCTTAATGGGAACTTAGCAGGTACAGTGGAAACAAATGTTCCTCTTAGCAGTTTGGAGCCATCATTAGGTAAGTTCTAATGAAAGATGTTATCGGGTGTTAATATTATTTATTATGTCGGAAATACATAGCACAGACTGCTGACAACTCATGAAATTGTGTAACATTTGAAATTTAAAAGTGATCACCCTCTTCTAGAAATCTCTAGTTTAAGCTTAAGAGCTTATTTTTCTGTATCTATATTTTTCTGTATCTATATTTAAACTGCAAATCAATTGCATTCCATCATCACTTTTTTATAATAAAATATAATCAGATAAAACAAAAACTAGCACAATGGAATTGGGTAAAACAGAGGGAAAAGAACCCAACGAGATGGCACAGGAAACAGACACATTAGTTCACACACTCAGGAATCCCATAAAATTGCTAAAGGAGTCTGTAATATGTGCTCAAAGAACATTCTTTCTGCCTCCTTTGCTCTGAGGTTCCCTGAACCCTAAGAGGAGGCGTTTGATAGAGGCATCCCACTTAGGGCTGAGTGTTTCAAGGTCTCTCTCTGTGTGTACAAAGTCTGGCTAGCTGTGGATCTCTGTATTAGTTCCATCTGCTTTAGGAAGAAACTTCTCTGATCAAGGCTGAGTAAGGCACTGATCTGTGAGCATAGCAGAATGTCATTAGGAGTCAGTTGAGTGCTATGTTTTTCTGTTTGTTTTTTAGAGTGGTAGAATTTGGGTTTTACTCTGTGTCCCCGGGCTATCTTATCTCAGGTTCTTGGTCACCTAAGCTGTGTCAGGTATGAGTTCTATCTTGTGGAGTGGGCCTTAGGTTGATAAGATATTGGTTAGTTGCTCCTACAAATTCTTCTAAACAAACAATCTTCCAATACCAAGAATATAGGTTATATTTAGATGAATCATTGGCCAAAAAAGGTTCCATGGGAAGCCCCAAACAACCCAGGCCCTTGCCAAGACTTTCCACAAATGGAAGGGCAAGGCCCCATTGCAGAAGACCGTATCTACAAAACTCCTTGGACATGGAGAAGTTGAGCTTGTGCCTACATGGGTCCTTCACACCTATTAGCCTTTTTTATACAGGCAGGTACTCTGCCCACCATCAAAGGAAAAACATAAGTACCAACCAGACAAAACCCCTCTGACATACAATGCTGTCCTGCCTGCAGGATATGCTAATGCAATGGTGGCACAAAGCCTGTGGGAGCGATAATCATAGCATTTTTTAAAGCTGCATGTGATAAAACAAAACTCTGGTGAAGAGAAGCAGATATATGTTTAAGTAAATGCATACACACACATTTAGTGGTTGTCACTGTGACTACATGGTCTGTGTGCTCCTGCCCTTTCTAAAGAGGGAAACAACTCATCTCTTGGGTTTATGACAACATGCCGAGTTCCTGTCTTTCATTCTGTGCAGTCTTATCAAGCAAATGGAGAATTACTCCCACTCTCTGGGTGATGAGAAAGTGGTGGAACCCAACATAGCAATCCAGTCTGTCATTCGAAACGAATCGGGGCCAAGTGTTCTCTTTTCTGTACAGAAAGGTAAGCTGTTCGACTTCTTCTATGCTTGTGGCAGTAAACAACAGTCCATTGCCAGTAACAATTCACAGTTCACCAAAATGCAGATATTTAAAATTCTAATTTCCCTTTCTTATAGGATCTAGTAATTCTCTGGTTTCTGGTGGAACAAGTATTGACAAAAATGCAAATGGACTCAACCCAGATGGACAGACTGAACTTCAGATCTTACTTAATACCGGGGAAAGTACGTCTTGAACCTTGTTTGCATTGTTTTTTAAAACACACTGAAACCAAACAATTACAAACTTAAAAGTCCATGAAGGGAGAAACAACCCTTGTTTAGTTTCACACATAATAATTTAGTTTGTCTTTAGGCTCTGATGCAGTAATCTCAATGATACTATTTCAGGTCACAGAGAATTCTTCATTTCAAAGCCACACTGGAGAGTAACAGATTGAAATATTAGTGCCAGGTACATAAATCTGTATTTCTATGAAACTCTTGCAGAAGTGTTCCTTACATTTCTGTGTTGTAAGAAGGCTCAGTCACAAACTCTGTACTTATTTCCTCATGGTGTGACACTCATGGAAACTTTTATATAACTAGGAAAGTTGTCATTTAGTGGTAACAATTGAGCTACTGTCTCTAGGCTCCTCACAGTCTTGCATGTGGCATGACATCTTGAAAGAGCTGTATTCTAGAAGTCTTAATGAAGTTTCTCTCTCCCAACAACACTGCCAATCTAGTGTTCCAAAGAACATATTTTAATTTATGCAAACATTTATTTGGCCAAAATGTAGAAAAGTGATACTATTATGAATGATACACTTGCAAGAATCTAAAGAACAGAGCAGATTTTATTCAATTGTACAGTTTGCTAAAAGTTCATCTCCCTGGTAGTGTGATGCTTAATAAATAGGAGTGAGGCACAAGGGTTCATATAAACTAGAAGCAGGGTGACTTTGAGTCAGGACTGTAAACTTGTGTTTGCCACCCACTGTTGGGGAATGTGGAATGTTTCAATGTGAGATGTTAACTGAAAATGCAAAGGTACAAAAGCAAAAAGATGTGCAGCCTACAGAGCACTCCACATCCAGTTCAATCAGGAGGCCTTGGACTTTTATGAGTGTCATTCCCAAAGGAATTCAAGTCTTGGCAAAGTCAAGCTTCCATTTGTTGTTCCCTGAACAATAGAGATGAAGTTAAGCCACTTTCTTTCTTTCTTTCTTTCTTTCTTTCTTTCTTTCTTTCTTTCTTTCTTTCTTTCTTTCTTTCTTTCTTCTCTCTCTCTCTCTCTCTCTCTCTCTCTTTCTTTTTTTTTCAAAAACAACTTTTTTATTAGGTATTTTCTTCATTTACATTTCAAATGATATCCGAAAAGTCCCCTATACCCTCCCCCCACTCTGCT